>NC_066873.1:25744952-26114366 GCF_022985175.1 Labeo rohita
AGTCCTTATACTGAGTGATTAAGAAATGCACATCTACAGTTATTCAGAAAACAATATTTATGCTACTCATGAAATATACATATTTAAACCAGAAATATGAGGAGGAATCACTTACTGAGTGCCGTGATAGAAATCTTCATGTTGGCCACAGCTGAAATGTTTGGTGGTGCTGGTGGGTGAGGCATATGTAACTGTCAGTGTGATTTCCGCCCTTTGAATTGTTGTGCACAGATAAAACATTAGATGAAGTGTAGCTATTTTAAAGTATTTTAATAAGTCATTTATAATTTTACTTTACAGTCACACACTTACACAAACAACACGCAAACATATACTATATGTATGTATCTCTGTATGTTTATTTATTTATTTATTTATTAAAAAAGCAATTTACAAAATTGTTGTATCAATGCTGTGATATAGCAATATTGATTTTTACTCAGGTATAAATGTACATGTATCTTTCTGTTCAGAGTGTCTCTCTTGTGACCAGTGGGCTCCCAGCTGTGAATAAAACATTCATTCCTGCAAAGAGCAACTTGGAAGCAGTGTCTGGTATATGCTGCACAGCTGAGGAATTGGAGTACTAAAGACTCTACGCTCAAAAGACCACAGCAAAGACAGTGATAGTGTTGGAAGACTATAGAGTCGTCCTCGGGCTGAGGTAACAGTGTACAGCTGAGAAGGGCGTTGAGAGTGTATAGATGCTAAAGACCTGTGTGCTTATGTGTGATTGAGGTAGTGATAGTAGCTTCTTGATGGGACGCCATCACCATACTTCAGGGAAGTATTGGATTATATTGTATTCGAGGAATTCAGTGAATTAGCTTGAGATACTGTAGTTCTTTGGATTGGATTGCAAGTATTGTGGGAGTTCAGGGAATTAGCCCAAGATACTGTAGTTATTATATTAAAAACTGTAGTTGTTTGAGTTGTCTGTGGTGAAGTCAGATTAGCTTTGGGAATTTCCACAACAGCACCCCTGAGATTTTAAAATAAATATTTTAATAATTAAGTATCACATTTGCATGTTCACGGTTCTCTGACACTGAAGGAGAAGTCCACTTCCAGAACAACAATTTACAAATAATTTACTCACCCCCTTGTCATCCAAGATGTTCATGTCTTTCTTTCTTCAGTCGTAAAGAAAAAAACATTTAAGGATTTTTTCTCCATATAATGGACTGATATGGTGCGCCAAGTTTTAACTTCCAAAATGCAGTTTAAATGTGGCTTGAAACGATCCCAAATGTGGTTGTAAATGATACCAGCTGAGGAAGAAGGGTCTTATCTAGCGAAACGATCGGTCATTTATACACTTTTTAATGCCAAACGCTCATCTTGTCTTACTCTGCCTGGACTGTTTTTGTTCCGATTCATGACAGTTAGGGTATGTCGAAAAACTCACATTTCATGTTCTCCCTCAACTTCAAAATCATCCTACATCACTGTTTTACCTTTTTTGTTAAGGGTGTTTGATCTTCTTTGCATGTTCACATTGCAAAGACTGGGTCGGTACTTCTGCAGCGATGTAGAATGATTTTGAAATGATTTTTGAAGTTGAGAGAAAAAATGCGATTGGAGTTTTACGACATACCCTAACTCGAGTCAGAATACACAGAGTTCATGGAGAGAAAGGCAAGAAAAGCGTTTCAGATTAAAAAGTATTTAAATTTATTTTTTAATGAAAATAACCAATCGTTTCGCTAGATAAGACCCTTCTTCCTGGGATGAGATTGTTTACAACCACATTTGGGATTGTTTGAAGCCGCATTTAAACTGCTTTTTGGAAGTTCAAAATCAGGGCACCATATCAGTCCATTATATGGAAAAACATGCTGAAATGTTTTCCTCAAAAAACATAATTTCTTTACGATTGAAGAAAGAAAGACATGAACATCTTGGATGACATGGGGGGTGAGTACATTATATGTGGACCTTTGTTTTGGAAGTGGACTACAATCTTTTTCTTAGGAATATATAAAGACGTGCATTTTACTGTGCATTTTAAAGTGCATTAAACATTATGTTGTTAATTATAATGAAATTAATATATTTTCTCACTCTTTGTATTTTAACATTATTATGGTACAAGATTATCCTTTTTAAATAAATGTGATAAACAAGTTAGATCGAAAGTAATTTGATTACGTTAACTTACCTAAAATGTGTAATGTTAATGGATTATGTTACTGACTACAATTTATGTCATGTAATTTGGAATCAGTAATGGATTGCAATTTTGTAATCTACCCAGCTCTGGTGAGTGCATTAGGGGAGAGCGGGGATGAAAGTAACAAAGCTATTTTCTACTTTCTTTTGATCATTTATGCCAGAAGTATTCAATCCCCAAAAAACATTTTTTTAAATATTTACAGTTAAAAAGTTACGTGTCATACGTGTCAAAAGAAACAGATAAGCTGTATATCATCTTAATCAAAATTAGAGGAAATAACTCTTGAAAATTTAGAAGGAAGGGGGCATATATCTATGTATTACAATTTGTTGGTCAAATACAGTACTGAATCTACATTAATTATATGTAGATTCATAAATTAAATGCTTGGAAATTGGATATGCATGAAGATATAGATAAGGCAGAATGGAATGATGCATGTCTAAAAGCACAAAAGCAAACAAAAAGTACAAGGTTTAAATTACTTCAATATAAATGGTTAATGAGAACCTACATAACTCCTGTCAAACTCCATCGTATGTCTGTTAACATCCCAGATGTGTGCTCTAAATGTCTGGATGAGAAAGGCACGTTATACCATTGCCTTTGGGGATGTCAAAAAATACAATATTTTTGGAAAGAAGTTATTGAGTGTATGTCGGACATGCTTAATGAGAAAATTCCTCTGAATGCTAAACTTTGTATACTTGGAATATATCCATTGGATTCTACTTTGAAGCAGACTAAGCTCCTAGATTTCGGTCTCCTTCAAGCTAGGAGAGTTATTGCATTGTGCTGGAAGAGTATGGATGCTCCATCCTTGAAAATGTGGAAAAGGGAGATATTGAACTGTATCGGACTGGAGAGACTAACTTATATTGCAAAGGGCAAGCGGAGAGACTTTGATCAGCTTTGGGAACCATACATGAATATCATGTAAATGGAAATGTAGACTTTACTTGGCATTGTACTGGCTTCTACTTGGGTTTTGTAAATACTGTCTGTGACTAACTATTTATGTTTTATTGTTATTTTTTTTTAGTATTTAATTCATGCAAGTGTAAATTGTAAATTGAACATGTATGTATGGAAGGGTGGGTGCTTGTGTACCTGTTCAGGTATTCTTTTGTTAATGTATGACTAGTTGTTGTGGGGTTATAAGAAAAGTCAATAAAAAGAAAAAAAAAAAAAAGAAAAAAAAAAAAAAGCTATTTTCTCAGAGCCCAGACTATATTTGCTTTCCAAGCTATGACAGCACATTCTGCACACAACCCTTGATGAAGCTGAGAAATATCATGGGATTTTGTAATAGTTTCCTGTGGTTAGGTCCAGAAAGCAGTTTTCAAACACAGTAAGTAAATTATGGAAGTGGTAAATTTTTTTCAAATGAGTTGTGTTTCTCGTTTCATGTGTCACAGTAATGATCATAGGCCTATCTGTCAGAAACATCAGTCTCAGGGCTGTTGCTACATCACATTTGCACACTGCAAAAAAAGGCTTGTCTGACTTACTTAGCATTTTTGTCTTGTTTCTAGTCAAAATATCTAAAAGTTCTTAAATTAAGATGCATTTACTAGATTATATAGTTAGTCTTGTTTCCAGGGGTAAAAAACTAAATGAAGTTAATTTTGCTTAAAATAAGTAAAATTATCTGACAGTGGGGTAAGTAAAATAATCTGGTTTTAAGAATATTTTACTTACCCCACTGGCAGATCATTTTACTTGTTTCCAGGGAAAAAAAAAAAAAAACTAAATTAAGTTTATTTTGCTTAAAAGAAGACCAAATGGCTAATGTTATTTAGCTTATCTAGTACATGCATCTTGATTTAAGAATTTTCAGATATTTTGACTAGAAACAAGACACAA
Organism: Labeo rohita; assembly: GCF_022985175.1. NCBI lineage: Eukaryota > Metazoa > Chordata > Actinopteri > Cypriniformes > Cyprinidae > Labeo > Labeo rohita. The sequence goes on from NC_066873.1 coordinate 25,748,995, forward strand.
ATACTAAGCAAGATAAGCCTTTTTTTGCAGTGTACCTTAGTCATATTTAGGTTTTAGCCGTACCTTGGCTTTTCCACCTCCACCTATGAATTGGCAATGTTTCCAGATGTTTTTATGCACATTTTGAATTAATGCATACAAACAACTGGATGGAAACATGAACAGGCCTATTGTTAAATTGTTGAGAATTTATATTATCCTAATGTAGTTTAATTTTCATATTGTTCATTCTGTTAAAAAAATGTTTTATAAAAATAAGTTGAATAAATAAATAATTAACAATTCAAGTCTGTACACAGGTTTGCATTTTGTACTCGTTTGCTAGTTACATATTAACAAGGTCATAGTCATGTATATTTAATAAAAACAAGCTTGTATTGTTGTGTTTCTTTTAACCCACCTGTGTGTTATGTTCAAACTGAAGGTCTTTCTACATTTGTACAAAATACCACCTGGTATTAATAGACCACACTTCTGAGTTATAGGCCACAGCAACAATATATCTCTGTCTACAACTTTATTTTTTTTTAAATTATGTTTTTCTGAAAAATGGTACATTCGTCCCCACTCTCCCCAGGTTTTAGCCTGTTCTAGCCTAGGAGGTGAGTAGAGGTTTTGGAAACAAAATTAATTTTTGAATTCTTTCGAGGATAAATTTAAACAGTCGAAAAAGTCACCGTGACATTACTTGTATGGCTGTAGTCCATAGCAAACTACCAACAGTCAGAAGCAGCACTTAAGTTTATTAGGTTTTCAATCCTCTTATGATGAGACTCGTGCACCGCTCTTGATTGGAAGCCCCGGTATCCGGATATGAGCGTCAGTCAATCAGCATCAAGCGCAACACGCAGCCGCTCTGGGAAAAGCCCAGACTATCCAAACTGTCCGACAGACTTTGATGCGAGTGAGATGAACCTGCTGGACACCCGACGGGATGATCCTCCTATAAATTGCCTACAGTAGCCTGCACTTCACCGGCGATGTGAACTTCTAGTGTTGTGAAATAATTATGCAAGAGAACAAACCGGATTGTTTGTACTAGCGCTATCCCAAGGACATCATGTCTTCGGCTGTCCATCGATCGGGATTTGTGGTCGTTTGCGTGGTAAATCCAGTTTTATTTCTCTCGATACGTGACATTTATACTGAGAGACTTGAGCAGCACGTGCTTGGCAAGTTGAACACTGCAGACTGTTGACATGCTTGAACTTGATTGCAGTTAGTTTGCCTTTCAAACTTGTTGAATTGCTTTTAAACACCAAAACTGCCCTGTGTGTTAATAATTAGCTGACAAACTACTAAATATAAGGAAAAAATCAGAAAAGAAAGAGGTGCTTGGCGTGTAGAGTTTTGCTAATATTTTGTCAGAAACGTATTAAGCTCTTTTTGTGAAATGTACTATTTAAAATGCAATACCAACTCCTGAACTAAATAGCAAGCCTTGTTTCCCAAAGAGCTGAACCAGCACACTGCATTCTTGTGGCAAATACAATCTGTTATCAGGTCATCGCAGGATAATCCCTCACTGTTCTTTTCACATCGAATACAAGAATGCATGTTTAAGTCCTTATGTGATTCTGAAAGATGCAGTTGTGCAGCTGCCCAGTGTCTTGCAGTTCTTATATTAAAGGGATAGTTCATTCAGAAATTAAAATTATGTCAGTTTCAACTTAGGTTTGTCCAAACATGTAGGACTTTCTTTCTTCTGTTGAGCAAAAAGAAGATATTTGGTAACAAACATTTTGTAACAAAAAAATAACATGCAGGTACCATCAAGTTTAAGTATTTATTCTGAAAAAGACATTAACATGATCCACAGCTATTTGAGCAGTGACGTAATAAGAGTATACAAAGATATGAACATTACCGGATATTAAAAGTGACAGAGATGATCCCTGGGTCACTGCATTTTAGTAATGTTGGACAGTAATTTAATGTATATGTTATTTATCATTCATGTCCATAATTTAAATGTTTTTTAAAGTAAAATTCCTGTATAATTTATAATTTAAAACCTGTCTTCTGGAGAACACAAACATATTTTTCAGTTATTTTGATCTTCCAGATATTATTTGCATTCCACAGAAGATGGTCATACAGTACTGAAATAGCATGAGAGTGTGTAAATGATGACTGCATTTTCATTTTGGGGTAAACTAGTCTTTTTTTTTTTTTTTTTAAAGAAGAAAATGTTTACGCCTCTACCACACTTAATATTTTGGCTTTTCACGAATATCTGTATGTAACACAAAAAATTAATAAAAATTGCGGATAAAAAATTAGTACGTGTCGACGCCAATGGCCTTGTGGTTAGCGTGTCGACGTGTCGTGCCGTTGCGCTGTGGGCGACCCGAGTTTGAGTCCCGGCTCGTGGGCCTTTCCCGATCCCACCCCCTTCTGTCTCTCCCACTTCGCTTCCTGTCCATCTACACTGTCCAATCCAAAATAAACTCTTTAAAAAAAAAAAAAAAAAAAAATTAATAATACATATTCTGAATCGGGTGTTTGCATGACTCAAAATTCAGATTACTACTGTACATGCGTGCATGAGTGAGAATTAAATTAATTTACATCTCCATAAAATATCTAAAAAGCAGTATAGTACTGGCACATGCATCTCCAGTATTTCAATCAGTTTATTCCAATTACACTAATTAAATATAATTAGGAAAATAATGTTACATTACAAGCATACCCTGCTGCATTTTATTTTGCCTTCACTTGGAAAATGTCCTGAAAATACATATTTACATGCATCCTAGAAATTCAGGTATTTTAGTACATCATGCATATCTGTATTAATGCTCTCTGTTTTGTCCCCCATTTATGTGCGTGTTTGTATACATAGATTTTTGTCCTGACTTGTGCCCTGTACCCTGTGCTGAAGACACTCTGTGTTCATATTCACTCCGCTGTCACAGGAAGCTATGTGGCTGGATATCATTCTGTACTGCTTGTCAACTGCCCCACAGAACAAACCGCTAAAGACATTGGCAGGTATTGTACACACATACGTTGATTCACAAACTCACACTAGAAAATAAATATAGAGGATTAGAAATAAGAATTGTAGTTAATAAGTCACATACTTGCCTTCAGCCAACATGTAACAAGGGTGTGTAATGTTTACTACCTCTATGTGGCAGTCAGTGACGTACAGTACAATAAATGTGTTCTGTTAAATGTCAATATTTGTTTTTCATTTTGAATTGAAGTTGTTTTACAGTGGCAAAAAGACCCCATGATGGAACCTGTATTGCAGGGAAATATTTGAATATATTTGAATATTTGAATGCAGCCTCCAAATATATAGATAATAGTAAATAAGTAACAATAAGCTTTATAGTGCCTGTAAAAGTCACTTTTCAAAGCACTTTAAACAGAAAAGGATACAGAGGTAAAAAAAAAAAAAAAAAAACGTAAAATGATAACTATTTACAGTACACAGAGATAATTAGCTCTGTCCTCATTGACAAAAAGAGGACTGGAACTGCTGCAGTTCTGTGGGCTACACAGAGTGATAAAACTGCACATTACTGGAAAAATATTACTGCAAAATATTAATTATTTTACCAAAAAAAGAGGGGTGATTAAAAAAAATGCATGTTATTTTTTTTATGTAGTACTGACCTGAATAAGATATTTCACATGAAAGACGTTTACATATAGTCCTCAAGAGAAAATAATGGTTGGATTTATAAAAAATTACCTTGTTTAAAAGTTTGCATACGCTTGATTCTTAATACTGTGTTGTTACTTGAATGATCTACAGCTCTTTTTTCTTTTTTTTTTTTTTTGTTTTGTTTTGTTTAGTGATGTGTTGTTCACGAGTCCCTTGTTTTTCCTGAACAGTTAAACTGCCAGCTCTTCTTGAGAAAAATCCTTCAGGTAACACAAATTCTTTGGTTTTTCAACATTTTTGTATATTTGAACCCTTTCCAACAATAATCTTTTCACACCAAGGACAACTGACAGACTCTCATGCAACTATTACAGAAGGTTCGAATGCTCACTGATGCTCTAGAAGGAAACACAATGCATTAAAAACTTTTTGAATTTGAAGATCAGGGTCAATTGAACTTATTTTGTCCCTGGATAAACATGTAAGAATCTTCTGTAGCTTATGAAGGGCGGTACTAAATGAAAATTTGAGGATTTTTCTGAAGAACAGTGGCAGTTTAACTGTTCAAGACAAACAAGGGACTCAATAACAGCTATCACTAAGCAAAAAAAAAAAACAGATGTGGATCATTCAGGTAACAACATGGTAAGAATCATATGATTCTTTTGAATGGGGTCACTTTTATAAATTCAAATATTATTTTCTCTTGTGGACTATATGTAAACGTCTTTTATGTGAATAAAAATACATAAAAAAACATGCATTTTGTATGATCCCTGTTATTTTGATAAACTTATGACCTCAGTTGTTCTTCATAGCTTACCGTTTTGGCAGTTTCCTTTAAATGGCCAGAAATAATACTGTATGTGGTTCTCAAATATAGTGTTCTGCAGTATTAAATACAGTCTGTAATAATTTCTAAATACAGAAATTATAACAGCAAGCTATCTGTTGCATTGTCTTTAATATTTTCTTTAATTTCTATGCTATCCAGTACATTTCACAATGGTTTTTACAGGACTTGCAAAGCCTCACCGTGATTCATAGAGTATCTGAACCTGAGCTTCCTATTCCCTTGTTGCATTAGGGTTCATTTTCCCATTATGCTCTTGTTAAAGAGCACTTTCTAGTGGTTAAGTCATTAGAGTGCACTCCAGAATAGTAAGCTCATCAAAGTGGAACAGTTCTTGAGGTTCACAACCACAGTGTGCGAGAGCACATTTGCTTCTTTCTTATCCAGGAATAATAATCCATCCAGTTTCTTTAATAAAGCATGATTCGGAAACATGGGCAAACAAAAATGAGATCTTTTGAGGGTGCACTCTTTAGATATGGAGTATGGAATGATATCTTGCCAAGGTCAGAAGAATCCGGCTTAGGTCTGTTGAGTGAGTGAGGGAATATAAAGGGAAGGGAGGATGATCTGCACAATGTAGTACGGTTAGTAGTATGAGGCAATAGCAGATGCACCAGGAAAGGGGAGAGGCAGCAGGTAAATTTTCAGTTGACTAGGTTATGGCAGCACAACTAAGGGATGTAGCCAAAATCCTACAAGCCAAACAATGAGCTGGCAAACACAAATCAACCATAATCCAGTATATCACAGTTTAGTCCACATTCCTAAGCCAACCCTCCTACCATCCTTAGATACAGTTACTGTATGTTTTTCTGCAAAATATAACTAGTTTTCGATTCATGGTATGGAGTATCCGCCACAGAGTAGATGAATGTTCCACAATTCCAAATTCCCCCTCCCTCACAGTTCTGAGTTTATATCTCACAACTCCCTCACAACTTTGTTTCTCACAATTCTCAGAATTTTGAGATATAAACTCAGAATTGCAAGATGTAAGCTCAGAATTCCGACTTTTTGTCACAATTCCGAGTTTATATCTCTTTTGACCTTTTTCTTATTAGAATTGTGAATTTCACCTTGGAAAAAAAAGAGAAGTAAGACTTTTTCTCGGAATTGCAAGTTAATGTTTCACTAGGCAGTTGCTTTTCAGATATGCGACTGCTAATGCAATACAATTGTGAGTTAACGTCTCGAAATTCTGAGTATATATCTCACCATTCATATATACATATATTTTTTTGTTTTGTTTTGTTTTGTTTTTTTTGTTTTTTTTGGGCAGTTCTGAGTAAGACTAAACTACAAGTCCAGATTGCAAGATATACGGCCAATTTTACTAAATGGGGCAAATTGGTGTGAGAGCGCAATTCCAAAACAGTGCCGATGGGAGGGGAAATTTCTCCGGGTGATTTACTAACAATACGCAGATTAAAGACGCCAGTGGCCTTGTGGGCGTATGGTGCAGTTGCGCCTCGGGTGTCCCGAGGTCGAATCCCGCCTCGTGGACCTTTCTTGATCCCACCCCCCTCTCTCGCTCCCACTCACTTCCTGTCTCATCTCCACTATCCTTTCAAAAAAAATTTGGAAAAAAAAATTGAAATTTGAAAAAAAAAAAAAGAAAAAAAAAAGGCCAGCGCAAATTAGCGTAGTTGGAAATACAGAAATAAAGAAGCCACAGTACGTTGAAAAGAACTGGAGACCAAAAAAATTAAGGTTTGATAGACCTGGTATTGCATGAATCCTAGTTGAGGGTTCCAAGTCGTCTTTTATTTCCTGAAGCAAATTAAAAATAACATGGATTGGCAAACGATATGTTTGAATAATGTGTTCTTCTACATTCCAAATAAATTAATACATGTGGAAAATCCTCTCCCTTGTACCACACGCTCTATGTTTTCTTAATAATTGCAGCCATTTCAAGCGCAAAATAGTTTAAGACATGCGTTTTTGGGCATTAAATAACGGAGCAAATGCCAGTATTTTGACGAGCGCAAACGTTAGTAAAACACGTTGTGTGATTTCATTTGAGAACTCTCCTCCCATAAATTTTGCATCTGAAAGGGCAACTTCTACAAATGCATATTCAATATAGAAAAGTGTCAGCGCTTTTTCAGCACGAATTCTTCACTGCGCATCTTTAGTAAAACCTTACAGTATAATTTTAACACCAAAAGACGGTTTGCTGGGCCAAAACTGGCCCATATGCTCAAAATTGCGAGAGAATTTTATTTATTTATTTATCCTGTGGCGGAAACAATCTTCCATTCAAGATTGCGTTTGTGTTAGCAAGTAAGCCTGATAACATTCTGAGTGAAGTATCAAAATCTGATAATCACCCTGTCAGTAAATGATGCTTCATACTGATTTTTAATCGGGGAAATGTATATTGCTGCGTATGTTTATGCTGCTATACCTTCAATGTTTTTTAGTTTTAGCCCACAAGGTGTTGAATTTGAAAATGAATATGAAGTGAGTTTCACTGTTAAAACTTTATTTTGCCCCTACGGTATTACACTTGCATTCAAATGAGCTGTGTGTGTGTCTATACATTTGAAAGAGCACAGAGTGCCTTTGACTTGTGCAAATCATATGCAAATACAGAGAAGCTAAATTCTCTCTCTCTCTTTCTCTTTCTCTTTCTGTTAGGAGCATCATGGAGAAAAGGCTGGCAGCATGTGTGAATATATTTCCTCGCGCTACCACTATGTAAAACCAATGAATTTAACCTTTCACCCATTTTGAGCTTTGAATCCAAAACACTGCAGCCTGAAGTATAACTTTAGCAACAACTTGCAGAGATACTAAATTGAGAGAGTTAATATACTTAATAAACTTGTCTTGACACTAGAACTAGAGTGTTACATCAGGTCATCATTTACAGTAGAAAAACCTTAACTGTTAATCTTTTAATTTCTTGTTAAATATAAATAATAATGAAATACAATATTTTCCAGTTAGTATTAAATGCCTGTATGCATTTACAAAAATAATTTACCTAAAATATCAACTGTGTATTGATTTCAGGTATTACTGGAAAGGAGAGATACGGGATACCTCAGAAATACTGCTGGTGTGTTGATATATTTATTCGTACACAACTTCAGCTTTTTCATTCAATTAAATAATTTTATTTTTAAATGTTTGTAATGCTCTGAGTAGTTATAAAGTATGTCATTTATCATATGTCTTATTATGGTTATGGTATTTTTAATGTATACTGAATTAATGATTTCTTTAACAGCTTTTGAGGACAAGAACATCTCTGGTTCAGAGACTTGTGGCCTATATAAAGTAAGTACATTTATTATCACATTTGCCTGAAGACTTCGACATATTCATCCAACATGCACAGTCATGTTGAACATTTGTAAACATGAATGCTTAAATGTTTGAATATTTGAGTTTATTATAGAAAATGTGTAGTGTGTGTAGTGTTGTTCACAGTATATAGTGGTGCATTACTAATTCAGGGTTCAAAATCAAATTGGCTGTACTATGAAACAAATTGAGAGACTGTTGTATGAGACTTTCTCGTTTGGCATAACAGTTTCCATGACAACAAAGCATCTCAGCCTAAGAAAAATTGTGTGGATCTAACAAAATGCTCAATTTGTGGTACCTGTAAGCAGGTCGAAAGACATGTACCACTTACCTCAAATACTTTGAATGACATTTTCAGTTTGATGTGCCATCATGAGAACAACAACTACCTTATTATCAGTCCACCTTATTTTTCCTTTAACCATTTCTAAATTTAATAAGTCTGGCTTTCTGGTCTCATCTCAATCCAGCTATTTTTAACTGTCCAAATGGCTTTTTTGCTGCTTGATATTGTTGGTGTGTCTTACCATGTTATTTTATGAACACACTGGTTTGTATTGCAAACAGTTTTACTGTTTGCTGCATGTTGCTATTCTTCTCATTATTCCCCTATAGTGAAAAATAAGGTGGATAAGCAGGATATTAGGGGTTTATTTATGGAAATCTCTTAATTAATAGTGAATAGTGAGTATTTCCTAATCTTAAGTGTTACCGATGATACATTTTGTGTATTCAAGTGTATGTCTGACTTAACCAAGTTATGAAAAACATTTGTCCAGAGTTTTCAAAGAGCCTAAAAAGATTTAATGGTGCATGTGAACACTGTGAAGTAGCAAGAAGCTTTTAAGACTCCAGCTGTGGTGTAGAAACTGACTCCTTGTGGTGAAACTGCAATTTACACACCTAGAAGATGTGAAGAAAGGAAGCAGTTTCCGAGTGAAAGAAAATTAGCCAGATTAGAGTTTCACCATCATTGTACACAATTGTACAAAAGTTTAAAAATAAATACAGTACAGTATTTGAAAAAAAACAGAAAAAATATTAACAATCTAAAAGAACTGTTTTCAGGTTTAATGTATTATAAAATGTAATGTATTCCTGTGATGGCAAAGCTGAATTTTCAGCAGCCGTTACTCCACTCCTCAGTGTCACATTATCCTTCAGAAATCATTGTAATTGCTGATTTGGTACTCGTGACATTTTTATCCATGTTGAAAACAGCTGTGCTGCTTAAAGGAAAAGTTCACTTCCAGAACAACAATTTACAGATAATTTACTCACACCTTCGTCATCCAAGATGTTCAGGTCTTTCTTTCTTCAGTCGTAAAGAAATTATATTTCTTGAGGAAAACATTTCAGGAATTATCTTCATATAGTGGACTTCAATGGTGCCCCCAAGTTTGAACTTCCAAAATGCAGTTTAAATGCAGCTTCAAATGGCTCCAAACGATCCCAGCTGAGGAATAAGGGTCTAGCAAAACAAATTTTTGAAACAAATTGACAATTTATATACTTTTTAACCTCAAATGCTCGTCTTGTCTCGTGATGTGCACGCATAGTCTGTGTAACCCAAGTCAATACAGTTAGGGTATGTCGAAAAACTCCTTAAACTTCTTAAACTTCAAAATCGACTTACTTCGCTGTTTGCCATTTTATTGTTAAGGGCGTTTGATCTTTGCATGTTCATTTTGTAAACACTGGGTCGGTACTTCTGCAGCGACGTAGGACGATTTTGAAGTTGGGTAAGAAAACAAAATGGGAGTTTTTCAATGAACCCTAACTGTCTTGAACCAGAAAAAACAGAGTTCACGCAAACAAGCATGGTTGAAAAGTATATAAATTGTCAATTTGTTTCAAAAATTACAGATCGTTTCGCTAGATAAGACCCTTCTTTCTCGGCTGGGATTGTTTAGAGCCATTTGAAGCTGCATTTAAACTGCATTTTGGAAGTTCAAACTTGGGGGCACCATTGAAGTCCACTATATGGAGAACATTCCTGAAATGTTTTCCTCAAGAAACATAATTTCATATCGACTTAAGAAAGACATTAACATCTTGGATGACAAGACAAGGGGGTGAGTAAATCATCTGTGAATTTTTGTTCTGGAAGTGAACTTCTCCTTTAATATTTTTGTGGAAAATATGACTTTTTTTGGGATATACAGACAATAAAAGGTTAAAAAGAACAGCATTTATTTAAACAATTATTTTGCTCAATATTACTATTGAGTTCTGTTTAAAAATTCTTACTGATGCCAAACTTTTTGAATGACAGTGTACATTACAGAACACTTTAGCTTTTATATTTCTTTGTTGTTGTAATGTCTAAGTCTCTTATTTCAACTGGGACTTATTTGTGTTCCCTCAGAGCTGTGCATCCATATGACATACCAGAAATCATCAGTTTTCCTATTGATGATGGAAGCCAGCATTACATGAAGTGGATGGAAGATGCAGTCACTGATATTTGATGCATGTGTCTGCAATCCAGTGGAGAAACTCACTATACAGAAACATTAAGAAGAAATGGCAACGTGAGCACAAATTCTCAGGTTAATGTGAACCCTGACCCATACAATGAATGTCTGTAAAAAGATAAAGATCAGTGTATACTTTTACTGAATGGTTGTGTGGAAAGGGATTTTTATCTGATGTGTTTTTACCAGAGCAATTACATTTATGCATTTAGCAGATGCTTTTATCCAAAGTGACTTACAATAGGGAAACTAAAGGAAATTGTCACAGAGCCAGCATAATTCATAGTGCAATGCCAGGGTTATTAGACAGCTAGATTTGGAAGTAAGCAAGCAAGCAAAGCAGAGGAGAAATGCAGAGAAGAAAAAGATTTATTTTATTTTATTTTTTATTTTCTTAATTTAAGCGATGAGACTGTTATTGTGGTCCATTTCAGTGACCTGAGGCTTTTATGCCTATAAACTACATACTGAAAAGCCTCTGTTCAAGCATATATATTTATCAACCATTTTATTGATGTGAATCACTTTATTATGAAAGTGTAAGTTAGCTAATATGAATACATTTAACTGTTAAAACATGCTTATTTATACCACTTGTTTCTAATGGTTGGTCAAGTGTTAATGTAGTTCAAATAATTTCAAACACTTAAAAATAAATGAATAAAAACTCTTCAACTCTGACTTAACAGCATCACTTTTATTATTAAATGTGGTACAATACAAGACACATTAAGTTCATTATTTTGCAATATCGCAGTGGAATGTAAATATTGATGTCCTTAATACTGATAAGAGCAAACAAAACGTTAATCTTAAAAGTGAAGCAGGATGTTTAAACATATTAAGCATCAGAAGGTGTGTTCAGGGTTTTTTTGGTCCACATACACACCTAAACAAAAATCACAAAATGATTGTAAGTGTAAGTATTAAAGGGCTCTTATTATGATCCTTTTCAAAGTCTTGATTTTGTTTTGGGGGTGTACTAGAACATGCTCTCATGCTTGGTGGTTCGAAAAACACATTATTTTTCACATAATTTACATTATTACAATACCTTCCTCTCAGCCTGGCACAAAAGGCTCGATTAGTTCTGGGTTTAATGAAGGCAAGCCTTCCGAAAAAAGGAAATGTGTGATGATTGGTTAGCTGTCCTAGTGCGTTGTGATTGGCGAACAGTTTAGACCGGGGTTCACCGAACTTGTTCCTGGAGGGCCGGTGTCATGCAGAGTTTACCTCCAACTTTCACCTGCCTGGAAGTTTCAAGTATACCTATTAAGACCTTGATTAGCTGGTTTAGATGTGTTTGATTAGGGTTGGAGCTAAATTCTTCTGGGACACCGGCCCTCCAGGACCGGGTCTGGTGACCCCTGGCTAAGACTGTGTTATTGTACTGCCACGCCCCTTGCCAAAGCAGTTAGCGCAAGCTAGATTAATAGTGAATCTTATGTTTTAATTATGGATATTTTTCTTACAAAGACGCATGGATTCGCCACAGGAGACCCCCGGGAGTCGTGAGAGGCACTTTTTATTATGGATGGATGCACTTTATTAGACTGTATTAGACTCCAATTGCATTCTTCTGAAAGAAGGTAGTCATATACACCTAGGATGCATGGAGGGCAAGTAAATAATACGCTGCAGTAGTGTTGAGTCCCATCCTCAGCCTGCGAGATCGCCGATACATGATATTATTGTGCTAATTTATTTAATTATTTTACATACTTAGTTTCATTGCCCGAAACCAGCTCCAGCATAAGGCTAAAAGCAGCCAAACATTATCAAAAAAAAGCATCACTGATCAGCCTAGCCTATTTTAGTGCAAGTTTATGTATTTTAAAAAACACTCGCGTTATAAGTGAAACTATGCACATTGTATGATGAATAAATCTCTTACCACACACTGCACACGTCTGCAGCGCGTTACAGCTCTGAAGTGGCCACTCTAGTCAATGCTTGTTTATACCCGTCGCGCTGCGGCTCTCTGAGGAGCTTTCCATGCTGCATTGCTAAAGTTAGACTAATCCCCCACCTCATCCCTATCCACCCCCTATCCAGGCTGATCACACATATATATATATATATATATATATATATGTATGTGTGTGTGTGTGTGTGTATATATGTATATGTGTGTGTGTGTGTGTGTGTGTATATATATATATATATATATATATATATATATATATATATATACACTGCCCTCCAAAAGTTTGGAAACACCCCTGGCAAAATGTGGTTTTGGACAATATCAGCATAAATCCCTATCATTTTTGGTGAAAATACATTAAAGTAACTTGAAGACCAGCAATAATAATTTTCATTTTGATTACATAGTAATGGCAATATATACATGTCAAAGTCAGACATGCCCCTTTGCCAGCTGTGATGCCTGGTTACTGGTTTAAAATTGGCCTAGGTTTTCAAAAGATTTTTGGCTCAGCACACTTCATTGATTGCCAAAACCCCACTTTTCTAGGTCGTTTCCAAACTTTTGGAGGGCAGTGTATGTATATATATATAGAGAGAGAGAGAGAGAGAGGTGTATATATATAGGTATATACACACACAAAAGAGTAAGTTATCCTGTTGGTTTAGCAGTCATGAGCAGATGACTGCTGATTCTTTCTGTTCTCACAAATAATGAAAAACTCAGAATTGTCACATTTTTCACTGTGTGTAGCTGAATAGGAAATTTTGTTTTGTTACATGGGTTTATGTCCGCACTCGTCTGGCTTTTGAAATGGTATTTCCGGAGCTGTGAAAATACAATAGAAGTGCAGATGTGAGACAGTGCTTTTGTATGTTGGGATTTGCTGAGATCCAGTCATGATGAAGTCATTAATCTGATCTCTCATCTAACCAGTTAGATCTAGTAAACTTCAATGACATACTGATTTTAAAGTTCAACATGCTGTGTATACAGCACATATTACTCATATTACTCCTGTTTTAAAAGAACTTCACTTCTGTCCATCTAATGTTTTACATTTTAGTATTAGCCATGTGTTCATGGCTCATTTTGCTTGCTTGTCAAACCATTTATCAATGACAACATCTATTACAGTAGCTGCTTCTCACATATATGCTGACAGAGTATCTCTATACAAGGTCAGTCCTTTTTTACACATACTTGACTTTAAGATCACGTTAGCATCTTTTAGTACTTAAAACACACAGCTAATATGAATTCTGTTATGTTTCAGCAGGATGACATGGCATAAATAGCTTGTAGATAATCTAATTCAACTTCATTATTTAAGCAGTATAAATGATTTAATCATTGAGGGTGCTCCATAAATGTGTAAGTAATAAGCAGGTTGTGCAGCAGGAAACAAAAAATGGGGTTATAATAGCACTACTTTAGGTGCAAAGCTCTTCCAGATATAAATATATATAGCTGTGCTTTGAGATGGAAGACATGATTTATTAGTTCAGCGGCGTAACACTTCTTGTAAAACTATTCGGCCTTTCAATTTTCAGATTTAACTCAAATGAAAGGCTATGATGAAATTTAATTCAATGTGATATTTTTGTTTCCATATGTGTAAATTTGGAAAAGGCCATAAAATCATATTTGAAATGCATGAATGTTCCTGCAGGCTCTCTTGGTTCATTTTTAGAATGTGGAAGCAATGAAGCAGTTTCTACCCAGAAGAATGATGCGCAGACTGTTAAAACAGAAGGGAGGATCTAAAGAGACTAATAATGACTGATGACTCCAAATAACAGTCCAAGTGGCAGACTGCGTGCATTTAGAGGCCGGTTTCTCCAAGGAAAATCGGACAGGATGTTCCCAACAGTGCTATTGATGAACAGGGCGTGAATGCAAAAGGACCAGCCACTGTCCGTGCCATCACCATCTGTGTCAACGACACCACTGAGGCCTCTAGACAGTAATTCAATAGCAGCGATGAGTTCTTTTTCAATGCATTCCCATGCAATGGCAAAATGAATCATGAAACTGTGTATGACTATGGACACGTGGCATTTCATGTTTTATGATAAACTGGTCAAATATGAAAACTATATAATCTATCCAATGATAATAACACTGTGGTGGGGATGAAAACAATATCTCTCTACAAACTCCAAATTCAAAGGAATTTTAAAGGTGTGGAAACAACAGTAAAATCAAAAGTGGATTTTGTACCGTCAACGCTCCCACTCATATGATCCTTGGGCCAGTTACATAAACATAGCCACTCTGATAAGATTGTGTCTAAACTAGTTTGACTAACTAGCAGTGAAAATGTCTTTAATTATTAGACAAATTTAAGTTTTTATGTAACTGATTTTAAAACGATATGACCAGTCCAAAACTTTGACTAACTTTTAACCAGCCAGGCAGACAATGAAGCCACTTCATTTTAATTAAATAAGTATTTCTCCAAATGTGCACACTTTTGGACTAAAAGACTAATGGACATTGTTTAGTGATGCCTGTGGTCGTAAACAAACGAGAGTAAACGCGATTTAATATGTACCGGTATGTGTCTCGTTGTTCTATTTGAAATTGATTTTGCAACTGCCTGACAGAAATTAAGAAATCATTGCCACTGTAACCTAGTTTTATGATAAACTGGTCAAATATCAAAGCTATATAATCTATCCAATGATTCAAAGTTTCTCAGAATCAAATAATTCAGAATTATTCTATAAATGTTACTTTAACAGCTGCCTAACGGGCTTTATAGTCTTCATAGACTTTCATGTAGACTCTCACACCCTAAAAATAATGGCAAAGTACGTATTGTCTGATGGGGTCACTGTCATACAGAAATTAAGAAATCATTGCCACTGTAACCTAGTTTTATGATAAACTGGTCAAATATCAAAGCTATATAATCTATCCAATGATTCAAAGTTTCTCAGAATCAAATAATTCAGAATTATTCTATAAATGTTACTTTAACAGCTGCCTAACAGGCTTTATAGTCTTCATAGACTTTCATGTAGGCTCTCACACCCTAAAAAATAATGGCAAAGTACGTATTGTCTGATGGGGTCATTGTCATACTTACAGAAAAAGGAAGACATACTGCCAAAACACCAACAATAAGAAAGTTCAGCTTTGTGTCACAGAAATAAATACTATTTTAAAGTATATTACAATTGAAAACTATTATTTTAAATTGCAATAATATTTAACAGTATTACTATTAAGAAAGCATAAAAAAAACCCTGGCCTAAATTTATATATATAAATATGCAGTAGTCAGCATTTGAAGTGGATCAAAAAAGTTTAATCAAAGCTGTCCTAAGACAAGAACGGGTATTGTTTTGGTTTTAGGATAACTTCGATGAAAGGATTTGATCCACTTCAAATGCTGACTACTGTATATAAATAACGCTTTGCCGTTGCCGGATAAATATACAGTATACAGATGTAGCTGCTGGGCATGCGCACATTAATCTAGCGTATTTTTTTTTTCACACTGTATAACAGTAATACTGTTTTGTATTATACTAGAGGGTTAGTTTTAGGGTTGGGTTAGGTGTAGACGTAAATAAAACACAATCTAATAGGTAGAAAATGTAATTTCATTGTCAGCACCGTCACTTATTATTATCTCGCTTGAAGTCTCATTGGAGGTGGTGGCTGTCAATCATTTTCACGCAGTGGTGTAGGGCGGAACAAATGTGGAAGCGGCAAAGTTCATGCGCGTGTTTGAAGGTGCATTTTAATCAGGTAAATCCACGGTCGTTTTTAAACTGTCCACATAGAAACTCCAGATAAAGTGCCCAAGTAAATGTGAAGCCTCTGACGATGGCGTATTACACGTTTAGTTCATAAAGTCCTTTAAATTAAGTCCAAGTTCAGTTTTCTCAAAAACGCACACTTGGATAAACAAGAAAAAATGGTAACTTAACGTTCATTTGTTATATGTAGTCGTTCAGAAGATATACACTGTGTTTTGGCACTATGTGCCTCAGATTTTGATATTATTGCATCATTTATTGCCTGCTAGAAATGACAATTGTTTAAAAATCTACAAAGTATCATTGTGTAAATAATTGTTATGGGGTGAGTGAAAACATGAATTTTAAGTTCTCTGCATAAATTGTTCTCGTTAAGTGTATGACTCAATGATGAAATAATTAAAATTACGTTTAAAATTCCTATGGTTTACCCCATTACCATCTCCATTTCATTTTATATATTTTAATTCAGTTTGTAAATAAATAGGAAATAACATAGGTTGTTATCTTATTTATAATATTGACTAACAATATAAATATATTGTGGATATGTGTATTGGTCACTGTTACAACTGTGAGAAATGTAGTACAGTACATACACACTAAAGACATAGTGTTTCAATTTAACATAATAGGCACTCATTTTTAGATGGAAACCTAGTGGGGATGTTAAATCAATCTTAACAAGAAAACCTGCTGCTGATACCAGTTTTGTCATTTAACATTGATCTGCATAATCACAAAATAAATTAGAAATCATATTCTTTCCCCTCTTTCCCATTTCTCTCTCTCCCTCCCTCCCTCTCTCTCTCTCTCTCTCTCTCTCTCTGAAGCATGCACACGCTGCAGCTAAGAGGACTTGAAACATCGGTCAGTAGCAGATAGAGGGATGCACGCTTCTCTCAGTAGATTATCCTCACGCATATTGGTTCAGATTACCAATTACAATGATGGAACGGAGAAGAAACACAATGGAGAACCCTTTATTCTATTCATCTCACAGCCAACATCACGGATGGATTCAAATCTCAGGTAGGACTGTCCCGTAAAAGGGGTGGAGAGTCAGTGCTTACAGTGAGAACAAGGGGAGAAAATCTGCAATACTTTATCTGAAGCAATTCTTTCTGTAATGCAACAAGCACTTTTTGCCCTGAAATGCCTTTTTGAGGAGTTGTGTGAAGAAACACCTGATTTGATTAAAAAAAAATTAAAACAGGAAATCTACACTGAAACAGGCAAGCTAGATTAGTGTGTGTGAATCAAGAGAAACCTCCTCAGGCAGATAAAACTGTTGTTTTCTACATTAGAGAAATGAGCTTGGAACTCTGTGCCATGGCAACACACAGTCATTTATTGTATTTTAAGCGGACGTGTTAATTGAGGCATGGCTCTACATGATACTTGTTGATGTGCTTTTTGTGCCAATCTTCTGTCAAGATCAGTTAAGAACATGGTTCAAAGAATTCTGAGGATTTGTCTCAGAGGAATTTATGATATAAGCCGGAGGAAACAGCTGCCCAGTAAGTCCTTGTAGGAAAGTAACTTGCTAGTAGGTCTGTTTAATACTGAGCCAATTCTGTTTGGTGTGTCTAGTCATCAAGTATAAAGACATTACATGCTCATAACCTAATCCTTTTTCTCAATTTGCAGAAAGTATGTTGTTCCTTTTTCAGATCAATGTCATATACAGTTGGTGGGTATTTCCCGTCCAGACAGGCACTCTGACACACAGTCATCTGCTGTGAATGATCACAATGACAAAAAAAGTATAGGGAACAAGTCACATGATTGCATAGTAACAGTGGCACATGATTTACTGATGTTGTGTTAAAAAGTTGCCAGACGGTTTATGCTTTATTAGTTAGGAAAGCATGTTTAATGCACTGCTGCTTGCATCTATAGGTTTGATACCATGCAAATAGACCACAGTTCTGTAATTAACATTTGATGTTGTTGGATGAATATGATTCTAGTGAATACTCATGGTAGATGCCATCATGTTTTAACAGAGACGCACATGTTTTAGGGGCCATTCACATAAAATGTTAAATGTTATGGGTCAGTTTGACCTAAATTTGATATTTAAACTGGTTAAACTATTTATTAGGGGTTCAAGAGCGTAGTGCTTAAACCTTATTGTAATTTTTAAAATGGTCATGGATCAGCAATCTCCATGTAAAACTGATTGTGCAGAGCAAACCGTAAGTCGCAGAGACTTGAAACTTGGAGGAATGGTAGTGTTCGTACCACCTACAATGTGACCAAGGCTTGCCCCAATCTGCCTGATGGGGATGCTATATGGATCAAAAGTACGAAATCACTCATAACTCCTAAACCGTCACTCGCAGACTTAAGTGTCTTATGTTGTTGGGATCCTAAACTCATGCCGGACAAAATGCATGCCAGATTTGATTTTGAGCCTGTGAAATTTTTAGGTACTTCACATTTTTTTAAAAAAAAATACTTTTGTGAACTAGTCCTAGTTTTTTCGCCTGAACCAAAAAATTACAAGTGCAGAAAAATTCTCTGGAGACAGATCAATAATTCTCAAAAAAAAGTTGAACTATTGACTGACTGTTGCAAAGGGGCACCAAAATGTTTGAAAGGGGCAGGGCCACTTTTAGTAAAATGCCTATAACTCCTGAACGGAATGAGATATATCCACCAAACTCAGAACACCTATGTAAGAGCTCAGTCTGAGGTCACAGGGAAAAAAATCGCAGAGCTTGGCCATTTGCTGGTGCTGTAAGAGGGAAAAAAAAAAAAAAAAATGTCTATAACAGCCCAACCTTTTGTCCTATCAACATGAAAATTGGTGTGCGCGGTCTTGGTCAGAAGTGCCACAAGTGTTTACAAGGACATTCGCGTATCTCAAAAAACATGGCCGTCATTGTCAGGCAAGTTTTGAGCACCTGTTAGACAAGGTTAACGAGGGCTGATCAGAATGAAACTCTGTGGGCCTGTTTGACTCATGCCCCCAAAAGTCTGAGAGTAATTAGAAAGAAATCAGCTGCTGGGGGGGGCAATATTGCATTTTTCAAATGCGTTAACAATTGTACGTTGCACAGTTTTTGCACATACGCACGATATTCGTATCATACGATAGAACCCCTCATTCTGGACAACTTTGCCTCTAGAACCACTGCTGTCAATCAAATCATTTGTTAAATTATTGAGAAGATTTCAAAAATTTACTTTTGCAAACCAGTCCTAGGTTTTCACTCAATCTGGAAAAAACACTGCAGTACAGTTATCTGGACTCTCCAGGCCAGTAATTATCAAAAAAAAAAAAAAAGAAGAGAAATTTACCCTTTGGGAAGCTATAACGGGATCGTTTAGAAAAAGGGCCTGTCCAGATTTACCCAAAATCTTATAAGGCCTAAAGAAAAACTCAAAACTTCATGAAACCTGCTGAGCACATGTGACAGGTGAATCTAAACAAGCATGCAAAGTTTTAAGGGGATCAGACCACAGCTGGTTCTATAACAGTAATAAATGTAAAAAAAACAAAACAAAAAAAAAAGCATAATATTTCTATAGTAAATTACCTGGCCAAAAATGCTTTTTTTTTTTTTAAAAATCATCAACGGTTTGCTAAATAATGTATTTTCCATATGTGCTTAAATGCCTTAAAAGCACATGAACCCAGTAATCGCTGCTTGATTTTTATCTCATTTAGAGTCATGGATGGAAGTTCTGATGTTTTGATGACACAAGAGTGTTAAGAAAGTGAGATGTAGGACAGTGGAATTAAAAAAACATGCAAGTAAAATTCTATGCTCTTTCTGTCTCTTATGTTGTTTTGGATGCATCGCAACCATTCAGTTTTCAAATCATTATTAATCCTTCATTACCCAGTCCTGCTTCCCTAGATCCCATTGTTTTTGTTTAAACAGCAGGACTTAAAAGGAAGCATAAATGTGTGCCTTGCCAGGTTGTGTTTTATTAGTGGAAGCTGTGTTTTTCTTGTGCATGCTCTATCTAGAGTGTGTCTCATGTTTTTGTTGTTATGTGTGCGTGTATGTGTGCTTGTGCATGTGTTCTGCAGCGCTTTCTCAGTTACTGTTTAAGAGCCTGGGGACTCAGTCACACACGGCCTCTCTTTAATACCCTGCTAATTGATTTGTCCTCTGGAAAATGTCAGTGGGTGTGAATGAAGCTCTCATGCTCCCCTCAGGCTCCTTCAGGTTCTTTCCTAAAGCAGCCTTCCCGTCTCTTTAAACTAAATGACCCATCATAAATATCCCATCATTCCGTTCTTCGCTCAGGTGAGCATGCTCATGAATTCCACTTCTGGTTAAATGTCACTGCCATCAAAGATTAAAGACAGGGGTTGTAATTCCAAAGCAGACATCCTCTCTGTAACAAGAGATGTGTGTACTTCAGTATTACAATGAGCTCATATTGTAAACTCAGATTAAACCAGTGCAGAGGAGGGATTATTGTCTATGTACAAAAAATTGATAGTTCACTTGCTTCAAAACATCTTTTGTATTATATGAATTTTTATTTTTTGGTGAATTATCCCTTTATGTTCATGTTCTAATGAGCTTCTATCTGAAATCACTAACAAGATTTTTTGGGATGCTTCTGTAATATGGTCCCATTAAGTTATTACACTCATTGACGATTCACTTCAGAGCATGAAAAGTCATGTAATCATGCAAATTGGAGATGTACTTCATGCAGTCAGTCAGGCTTTACCGGCTGCAAATATGTATATTGAATTACAGTAAGTATTAGAAATTAGCTGTGTATTTTGTGAACCGAGTGACATATTTGTAAGTTTACTCATGTCATTTGGAAGAGTACAGAGATGATTAAATATAGGGTCATCCATCAGATGTTTAGCAATTGAGATATTAGACACACATGGGTGATTATTCTTCCACTTGTTTACCGGAGCCTTGTTGTTCAAGAACATTAGTGCATGTGCGTGTGTGTGTTTGCATGCTTCAGTGTGCATGTATCTGAAGTATCATTGATCCATAATTCATAATCTTGCTCTTGAATTAGTGTCATGGTAAAATGTGTGTGTGTGTGCACTTAACTGTATGATAAATAACCATTCCTTCTATCAGACACCTATTCTCAGCATATGCATGCAAAAATATACTGTTTTGACAACACTACAGCAAATACTACAGTTCTTTTCCGCATTGAGCTGTCAGGATGTGAAGTAAAGCTTTATGTAAATGAATACACCTTAATGATTGTGCACCTTCAGCACAGTAATATGCAATGACTACAAACAGCAATCCATAACAGCTGCAGCTGGCAGGTTACTCGATGGTTCAATTGTACATGCAATGACTTCAAATATTAACAGTGACACAATATAGCATATATAGCACTATGTAAGTAAAAACTATATTAACACTCTTAAAAAGAGTGTTTGTTTTTGCAGTAATGCCATAGAAGAACCATTGTTGTTCCCCAAAGAACCTTCTTGGTGAACAGTTCTTAAATTAACCATTTTGAAGAACATTTAAAAAATCTAAAGGAAGTTTTTCCACTATAAATAACCTTTTCTGCATTTGAATGGTTCAGTGGATGTTCAGGGTTCCTCATGGAACCATCAATGCCAATAAACAGACTTTATTTATTAAAAAAATAAATAAATGCGCAACCATTTGTCTTATCAACATCAGGGACGGCGTTTCCGTATGGCAGAGTATGGCAGTCGCCATACCCTAGCCCAGTCAAGTGTGCTGTGGAAATGATCCAAACTTCATATCTCTATAATATTTTGTTATTATTATTTTAAATCAGTGCTATTGTTCTTCCTTATGTTTTACAAATATTTATCCAATGAAAAGCATTCAAAAGAGCTTGTCGCTAAACCTGTGTTTGAAGAGCAGAGAAAAGTCTTAGCATTTGCCGTCTAGTTGTAGCCAATGTACTGTTGTATGTTTCAAATATCCTGTACATGCACTGCCCTCCAAAAGTTTGAAAACACCCCTGGCAAATTGTGGTTTTATATACCAGTCAGACATGCCCCTTTGCCAGCTGTGATGCCTGGTTACTGGTTTAAACTTGGCCCAGGTTTTTAAAAGATTTTTGGGTCAGCACACCTTAATGTAAAGCTTCAACAACTGATTGCCAATTAAGTTTAGAATACAATAAATTTAGGCCCAGATTATGCAGAGCTGTAATAGCTGCTAATGGTGGATATTTTGATGAATCGAAAATTTAAGTTTTTTCTATGTATAAACTGTTTATGTAATAAAATATGTTTTCGTAGTTTGTGTTGTCCCTTATCAGTGCAAATTTATCACAAATTAAAAAGGATTCATGCCAATATTGTCCAAAACCCCACTTTTCTAGGGCGCTTCCAAACTTTTGGAGGGCAGTGTATAGTGTATAGTTTATCATTTGTATCATGAGATTTTGGCCAAGAGTTAATAAAAAACAAGAAAAAAAACATGCCCATTCAAACGTGAAAAAAGTGCCCATTTAGCTGCTATGAAAGTTATAACCTGTAAGTTGATATAATGCAGTGCACTTGATACAGCCGTTCTAATGACTGACGAAACGCAGATCTCCATCATTCACTGCTCAAAAACATTGTCAACTTTATTTGAGATTTATTTTCATAAAATGTTAAGTGCAAATGTCTGATAAAGCCACAATACCAGTGTTTAATTATTGCGGGGGAAAAAAAACAACAACTTTTTCTCTTTATTTCCCCTTATGTCACATGCCATACCCTATGGTTTTGTGAAACGCCACCACTGATCAACATGAAAATTGGTGTGCACAGTCTTAGTCAAAAGTGCCACAAGTGTCTATAAGGACATTTGTGTATCTCAAAAAACATGGCCGCCATTGGCCAACAAAGTTTTCAAGGGTGTAAACGATTGTATGTCGTGCTGTTTTTCGCACATACACATGACTTTCTTATTATACAATAGAGCTCCTCATTCCGGACAACTTTGCCTCTAGAACCACTGCTGTCAATCAAATCGTTTGTTAAATGATTGCGAAGATGTAAAAAAAAAAAACAAAACGACTTTTGCAAACTAGTTCTTGGTTTCTCTGGAAAATACCACTGCAGTACAAATTTCTAGACTCTCTAGGCCAGTAATTATTAAAATATATCACTATATGGAACCTTTTCTGCATTTGAATGAATTCATGGATATTCAAGGTTCTTCATGGAACCATCGATTGCCAGTAAATAGCCTTTATTTATTTATTGTAATGTTAAATCAAAATTGACTTGATATATGCTAGACTTCTCCAGCCATATAGTCTGCTTAACCCCACTCCTCCACAGTTCATTTTTGAGTGCAACATCCACATCTCAAAATCCAATCAGCAACCAATCGATAGAACCAGTGTTCCCATGTTGCTTTTTTATTCTTTGATAATTTTTTACATTTGGATGTACATCACAATGTGGAAGAAGAAAAATTTGTTGCTACTTCCATTTCATTATATATGGCCATATGCTGTGCAAACAAATTAGTACACTTCACACTCTGCTGATGTAGGTGAAAGTAAATGATGATAATCATTTACACTTTGGTTGAACTGTTCTTTTATCAACCATCTTGGCTTTTTCACTTCAAGCATGCTGTCTTGCATAATCTGGCTTCAGAGCTAATCCTCTACTTAGACTTTTAAGCCACCAAATCTTACCAAATTGTTGAAACCTCTCCAAATCTCTGACTGTGTTTGTTCATGTACATTTATATTTACATTTATGCATTTGACAGACACTTGACTATGGCGTTGTTAGCACCATGCTTAACTGTTTGAGCTACATGAATGTATATTTTCTAACGTTACTCATGTCATCATTTGTCATTATTACTGTAGTAAAGTGAGATGTGTCTCTCTGAGACGTTTATCACACTTGAGCACAGCTGTCAGTGGAAGAGTTATATCCCTTCTGCTTTGATCCTCACATATAACCTATGGTGATGGGGAGCTACACACATTTTCTTTTTCTCAACTCGTAGGGCTGTCAGAGAAGAAGTCTTGATCAATGTAGGGCGCCACGGTTGTCACACACTCTGCAGAGACAAAGTAGAGGCAGGCGCACTTGTGCTCGCTCATACATGGACTGTCAGAGCCGCTGTATATCTTAGACATCAACAGACAGTGACTTAATTTAAATATCAGATAATCAAAGCAGGCAAGAGAGTGAGAGGAATGAGTTAAAGGGCTGCAAAGAAAGAAATAGAGGAGTGAGATGCCATGAAAGTCATGAGGAATTGATCATGTCATGTTGTCAGTGCACTGTGAAATGAGTAAGGCAGGAGCGCACATCTCATCATCATGCATATTATTCACTTTTAGCAGAAATAATCCACTATAGTCCAATATACCCAGACCACATCGAATATTTAACCTTTTTTAGAGTTGCAGCAGAAATACTGACCATTGTTGTTGGACTGTTTAAATAATGTAGCAGTTTGCAGTCAAGCTGTGTAGCTTTGGGCAGGAATTTTGTTTTTATTGTGACTCGATAAATAGGTAAGCTGTAGAGGTTCTTTGGAAAGAACAATTCATCTGTATTAACTGCCAAAGATGACAAATATAGTCCTCATAACTCCTGTCATGTCGCTTTTGTTAGCTGGGACTATTGTGTAATCTTGGCTCCTGTTCAAGTATATAACAGAACAAAAGCAATTCATATGTAGGTTCTAATTGCTATTTTTAGGCTTTTATTGTATAACTAAGGTAAATGGCTTTCACTGAATTGTTAATGCAGTCTAGAAGAAAAACTGTAATATTTTTAGAGCACAGTACAGATAAACTTAAAACAAGCATGAATGAATCCTTTTGGTATTCTATGAGACAGTTCTGCTATAGCTTACAGTTTTGCCAATTATTGCTGGAACACACTACACAACTTTTAAAATCTGAACAAATTTTAAAAAAGCTAGGTGTCATATACTTACAAACTTTGTAATAGTCACAGAGGAAAACCTAATATAAAATCTAAAAAGTCAAAAAAGTGGCCATCATACACTATGACGTTTTCTATGAAATCTTTCAGCTCAAATCTACAGACTGGCTCAGATTTTTGGCAACTAGCATCGACATCTTCAGACTGTAAATCAGGGTAAAAACGGGGCAAAAGTCATGTAGTGTGTTTCAGCCATTAGGGGTTGGATACAGATAATTTCAGTGACATTTAAACTAAAATTTTGCAACTGACTACTAGTATAAAAATAAGAAACCCCCAGAAATGCAATTATTTTGAAATAGTTAATCTACTGTATGAATCTAATGATCACATCTCAAATGAATTGTCCCTAAAAATAGGTCATATATACTGTATATGCCATGTGCTTGCCTTGTGATTACAATCTTTGTACAGGCTGTCGTTAAACACGCAAACACACACACACACATGTTTGTTTTTGTGAATTGTGGGGACTTTCCATAGACTTCTATAGTTTTTATACTGACCAAACAATATTGTCTATCCCCTAACCTAACCCTAACTCTAAGCCTACCCCTTACAGAAAACATGTTTGCCTTGTTACACTTTTAGATAAACATCATTTACTATTTTTAATCATTTTTTACATTGTGGGGATCGCAGGCCGGTCCCCACCATGTCAAAAAATTTCAGGTTTTACTATCCTTGTGGGGACATTTGGTCCCCACAATGTAGCAAGAACAAGTACACACACACACACACACACACACAAGCATTTGCTTAATCAACATCAGCCAGAATAGGTATATTAATTAAAAAAATCAATTGAATCAATGGCCACATACACACTGCAGCTAAATTCAGTTGTCATTTCACCTTTTCACTCCTTTATAGCATTCTATACACACTAGTTGTGCTCACAAGCCCTGTGGTAAAGTGTCAGTGTTGCCAGATCTTCCTAGAAAAAACAACAACAACAACAAACAAGGACAAGCACAAAAGACACTAAAACACCCAAATGCTTTGTTTTATAACCCCCCGAAAAAAATCATATATCTTGTATCCTCAACAGACCACATTGTTAACTCCATAAAGTGCCTAGCTTTATGAGCTAAGACCAAACAACAGGCCTACAAGCGCTTGTAAATATGAGGACGTGGCAACACGGCAAGACAGCACTCTTTAAGGCCATGTCCACACTAATACGTTTTCGTTTAAAAACACATCTTTTTCTCTCCGTTTGGCCTTCCGTCCACATGGAGACAGTGTTTTTGTCAAGGAAAATGTAGCTTTTTGAAAACGCTCTCCAAAGTGGATAAATTTGAACACGCCGTTTTCGCATTGTAGTGTGGACTGTGAAATCGGTCATGTGACACATATTGTACCAATAGACATCTATGTTGAAACCGGTAATTGTGCCTGTTTTGTGCTATTCACTTGTTGCTAAAGATACTTACTTTGTACGGTCTTCATATTATAGTCCTAAAAAGATGACAGAACATTTACTCACAATTGCTGTCCTGCGGCAAAACATGATGGCAGTTGCTTTTTAGATCAAACATGAGCGAGAGCAACAGGGACTTGTCAGTGAATGAGATATTTCTGTAAATAAAATGATCCTGCCAGAAGAATTTCGTGGAAACTTATTATGTCTGTTCAATCTGTATCATCTGAGTGAGCTTTTATACATGCGCAGTAAGACGAATTTAGTGTTTTACAGCATTTCAGTGTGGATGAGAATGTTTTGGAAAACACTTGAAAAAAAAAAAATGTGGACAGAGAGCATTTTTAAATGTATCCGTAATAATGTAGACATAGCCTAAAGCAGCTTCCCAAGCATAAACAAAACACAGCATGTCTGTCAGTGGTAGTTTAGTTAAAATCGACAGACAAAAAGAGTTTTTAGCCAAAAATGGCAGATACCAAACAGCTAAATTCTTATTCACGCCACTTTATTCAAGATGCCAAAATGTTGCTATGGTTACACATGCGGGAGTGACTGCTGTTCCGTACATACATGGAACGATAATTTATGGGACTCACTCCCACATTTAAATGTGGTTGTCACTACTGAAACTTGTACGTGGCCAATAGGTAGCGCAGGGCCAACTCCATAGCCAATTATAAACAAAATTTCCTGAAATAAGTCAACATCTCGACACATTTTGAATTGTTATTGTTGTTCATTATCTTCCATATAGATGCGAGACCACAAAATACCACAAATTCAATATGACATTGATATGAAAGGATAAGAAAAATTTATATCGTAAAGAAATTATGTTTTTTGAGGAAAACATTACTGCCTTTTTCTCCATATAATGGATTGATATGGTGCCTTGATTTTGAACTTCAAAAATGTGGTTTATATGTGGATTCAAACGATCCCAAATGCGGTTGTAAGCGATCCCAGGCGAGGAAGAAGGGTCTTATCTAGCGTAACGACCGGTTATTTTTATAACAATAATACAATTGATATACTTTTTAATGCCAAATGCATTTGGAATCGTTTGAAGCCACTTTTAAACTGCCTTTTAGATCAGGGCACCATACTAGTCCATTACATGGAGAAAAATGCAGAAATGTTTTCCTCAAAAAAGAATTTCTTTATGACTGAAGAAAGAAAGACATGATCATCTTGGATGACAAGGGGGTAAGTACATTATATGTGAATCTTTGTTTTGGAAGTGAACTTTTCCTTTAAGAGATCATGTGTGAACAGGACCTATTTCGAATGAAGTCTGCTTTAGGCCAATCATAACATTCTAATGGAGATGACGTGAATACTCTGAGCTGTTTACAAAGCTCCGCTGCTTTTTTAAATGAATTTTTCTGTGTAAATATGCTCTAGATGGGCATCTTTGGCCATTGCACCTCGATTTACAGCTTTTTCAATGTGTTGCGCTGGAGACCCAGCCACCTTTTCCATTTATCAGCTCTGTGGCTCTACATTTGGATGCTATTATGTGGATCTTATGTTTATAAGAGCAAAAACACATCGGTTTGATTATCCTCTTACACCGAAAAAAATGATTCATTAATTTTGCTACATTTTTTTTAAGGTAAGTGCCAATCAATTTATTTTAGCTACATTTAAATAAACACAATTAGTTGACTAACTTTAAAAGTTTTTTTTTTAAATGAATGAATTCGTATTTCGGGGCTAAATATGACATTATTGGGGTCACTTCAACCCGCATCATAAACAACCTGTGGCAACCACAGAAGAGAGGGACGGGGTGAGCTCATTAGCATTTAAAGAGTTATGCACCTAAACGGCTTGCTGATTTTGACAAGTTGTTTTACACTGCCATTGGGAAATTTTAACCAAAGTATGTTATAACTTTTCATTGAGACCCTAAAGAATTATATCAACTTGTGGAAAATGGGCATCTGATGATCCCTTTTAAGAATAAAGAAAAGAAGAATCTGAAAAAAAAAAAAAAAAAATTCAGTAAATTGTAAAATTTGGTGTGCAGACTTCTTTAAACTAGCTATTTTAACTGGAAAACAATAAGGACTGATTAAATTTAGTTTTTATTTTTTTGCCATGCCAAGCCTAGGTAAGATGTGATAAAGAGAAAAATAGATGCCCAACAAAGGCACAGGATCTCATGGGTGCAATTTAATGTTGGCATTGGAGCTGTCTTGGCATTAGTATGTTGTGATTTTAAGTGTGTAAAATGGCACATGTGACTGTTTTGTTGTGTACAACAGAATGTTTAATCTTGGACTGAAGTGTGTTTGTGAGAGCCTGTGCATGCTTGTTAGTTCATTCCTGAAGTGTGAGCTTCAGTGCTGTGGTAGAATTGAGCACACACACAGAGAAACGCGTCTGTGCAACCATACTGATTGGCTAACGCAGAAGACCAATGGCGATTCTCTAGAGGCAGAGATTGTACAGCTTGCTCAGATCTCAGGGACAGATGTAATGAATGCGCGCTAGCACACTCACGTACGCACTAACACTTCCATGTCTCACAATCGCTAGGATGACCGTGATTCTCACAGATTGACTCTGTTCCTCCACTGTCATCTTTGAAAATGTGCTTGCTCTTTTTTTAATATAAAGTTGCCTTGGACTCTAAGGCTCTTTTTAAAGCATTGAAAGGCTCAGACACACTCACACGCACAGCAAACCACTAACACATTCAGATTATGAAAGGAGTAATTGGATGTATGGAAAAACATCCTTCTACTCTGCTTTCTCTATAAAAATTAATCAACACTTGCTGCCATCTGCGATCTGTAATTTGAAATGTATAACAAGTGATGCACCTAATTTGTGTTGACCAGCTTTGACCGCCTTTCTACACAACAAAAAAGAGAGAGAGCGAGAGAACGCATGACAGTTAAATTGCCAGAGAGCAAAACTCTGCCTCAGTTGACTGCAAATAGTCTTCAGAAAGCACAACGCGCAAAAGGCACGCTCGCTCTCATGCACATGGTAACGGCATGTTCTCACACACACTCTTAGCATATGCTGCGCACGCACTGACGGACTAACTACAGAAACTGGCAATGAACAGGCAAGAGAGCACGTCCACCGATTTCTTCTCAGGTAAACACCACTGAGCGCTCACTCAGTCTGTTTTATCGCTCTCTGTATCCTTCTTTTTTCTGTCATTGGTGGCTCACCTTGTCTTTGTCTGTATGGACTATCATTTTGTAGAACTGGCTAGTCTTTGAGGGTGTATTTTTTTTGTGTGTGAGTTCATTGTGTGTGAGTGTTTATACAGTATTGATGAAAGACAGTTTATTCTCAATGTTGTGGCTGCAGCTTTTCAACAGGTGTGTTCTTATTGTCATGTTTTTATATATATATATAATGCTGAGCATTTACTGTAAGAAAATTATTGCTCACAGAAAAATACTTCAATACTGTGGCCTTTGTGTAGATATTTAAAGATGGCCATCTTTAGCTTGATTGTTGATGTAATTGTAACACTTTACAATAGAGTCCATTTGTAACATTAAGTATTGTTCCTTGTTAGAGTGTGTTAATTTCAGCATTTACTGATATATAAAAAAAAAAAAATAGTGGCTTTTGTTAACATTAATGAACAATGAACTGTAATGATCAATATATAATTAATATTAATATTTTTATTCATTTACAAGGTTCAGTAGGCTACTTTTTTTTTAATAGTAGAGCACTATTTATTTTCCGTTCAGTATCCATTTTAAAAACTATCGGTCAATTAATCGGTATCGGCTAGTGTGGTCCAACCTAATTATCGG
Source organism: Labeo rohita (assembly GCF_022985175.1). Lineage (NCBI taxonomy): Eukaryota > Metazoa > Chordata > Actinopteri > Cypriniformes > Cyprinidae > Labeo > Labeo rohita. Next base: position 25,779,108 of record NC_066873.1, read on the forward strand.
TATCGGTAAAATCCGATATCGGTCGACCTCTAATTTTACTCACCCCCTTGTCATCCAAGATGTTCATGTCTTTCTGTCTTCAGTCGTGAAGAAATTATGTTTTTTGAGGAAAACATTTCAGGATTTTTCTCCATATAAAGGACTTCATTGGTGCCCCGATTTTAAACTTCCAAAATGTAGTTTAAATGCAGCTTCAAAGGGCTCTAAATGATCCCAGCTGAGGAAGAAGTATCTTATCTAGTGAAACGATCGGTCATTTTGTTTAGAAAAATAAAAATTTGTATACTTTTTAAGCACAAAAGGCTTGTGTAGCACAGGCTCTGGGATGCGTGTTTACGACACTACAAATCACGTCTAAGTTCATTGTCTGTGTACTCCGGCTCAAAAAGGTAGAGTATTGCGAAAAACTCCATTTCATTTTCTCCTACAACTTCAGAACCGTCTGACATCGTTGTACCTTTTTGTTTGTAAACAGTGTTTGACTTACTTGCACTTCCTTAGTGTTTGCGCGTTCGCTTTGTAAACACTGGGTCTGTAGTGCCGCCTACGTCCCGCATGACCTTTCGACATGATTCAATAGTACGTAGTGTCGTGGACGTGCATCCCAGAACCTGTGCTACTTGAGCGTATGTGCTTAAAAAGCAAACAAATTTTTATTTTCCCAAAAAAAAAAAAAAAAGACCTATTGTTTCACTAGATAAGACCTTTCTTCCTTGGCTGGGATCATTTAGAGCCCTTTGATGGGATGGCCGATATGGGCTTAATTTTATCACGATAATTTCTGGTATTTACTGCGATAATGATATCAATGACGATAATTCATGGAAATCATGGAAAAATAGGTTGTTGTAGGCATTACCGAGTACACAAGCAATGTAATGACTGTTTAACTCACTGGAATGTTAATCAAATTATTTGTACTTTCTGTACTGGAAGCTCCTAACATTAAAACAAATTCCTTGTGTGTGAAACACACTTGGCAATACAGCTCTTTCACATTCAGAAGCCGGAGGGCGCCCTTGCACTGAAACTTCACATGATTTATAGTAGAAGTAATAGTACTGACAACACTTCAGGAATCTCTAATCCAGTTGTCGCTGTAGCTGAATAAAATGCAGATAGAGGAATTTTAACTGAGGAAACTTAAAGACAATAAACATACGATTGCTACAATATATGGTTTGTCTGTGTTCTTCAAGCAATCTTGGGTATTTTTATAAGGATAAAGTATATTTATAATGCAATGCTAATCGACATAGCCTATATAATACTATAAAATAGTATGATCTCTGCCTCATTCTGTGATACGAAGCCACGTCTGATCGCAAAAGGTTATTTAAAACACTCGACTATGTTATGAAGTTAATTTGGAGAAAAAGCATGTCAATAAATGATATCTTTGTTGGACAACAGGTTTGTAAACAGACTCAAACTGTATCGCACACATGCTACTAGTACAGTTTACGTTATTCAAGGCTCAGACCGTTTTTTGTCGCACTGCACTGTTTTGACCAAACCAGTTTCAGATTGCAGCTCCTCATTTAGCGATATACTAGTTTTACGTCCACCTTCAGCATGTCACTCCGTACTGTCGCACATAAAAAAATATGTCAACAACTAGACTTCTAGATCAACTAGATCGTTATTATCGTGGAAAGACAAATTCTTATTGGGAGGAAAAATTTTTACCGGTATGTCGCAAACGATAAGATATCGCCCATCCCTACTTTGAAGCTGCATTTAAACTACATTTTGGAAGTTCAAAATCGGGGCACCAATGAAGTCCATTATATGGAGAAATCCTGAAATGCTTTCCTCAAAAAACATAATTTCTTCACTACTGAAGACAGAAAGACATGAACATCTTGAATGACAAGGGGGTGAATACATTTTACAACATACAACTGTTGTTCTGAAAATGGACTTCTCCTTTAAATTGTTTTGTTTCTTCTCATCATTGACTTTGTTCGTGTTTTGTGGGACACTTTTTATTTAGTTCATATTTATTGCATTATTTTAGTGTCATGTTTTACCCTGATGGTGTTTTGTGTTTGTGTGTTTGACCCTGTGTACAGGCCAATCTGATTTATCATGTGGCTTTTATTCTCTCACCTGTATTATCAGTATATTTTTATTATATATTATAATATGTTGTAAGGTATATTTTACATGATATGAAAATCTGGTTATAATTTGTGATATTTGTAGCAATAGCCAACATTACATCATATGGGTCAAAAGTACAGATTTTTTTTTTTTTTTTTTTTTTTTTTTAATGCAAAAAATCATTAGGGTGTTAAGTAAAGATCATGTTCCATGAAGATATTTTGTAAATTTCATACTTTAAATATATCAGAACTTAGTTTTTGATTAGTAGTTGTATCTCAGCCAAACATTGTCATATCCTAATAAATATCCTATTCAGCTTTCAGATGATGTATAAATTTCAAATTCAAAAAAAGACTCTTATGACTGGTTTTGTGGTCCGGGGTCACATTTGTAAAATATACAGGCACCAATATGCTATGTTGTAATACATATAACATTATCCTTGTATTTTTTACAGTGAACTGCTGCCATCCACAGCTGCTGTATTTTTACTGTAAATTTCTCAGGATATTTAATAGTGTTCAGTTATTGGTGTTGTTTGCACTGAAATAGTAAGTAAGGAGCATTAGGGTACCTTTACAATGATTGATTGGACAGCAGAAAAACCTAGGACTTGGGAAAACAGGAAATGATCCAAATACATGTGAAGCACGTGTGTATGCATTAAGGAATAAGAGAATTGATAATTGATGTTTTCTCATGCATTATGAATATCAGTAGTCAATAGTAATGGACGAAGAACAATGCGAGTGTGTGCACATGATATTTCAGTCCACACATTCAGTAGCAAATATCCCTGATCCTTGGAGCCTGAAATACAGTAGAGCAGAACACATGCAGACCTGAGCAGCTGGAGGAAAGAGAGGGAGAGAGAGAAAACAGATCAGCTGCTATATTACTCTCTGACCTACTTAGAAGAATTCATCATAGATTTCTTTCCAGGCTTTTGTTTAGTAATTGGTTACATACAATCATATAATGAAGCGATTTATCTGTGGCTCTCTTGTGCTTAAGGTTCATTTGGATTCCAGTAGAACAGAAAGCTTTTTTAGTAACTTCTGAAGGACTTACTGGGTGTGCATATATATATATATATTTATATATATATATATATATATAGTTTTTTGTGAGTTGATCATGTAATGTTCTTCACAATTTTGATAAAATAGAATCAAATGAAATGGCACATTTGTGTACAGAACATTTCTAGTCATCATCTTTGGTTTATGTCAAAGATGTCCCATGTCTGATGAATCAGTGCTTTGCATGTCTGTCTGTCTGTTGAGATGAGAATGAGTTTTTAATTCAATTTTGTGTGCATGTGTGTTTGTTTTTTTTATCTAAGGATTTTCTCTTTTCATGCAGTAACACATTATTTAGAGCTTAGGGTATTAGTTCTTCAATCCCCTGCGCTGTGTTATCGGACTTGGTTTTGTTTGGATAAAGGAGCATTTGCAGGCAAACACAAACATGATTGTCTGATTATTGTGTCTTATATTCATTCCTGACCTGAAGGAGGATCATATTTATTCACATTGTCTGTAACAGATCTAATTATGACTTCCTACAGTCATATACACTAAATTTCTTTAGCTGCTTAACAAAAATCTCATTACATCTCATACAAATTTCTGAATCAGTGTAATTCTTTAGAAAAAAAACTGTGAAGTCGTTCGTTCTGATTTGTTGTATATGGTTGGTTGTTTATTTAAAACTAAATAATATTTCAGATTCATAATTGATGTAATCTGCTTACACTGGGAGTATATCTTGATCTTACATTTTTAAGGCTTAATTGTCTTACAGTATATTTTGCTGAGCACAAGCAGTTTTATTTTAACAGTTTGATTCTGAGTAAAGCATTAGACATGTACAACTTGACAGGCTTGTTGGATCTTACAGGTTTTTGCTCTTTCTCTCTTGTTTTCTCTGAGGGAATGCCCAATTACTTCTGTTTGTCCAAGTGCAACCTGCAGCACAGAAGATTCAGTGCTGGTCTCCTTGAATGCGTTTTCCTGCTGTTGCTAATTAGCTTTTTTCCCAATAGTAAAAGAAATGTATTAGTTGGATAACAGATGTGCAGTGCTGAACTGGTAATGTGTGAGAGTTGGTGCACTTTCCACAAGGGCGGTTCTTCAGCAGGTTCTTGGCCACTAGGAATGATTTTAATTTTCTTTGTTAAACGTTAAAATGACAACCTAAACTTCAGTTCTTTCTCAGGGAAACCTTTTCTATGTTTGACTTCAGAAATATTCAGTCATGGGGGAAAAAAGCTTAGGTGCTTTATTAAACTATGGAATACTGTTTCTGTCATTGAAAAAGAGAAAAAAATCTCACAAATCTGACTTTTTTTCTGAATTGTGTGATATAAACTTGCAGTTCTGACTTTTTTTCTCCGAATTTTGAGAGATAAACTTTTTTTTATAACAGTTGCCTGTTATAAAGTCAGAATTGCAAAATGTAAACTCACAATTGTAAGAAAATAATCTATTTTTTCTCCCTCAGAATTGGACTTTAACTCAGTTGTGAGTTTATATCTCACAATTCTATGAAAAAAAGTCAGAACTGTGTGAACAAAAGTCAGAATTGCAAGATATAAACTTGCATAATAATATTCTCATGTGAAATAAGCTAAGGCTTGGACCCGGAAACAGCATTCGTTGGACGTTACGTCATCACTTAACAAGTGAATAACTCAAATTTGCAAGTTTATATCACACAATTGTAATAATACTCAAGTCAAAATGGCGATTTGTGAATTCACAATTGCAAGAAAAAAAGTTTATTATTTCTTGTAATTGCAAGTGTTTATCTAGCAATTCTGACTTTATAACTCACATTTGCGAGTTTATATCACACAATTGTAAGAATAAAGTCAAAATGGCGATTTGTGAATTCACAATTGCGAGAAAATTGCAAGTTTATTATTTCTTGTAATTGCAAGTTTATATCTTGCAATTTTGACTTCATAGCTCACATTTGCAAATTTATATCACACAGTTGTAAGAAAAAAAGGTAGAACTGTGATTTGTGAACTTAAAATTGCGAGGAAAAAAATTGCAAGTTATTCTTTCTCGCAATTGCAAGTCTATATCTCACAATTCTGACTTTGTAACTCACATTTGCAAGTTTATATTACACAATTGTAGGAAAAAGGCAGAACTGTGAGTTGTGAACTCAAAATTGCGAAAAAAATAATTGCAAAATATTTTCTGCAATTGCAAGTTTATATCTCGCAATTTCAACTTCATAGCTCACGTTTGCAAGTTTATATCACACAATTGTAAGAAAAAGGTAGAACGGTGATTTGTAAACACAATTGCGAGAAATTAAATTGCATGTTATTATTTCTCGCAATTGCAAGTCTATATCTCACAATTCTGACTTAGTAACTCACAGTTGCTCACGATTTATATCACACAATTGTAAGAAAAGTAGCAGAATTACGATTTGTGAATTCACAATTGTGAGAAAAATGTATTAAATATATTAATTCACATTTATTATTTCTCGTAATTGCAAGTTTATATCTTGCAATTTTGACTGTATAACATGAAATTGTGAGTTTACATGACTTTTTTTTCAGAATTGTGAGATGTAAACTGCCATTTGTGAGAAAAAAGTCTGAATTGTGAAATTACTCTATTTTTAAACAGAGTTGAAGCTACCTGGATAGTTTTTTTTTCTCCCACAGTAAAGATTTATTTTAATTTAAAAGTGTTTTGATTTCACACACTTTAATAAAATGAATAATAATTCCAAATGTTATGCACTGTAGTATGGGTTAAAAGGAACACATTTCTCATTCTAGTTGATAAAGGGGGATTTTAAACCTTACTGATGGGCCACAGAGACAAGATTCAGACAATGAGGATGAGGGACACTCCTCTGTGTCTCCTTCATGTCACACTTGCAATAAATCTCTTTTTTTTCTGTCTCTCTTTTGTGGCGTTTGTGTTTTGCTCCCTCTTTCCACCCCCCTCCCTTGTGTGCATGTTATTGCGCTGATAAGGGCTTCACTTTGGCACTGGCATAAAGTAATCTCCTTTTTGATGTGACCACATCGCGAATGGATTTAACAGATTAAACAGAAAAGGCAATAATTCTAAAATTATTAACGTCTTATATCAGAAAATGCTATAAATGATTTAATAAAATCAAAGCAGTGGTCATTACGAAGTGCTTATTTAGAGAAGCAGCAAACTGCCTGCTAAGATTAAGAGACCAGTTGCCCTCCCAATAACAGCCTGAAGCCGTAAGCCATTAAATGACACTTTGAAGTAACTGAGAATAATACCAGGCCCTAATTTCTTGACAGGAGAAGGAATGAAGCAGCAGATCACATTTAAGTACCCACCTTGTGCACTGCTTATTTTGAGTAACAACATCCTGTCAGGGATCCAGGACCTAATATACTAAGGAGTTACAGGAGCTGAAATGCTGTCTTTTTTTATTTATCTTATGAACACACGTTTAGCTGATTTCACTGATATTTTTTCCAGAAACATTAACCTTGTTCCAGAACCTAATGAGCTGCCTATATAGACAACGTTATAGGCACACTGTCAATGTAAAGGCTTTTGTATACAACATTAAGCTGCCTTTCAATGTTAATTTTTAATTTTAATTAATGGGGACAAACTAAAGAACTAAATTTGTATATATGAATATATATATCAGAGGTCACGTTAACCGAAAATTCTCCGTCATTGACAGACATTTTTTTTTATCAGTGACAGAAAAATCTGAAGGGCGTCCGTCATTTTGACAGATTACACTGAGGGTGCTCTGTTGCTAATTGTAGCTGCAATCCCAGTTGTCCAGTTGGTGGCGAGTGCGCTCCAGTCTGGCAGCAGAGCACGGGATACAGAACAAAAATGAGACTGTCACGAATGTTTTCCTATTCGTTTGATTACGCACAGGCAAGTGCACAGAAGCTACAATGATCCATCACGCCACATTAAAGAGCGCCAAAACGGTATTTATTGCTTGAATTTCCTAACGAAATTGACAGAATTTGAAATCTGAGACTTTGTTTTGTATCAAAAGTAACACAAAGCCTAGCCTATTGCTAATTATTGGAAAGAAGACGCACTATGTACTGTCCATTCATCAAATGAAAACGGCATAGACCAAGAGGCTGATTATGATTTAAGAATTGATATTGGTTCATTAAAATGAGAATCTATTAAATCTATTTCGATTTTTTTTTTTATTTATTTATTTTTTTACCCAGCCCTAGCATGTTTTTTAAACACTGCGCTGACGTCCTGTAGGTTCATGATTAAAAACGAAAATGTGAACAAAAATAAAAGCAATTAAATGTGTTATTCTAATTAAAATATGAAAATTAAAATGATGGGTAATAATAGATTATAACTGAATGTTACGACCCTGTCCATCAAAATGACGGACAATGTTGCAACCTCTGATATGTATAGATATACATTTACCAATATATATTTTTATATATTCATTTACCAAATTTGTTACACATTTATTCATCTTTATAATTTTTATTTTATTTTATTTTATTTTATTTTATTTTATTTTATTTTATTTTACCAAGCACAGAATGTGTGCATGTCTTATGTTTTTTTTATTGATAGCCCTGATTTTCAGATCTTAAAATATAAATAAATACAAAAAAATGGGTGAACTCTAACAGTGGGTGAAAAATCTGCAGATAATGTTTCAGTGTTTAATTTAAAAATTTATTTGCTTGTCCCTATTTTAAAATGCATTGCATTGCTGTCTTTCTAGAGCATTTCAGTACAGTCATTTGTAAGGTTTCAGTTCAGTTATTGTCTAGTTGGAACAGAAGAACTGTGTTAAATAAGTAATATCATTGTATTAGCAACATTTCTTGTAGAAGTAATGTAAAAGTAGTTGTCAGTTGCTTTTGGCATTAAACATGGTAATGATGCAATGTACTTGTTTGCAGGTAGTGGTTTATTTTCTTTGGTCTTTGATGGTATTTGTGCTTTGAGGAGAACAGATTGGCCACTTCAAAGCTACCTCTATCTTACAGCTTCTAGCAATTTGTATCTAACCATATGTTCATCTTCCTAAAGCAGTGTATGGGTTTTGTTTACTTTATAGACTTGTAATGGTTTCCTTAAATGTTCAAATCACTGAGCTGTGTGTGTGTCCCTTTGAGGGCCTATTAAGTGTATTGCTCATTATCTAGCATGCATTGATTGGGCACAGTGTCCGGCGTTCAGAATGCTTCTGCACTGCTAATTGCATCTGCACAATCACAATGCATTAAAAGATGAGACTTTTCTCATTGCAACATTATAGGATTTAATTGTGTTGTGTACACATACTGTTGTATGTCTCACGTACTCACAGAAACTCACACATTATTGCATATGGTTATGGATGTGCAGGAGTTTAATACTGTCAAATAAGTCTTAAGCAGGATTTGTCTTTGTATTTCATGTTTTCACTAAACTTTTTTTTAAAGGTTGTGTGACATGTTTCTTTGAAAGACATTATTTCCTGAATTCAGTTTCTGTGAAACTGTGTGTCTAATCTCTCTGTATTACCGCATCCAGTGGAGTTTGACCAGTTTTTGATCAACTAACTGTAGTACTGTATAAGATTTTCATTTAGAAATGAAAGCATAAATCTAGGAATGAAACACAAAAGAAAGAAACGGAAAAATGCAAAACCAGGGTTGCCTGGTTTTCACAGCAAAACACACAATTAGTCCAATCTAGCCCAAGTGTACAAAAAAATGCATTTTTATTCAGTATTCATTTTTTAAATATAATTAAGCATGATTCACTTTGGCCACGTACACACTGCAGCTAAATTCGGTTGTCAGTTCACCTTTTACTCCTTAATCGCATTTTGTACACACATAATTCACTAAAACACGGGAGTGACACCCGCGTTCGATAACTGCATTAACTCATGAAACATACAGGTAGTGACAACTGCATTTACAGAAATTCTACTCCGTGCATACAGAACTGAACCGAACGACTAGTTGTTAATGACGTATTTAAACGTGCATCATAAATGTGTCTTGTTCTGTATTTGAGATGCAAGAAAATAACAGTAAAAGAAGTCTTAACCTTGGCACGTTTTGACACGGGGCTAATTGTGCTCACGAGCCCTGCTGTGAAGTGTCAGTGTTGCCAGATCTTCATAGAAAAATCAACAACAACAAACAAACAAGCACAAAAAAACTAAAACACCCACACTAAAACAGACCATTATAAGCCAAGTTCAAACAACATGCCTAAAAGTGCTTGTAAGTATGAGGACATGGCAACACTGCAAGACAGCGCTCTCTAAAGCAGCCTGCCGAGCACAAATAAAATACAGCACGTCTATCAGTGGTAGTTTAGTTACCATCGACGGACAAAAAGGGTCTTTAGCCAAAAAATGGCAGATACAAACGGCTAAATTCTTAGATGCCAAAATGTGGCTATGGTTACAAATTCGGGAGTGACTGCTGTTTCGTACACACGGAACGCTAATTTACGGGACTCACTCCCGCATTTAAATGCAGTTGTCACTCCTAAAACTTGCAGTGTGTATGTGGTAGGGCTGTCAAAAAAACATACATAAGCTAAAATATAAAAAACAACTAAACATTAGTTCAAATTTTCTTCCTTTTTACAGTGGGGGAGCTACACCAGAAAAAAAATTCTCCTTGGAACCTAACAATATGTCATTCTTTTTGTTATTCATTTGCATTAGAGACTTTTTCAAAATTTCCATTTCTGATAAAAATAGATTACACTTTGGTATGCATTTTGCAAATTAGGTATTAAAGGAACACTCCACTTTTTTTTTTTAAATAGGCTCATTTTCCAACTCTCCTAGAGTTAAACAGTTGAGGTTTACCGTTTTCGAATCGATCTCCGGGTCTGGTGGTAGCACTTTTAGCATAGCTTAGATCATTGAATCGGATTAGACCATTGGCATCTCGTTAAAAAATGACCAAAGAGTTTCAATAATAATCAAGGCGTAATATCATTGCGCCTGCTGCACCCATGGTACGGCAACAAAGTTCCTTGATTATTATGCCGAAATGAGAGTATAGTTCCTAGCCATATCGGTCTAGAAAATCGCAGCTTTCATTTTCCGTCAGTCTTAGTACATGATGTAACTACAGAAGAGTCAAGTTTTAAATAGGAAAAATATCGAAACACTTTGGTCATTTTTGAGCAAGATGCTAACGATGCCAGGCCCGGAGATCGGCTGAATGGATTCGAAAACGGTAAAACTCAACTCTTTAACTCTAGGGGAGTTGGAAAATGAGCCTATTTTCAAAAAAAGTGGAGTGTTCCTTTAATATGTGCCTAATTAGTACTAATAAATGGCTAATATTCTAGTAATATGCATGCTAATAAGCAACTAGTTAAGAAACCATAAAATAATTTGACACTGAAGATTGAGGTAATAGCTGCTGAAAATTCAGTTTCTTTGCCATCACAGAAATAAATGATATTTAAAACTATATTATAAAACATGTAAAAAATCTTAACAACCCCAAACTCTTAAACAGTAGTGTATGTTAACTGTACACTACTTCAAATAATACCTCACACACCAGTCATGTTTCTTTAGACTTCCTGAGCCCTGAACCTGTCCTCAGCATTGGATGGTGTGAAAGTTGCTGTTATAGGCTACCTAGTGACCTTTTGACCTTTTCAGATTCATTGTTACGCTATTTAAGATGTTATTAAGCAATACATTAATCTATAATGTTTCATAGTTACTGTGCTGTTAGACCACCCATGGACACGGTTTCCAATCATAAAGCACACTAAGTGTACCAGCTAAACTTCAACTCATTAATTATTTGGCTGTAAAATGCTTTTACCTTCATTCAGAGGCATTCATTGAGAAACAGAGGTCTAGCAGGCTTATTCAGTGTTCTGAAACAAGATGAGATTGTTAACATTCCATGCAGCACCTCAATGTCTCCATATGAGATGCAAAAAAGCAACACTACGACAGTGTTGTAATTCACTTACATTCTCTATATCAAACTCAAATTAACATGACAATATTTCTTGCTCACTTGGTGAAATATTTGGAAATCTCATTGTTGCAAGAGCTGGCGAACAGGGTGCTCATTACCATATAAATGTGTTCCAGGCGCTCTTGTTTCAGTCTGCTACAAGTTCAGGATCTGTTTGCCTTGCAGATCTTTCAGGATTTTGTTTGACCTTTGTAAAGACGAGGAGGAAATGGAAAGGCACAAGCCAGTCTTTAAATACATGATCCAGACAGGGAATTGTAAAAATCCCTTCACTTCACATCTCTTCCAGATGCTTTTTTTGTTGTAATTCTGTATTTCTGGTCTTCTTTCTGTTTTGTCAGATATGAGAGGTCCTGCAGGCCACTGGATGTCATGTGGTCACCCGTGTGCTGAACGTGCTGTGTGGAACCCCAAATTCTGTGTGGTCACCGACTATCAAATGCTGCTGCTGGACAAAGAGGAGGTATTATACACACTGACACAGAAAGAGCCTTTTCTCCTGTTTCTCATGTGTCCTTACAGTTTTCTGTAAAGGATTAGTACACTTCCAGAACAAAAATGTACAGATATTTTACTCACCTCCTTGTCATCCAAGATGTTCATGTCTTTCTTTCTTTAGTCGGAAAGAAATTGTTTTTTTGGGAAATGCAACTTCAAAATCATTGTACATAGCTGTTTTACCTTTTTTTCGTAAAGGGCGTTTTAACTTCTTTGAATGTTCACTTTGTAAACACTGGGTTGGTTCTTCTGCAGCGATGTAGGACAATTTTGATGTTGGAGGAGAAAATGAGATGGGAGGTTTTCGATGTACCCTGAGAGTATGCATGCACACCACAGAGCTATACAAGACAAGCATTTGAAGTTAAAAAGTATATAAATTCTGCATTCCCCTCTTCCTCGGCTGGGATCGTTTAGAACCCTTTAAAGCTGCATTTAAACTGCATTTTGGAAGTTCAGACTCACGGGCACCATAGAAGTCCACTATATGGAGAATGTTTTCCTCAACAAACATAATTTCTTTACGACTACAGAAGGAAAAACACAAACATCTTGGATGACAAGGGGGTGAGTAAATTGTCTGTAAGTTTTTGTTCTGGACGTGAACTTCTCCTTTAACTGGCTATGGTATTTACATCTATTTCAGGTGATCTGATCAAGTGGACACTGATAAATATAGGTGTAAACAGTTCAGCAGTTCAGCAAAAATACAAGAAATGTCTATCCATCAATTTTAGGACATTTAAGGTCTTTGCACTTTGAGTCCAACATTCTTGGCCAAAATTTTCACCCGTTAAAAATAAATACAACCTCACGTTGTGTCAATCACATTTACACACTGCTTCCAAAACTTTCGTCCGTCATTAAAAAATTCGGATCGGGTTCGATTTTCTGCGTTTCTGCATCCATAGCAAGCATTTTGATAGAAAAGGATGACAAATACGAAAAAGACAAAAAAAAACACATCTGAAAATTTCAGACTCAGTGTGCAGTGACCTTTAAACATGTCATATGCAGGATTTTTTTGCATCAAAGAAATCACAGAAATATTTTTTTACACAAATAGGGCAACATATCCCATATCCTTGAAGATGCAACTCAAAATCCAAAACATATCAAATACTTAAAAAAATTTTAAGTTAATAATAGTAAGTTTTACTTAAGTCTAGATAATATGATTTAAACTGAAAATTATATTTGGGAGTAACAGTGGATTTTTGTTTTCTTTTTGCACTTAAAAATAAAATCAGTTACTTTTTTTTTGCGTTAAGCAGTCAGCAAAATCTCGAGTGTTGTAAACTGAATACTTGCAGTAATTGCCTCAAACTTAATATACATATAACATAATCTAAAAATGTATTTTTATATGATATATCTATATTATATTATTATTAAATAAATATAGCATTATTAGGGCTGGGTGAAAAAATTGATTCAGATATGAATCGTAATTCAGTCTTCTAGCGATTTGCATTGATTCACAAATTCTAAAAATCAATTTTCTAGTTAATATAATAATAATAAGAATGACATGATGTTGTTGGAACAAAACAGCAACAGCAGTGGAGGAGGAAAAACAAATACATACACTGCCCCATTTTCAGTGAGGGCAAGTGTTTGGAAAAATATTATACTATACGTCCTTTCCGAACATGGTATTCGGATTCAGGCACATCCCTAATGGTAACTCTAAAATATTTTAGATTTATTTGGAAGTTAATAGTTAATAGAAAACACTGATTTCTTGAGTCAGGACTAGCCATACTGTAGACTGGTGCAATGAATAGTGGTGCAATGATGTCCATTGTGTATAAACATTTTGATGAAAAACTGAATCGGAAAATCGTGAATAGATTTTCAATTGAATCATGACCTCAAGAGTCGATGTGAATCGAATCGTTAGGTACTAAAAGATTCCCACTCCTAATCTTTATGTACACTATCATTCAAGTTCAAAAGTTTCTTTCTTTTTTTTTTTACTTTCTATTTAAAGAAAAAAGTTTTTCAATTAAGCAGCACAACAGTTTTCAGCATTGATAATAATAAATGTTCACTGAGCACAAAATCAGAATCTTAGACTAATTTCTGAAAGATCATGTCACATGGTGACTGGAATAATGGCTTCTGAAAGTTCAGCTTTGCCATCACAGGAAAAAATTACAGTTGTGCTTTGCTTTTTTGCATTACTAACAAGTACTAAAAAGAAAAAACAACAATACAGTTTTAAGAAAAAGAAGGGAAGAGGTAGAAGTGCAGAGTATTTTGTGCAGGTTATGAGGCTGAACTAGTGCAAGCACATAAGAGTGAATAGCGTGTTAGCTGTGTGTAGTTTGTCATTGTGACATGTGCAGAAGTGCGGTACATCAGCAGGCTCCCTGAGCTCACTTTTCGCCCTGGCAGCCAAGACACACGACGTTCCACGGGGACAATCAATAGATGGCCCACACTTGCAAAGAATATGTGCCGTGTCCTGTGGTCGATAAAGAATTTTCCGCTCCCCCATAGCTCACGCTGTATGTCGAAGCCTCTGTTATCAGCCAGAGAGCAGTGCTGTAATAAATCTCCACTCCTCTATTACTGGCCAGGCAGAGCAGTGGTGAATGGTTCTCTGCTCAAGGCGACAGATTCTCTCCTGGCAATACCAGATCTTTAATGCTTGGAGAAATTTGTTTATGTACTTACAGCGCTTATAGGATATTTTTTTTTTTGGATGTTTATTGTTTATTTATTTAGTTATTTTTATCGTAGCAGCTGGTTTACAGAGGGATTTCTAGATGTTGCTACATGAGCCCCTCAACAAATGTACACTTTACAAGAGCTCTCTTTATTTTTTATTACTATGCATATTAGATCAGTATTTATAGCATGTGTATAAAGGTGCTTTTGATCAAAGTAATCAACAGCGCAATTTCACATGCACAATTTCATTCAAATAAAGTATGAGTTGTTTTTTTTTTTCAATTTAATGTGTTTTTGTACAAGAGGTCGAAGTATGAAATATGAATACACTACCAGTCAAAAGTTTTAGAACAGCAAGATATATAATGTTATTTTTAAGAATTCTGTTCTGCTCACCAAGCCTGCATGAAAAATGTAAAATTTTCTTGAAAAATTTACTTTTTCAAGCCAACTTACTATCTAGTCTTTACTATCTGTGATCCAAGCTTCAGCAATATTTTCAGCATCATAACTCCAGTCTTCATTGTCACATGATCCTTCAGAAATCATTTTAATATGATTTGCTGCTCAAGAAACATTTATTAATAATGATAATAATAATAATAATTATTATTATTATTATTATTAGCAATATTTAAAGTAGTTGATTACATTTTTTCAGGATTCTTTGATGAATAGAAAAATCCAAAGATCAGCATGTGTTTGAAATAAAAAGCTTTTGTAACATTATACACTATACCATTCAACAACTTTTAATAGAAATTAATACTTTTATTTAGCAAGGATGCTTGATCAAAAGTGATGATAAAGATTTATAATGTTACAAAAGTGTTCTATTTCAGATAAATGATGTTCTGAACTTTCTACTAAAATTCTATGAAAAATTCTACTCGGCTGTTTTCAACATAACAGTAATAAAAAATGTTTGTAGCAAATCAGAATATTAAATAAATTTCTGAAGGATCATGTGACTGGAGTAATGATGCTAAAAATTCAGATTTAAAATTATAGGAATAAATTACATTTTATTATATTAAATATATTGAAATAAAAATTGAGATATTTTAAGTAGTAAAAATATTTCAAACTTTTACTTTTTTTGGTATACTTAATAAAAATTAAAAAGCTTTTGACTGGTACTGTAGCTAAATACTAACTATTTAGGTGTACCTACTTAACCATTATTCGGGAACAAATTTGTAGATGTAGATAAATCTGACAATCTCCTTTTGGAAATGCTTTCATTTGTAGAAACTACATAAAAAGTATGTATTTATGTATGTATTTTTTTATTTATTATAAAAGTGCAGAAAAATCTAGTAACTAGATGTGTATTAAAATAATAGAAGCTTATGGGATATGTGTTTATAGCTATTTATGGATAGCTTTGAGGTATTTGGAGGTTAACGGTGTTACTGTAAATTTGCATACCATAATGTTTCTTATTGTAAAAACAGTTTTTGTACATTGTTGGCTTCTGAAACTTCTATTCATAAGTTTTCTTTTAGTTTCTTTGTTATTTATTTATTTGGTAACACTTTATTTTAGAGACCAATAATCACTATTATCTAGTTGCTTATTAGCAGTGTTGGGAAGGTTACAGATTGTAATAGATGTAATAAATGTAATAGGTTACAGATTACAAGTTACCCTATTTAAAATGTAAAAAGTACTGTAACAATTTCAGTTACTTATTACATTTACATAACTGATTACATTTGATTACCTTTTGGTTACTTTTCCAAATTTCTACTGAATGTTTTCAACTGTTATTCATTTTCAAACATTTAAAACATGCAGTGTTAACCTTACGGTAGTACTCAACACTAATAAAAAAAAGAAAAAAAGAAAAGCTTATACATAAACCCAACTGAAAATGTGTCCTATTCTGTGTCCTAAACTCTTGAAACATTGTTGTCCCCTATTTTAGAGCAGTCAATACAATTTGGGAAAGAAATTAATTAAATATGTCTGTGTGTGTGAAAATATTCAGTAAGCCACTTTAAAATCATTAATGTTTTCATAAGTAGTTGTCATTTAAATGCACTTTTTTTTTCTCAGTAACTGCAACAGATTATGGTTACATTTGTTTTGTTGTTAAATTATGTAATTGAGTTACATGTAACTAGACTAGTTACTCCCCAACACTGCTTATTAGCATGCAGATTACTAGCATATCAGATGTTTATTAGTATTTACAAAGGACATATTAACGCCTTATTCTGGTCATGTTTTAGATCCCTTAATTCTAGCTATACCTAAACTTAACAACTACCTTGCAAACTATTAATAAGCAGCAAATCAGGAGTTTTTTGAGGCAAAGTTTTTATTTAAACTATTAAATTTTTGCAAAATATGCTATGGTTTTTGCCAAGCCCTTTAGCACTGTGTTGTATCATTTAATTTAGATCACTCCCAAGTAAAAAAGAATCAGCTTACAGCCAAGTGCTAATATGAAAATTAATAATTTGAATCAGATTTCACTCCACGTTAACTTCAGACCGAAAATATTTTTAGTATTTGACAAATATCACGGTTATGGAACTTAAATGTCAGTGTCATTAAATTGGTTAGGACTGTCTGTAAACCAGATTGCTGTGACTGAAATTGAATGTGGACTGTTTCTTGAGGGCGAATTCACAGTTGGCAATAACAACAAAAAGCACACTAGCACATACTCAAGAGAATACATGTTTTGAGAGTTTGGTTGTAACACCATGAGAGCTGAATGTGTGCTGGAAACATGATTCTGGGATGGAGAACAAGGTCATATTAGCAGTCAGAGCTGTCCAGATGCTCTCTCTTCCTCTTTCTCCTTCTGTTTTTCTATAAATAAAACTTTTTGCCACACCTACAAATAGTGAGTAAATTAAGAAAAAATAGACTCGTTATAAATATTTCTTACGATCTATTAAGAAAGAAAGAAAAAAAAGCTATATTAAAAGTAAGTATTTTTGTCCCTATGGTGATATTTAGCTGCTTTAATTTTTGCATGTTTATGACATGGCATTATATATGAAATAGCATACGTAATTTAAGCTAGAAGCCCTTTGATTAATATATTCACACTCTGTCCATCTGTGTACTTGTTTTATTGAATTCTTTATGTCTTGCTGCCTCTGACTATCTGACTTGAATCAGTTCAATTGAGATGGAATATTTTAATCATGAGATGAGAGGCAGGCGAATACAGTATGTGCTCAATTGTGTCTGTCTTTGTCTTTCATGTGTTCGGCTCTCAGATACACCCTCTGCTCCTACAGGAGAGAAGGACTGACACCTGCAAATCCAGACTGCTGCGTCGCACCATTAGTGTTCCTGTGGAGACGCAGTTCCCGGAATTCCAATGTCATCTCTCAGTGGACAGCAGTGAGTGTACAACTGTTACTTCACATGTTTACAACACAGCCAGCGGCCAGGGTCTCTCATGGTCTTATAGAAAATCTGGGAATATCAGGAAATTGAAAACTATAACTTTAAGACTTTTAATTATAGTTTTGTTTTCCTCAAAATATCCTATAATATAAAACCATCACAATTATTTTTTATTTTATTTTATTTTATTTTATTTTATTTTATTTTATTTTATTTTATTTATTTATTTATTTATTTATTTATTTATTTATTTATTTATTTTATTTTATTTTATTTTATTTTATTTTATTTTATTGCACTTTATTTAGTTTTTAATACAGCATTGTTTTTCCAGAACCAAGGTCAAAAGGAAAAAAATAGTATGGCATAATTGTTACAAATCAATATCTCCAATGCACAAAATAAAGGAATTCCAAACAGTTCCCAAAAATGGCATTCATTGGATCTGGAGCAATCTCTTTTTTTATACACTTTTGAAAGCAGGTCAAAAATATCAGTCCAATACTTGTGAAGGTTACAACATGTCCAAAATGAATGTAGAAGTGTACCCTCTGCAACCTTGCATTTATTACATACCAGTGACACTTCAGGGAAAATCTTGTGCAATTTAGTTTTGCACATGTATACTCTATGGAGAGATTTGAATTGAATTAATTGTGTCTAGTATTAATTGAACAGATGTATATTCTGTAGGTGTTTCTCCTATTGTGCATCCTCAATAGTGAAAGCTAAATCCTCCTCCCATACTTTCCTAATTGTAGTTGTGTCACAATCCATCAGATCAGTTAATACATTATAGAAAAAAGACACTGCTTTTGAGTTTCTTGGCTTTAAATTTCCTCAAATTTTCCATGCTTTTTTGGATGTTCAAAATCAGGAATTTTTTTCCTGACATAGTCTCTGATTTGCAGATATCTGAAAAAAATAAAAAATAAATAAATATTTTATTTTATTTTGAGATATTGATTAAACATTTTGTCACTTTTTTGTCACAAAATATCTTTGATACATATTTGCAGACAAACACATTTGTTGTGAATAACAAAGAGAGCAAATATGTATAGGAACTGTACTTGTCTCAGACCATGCTAGTCACTAAAACTTTTTTTTTTTTCTTTTGCTACTTTATACTTGAGCCATGTCATTTCCATTGAGGCCAGCAGGGGAGGATGTTGGCTGCAATATTCTTTTCTTCTGGCAAAGGATGTCTTCCAGTGCTGCGTTCTTTCAGTTTGGACTAGCTTTTATACTCATTGTGCTTTTTGTTCACATTTTACTCCTATTGTCTATGATGTGTGCATACTTTATTTCTCTGATTTTTTTCTTTATTTCTTTTGTGCTATTAGACTGGCCTACCAATACATGTATGTTTTCCCATCAACATCCTACCACAGTGGATTAATTTTTAGAGAAGTGTTGAGTGGTTGGTTACGTGAGACTAATGCTTTTAGCGTGTGTAGGAACATCAAGTTCTGGTCTTTGCATATGTGCCTTGACAAGACCTATATTACCTGGATCAAAATATAGAAGACATTTCTAGGAACTTGATTTACAAATTTTTCCTGATCAGATGTTTTTAGTAGTGAATATAGACAAGCCTAATCTAAGATCATTGGTGATTCAAAGTAACGTTCTGGGTTAAATACTACTCCAAATTTTCTGACATGCTCTTGGGCACCTGAAAGTCTATGGTGCGAGTTGTGTTTGTTGTATTTAACCCAGAATTGTGCAGTGTGATAGTGTGTCATATGAGTTGACTGTCTCTTTGTGATTGTTTAGAAATGCTCATAACTCTGCCTTATACGGTATGTAGGTTATACAGTTGTGTATAATTATACTATATTTGTGTGGTCCAAAATGCCATCACTTATAAAGTGAAACCTATATTATATTGAAGTCAGACCTCACTAGTTGAAAAGGCATGTAAATCGGCCACATCATGTTTCTATTTGTATCTTGTGTTTTGTGAGGGTTATATTTAGAGGTAGCAGGTCAGGCGAGAGAAAATATTAATTACCTGATGTAAAAACAATGGAAGTTTATTAGGTGTCCTTACTAATACAGTGAACCAAACGTGTGTGTGTGTGTGTATGTTTGCTATGTACATTTCCAGATTTATAGCAGTGTGTTAGCAGTGATTTATAGCTGTGGACATTAAAGTTTATTATGTATTATTAAGACTGAAGACAAAGTACACAACTGAGTTTAGCTAGTGCCTGTTATAAGGCAACACCACTGGTTTAACTACTGATTTCATCACATGATAAATAGATGGTAATCAGGCATTTAAAGGCTCATAAACAAATGTAGTAGGGTTGCATGCTATACCAGTATTGGAAAAAATACAAGTATATAGTAGTATCCAAGTATCAACTTTGATGAAAAGTTTTAATCCACTTCAGATGTTGACTACTGTATATTATGTGTGACCCTGGACCACAAAACCAGTCTTAAGTTGCTGGGGTATATTTGTAGCAATAGCCAAAAATACATTGTATGGGTCAAAAATATAGGTTTTTCTTTTATGCCAAAAATCATTAGGAAATTAAGTAAAGATCATGTTCCATGAAGATATTTAGTAAAATTCCTACTGTAAATATATCAAAACTTTTTATTATTCCTTTTTTTTATTGTTATCAAAACATTTTATTAGTAATATGCATTATTAAGAACTTCATTTGGATAACTTTAAAGTCGATTTTCTCAATATTTTATTTAATTTGTTTTTGCGCCCTTAGATTCCATATATTGAAATAGTTGTATCTCAGCCAAATATTGTTTAATCCTAACAAACCATACAACAATGGAAAACTTATTTACTCAGCTTTCAGATTATGTATAAATCTCAATTTCAAAAAACTGACCCTTATGACTGGTTTCAATGATGTGCAGAAGCTGGGTTAGCCAACAGAGTACAGAATACACAGAAAAAGAAGTTACAACACTATTATTAAGTATTTGAGAATTATGTGACCCTGGACCACAAAACCAGTCTTAAGTAGCACAGGTATATTTGTAGCAATAGCCAAAAAAAACATTGCGTGGGTCAAAATGATCGTTTTTTCTTTTATTCCAAAAATCATTGGGATATTAAGTATTCCAATACATTTTCCATTAAGATATTTAGTAAATTTCCTACCATAAATACATCGAAACTTAATTTTTAATTACAAATATGCATTGCTAAGAATTTCATTTGTACAGCTTTGAAGGCGATTTTCTCAATATTTAGATTTTTTTTTTTTGCTCCCTCAGATTCCAGATTTTCAAATAGTTGTATCTCAAATATTGTCCTATCCTAACAAATCATACATCAATGGGAAGCTGAATAAATAATACATAAATTATTTATTCAGCTTGATGTATAAATCTCAAAAAAAAAAAAAAAAAATTACCCGCTTTTTATGGTCCGGGGTCACATATTTCAAATGATACAGTATTATGATTTGGCTCATTTGGGTACTTGATATGCTGCTGTTGTAACCCTTCTCCCCGGGTCCTACTCGCACACCGCTCTGAGTGGGTCTTGAACCCGGTTCTCATGCATGGGAGGCAAGCGTACTAACAAGGAAGCTAAAGACTGCATAGCGTCAGTCTCTAGTGCGCCTCTTGAGATCAAGGGAGAGGTGTTTACCTCCACAGCACCTACCAACTGGCCTCCGTTGCACTGTTCTGAAGTTCACTTCTGTGTGGTAGTGTTACCCAAACTGATGTGAAACTGGCAACTCTGACAGCAGAGGAACAAGCTGGATCAAACAGATAAAACTCACTCTATGTTATAATTGTGCTAATGATATAAAATAACACAGTAACATGAATATTGATATAATGTACTTGTGTAAGCACTGTGATGAGTGTCAAAGTTTCTATTTACAATGTGTTTTTGCAGCATTGAGCAATGTAGCATGGACATCTCTGTCGCATGTAAATGTTACGGCCAATCAGATTAGTTTAAGTTGGTCTGGAGAATTATTGCTTCTGTTTTACTAGGTACAGAGCACTGACAAGTATTTACTGTAAACAAGCAGCACATTACTTACTTTCAGTTTTATGTAATGGTCTGTTTTAGGTTAAAGGACAAGTTCACTTTCAGAATGAGAATTTCCTGATAATTTGCTCACTCCGATGTCAACAAAGATGTTTATGTCTTTCTATCTTCAGTCAAAAAGAATTCAGGTTTTTAAGGAAAACATTCCAGGATTTTTCTTTATGTAGTGGACTTCAGTGGTGGCCAATGGGTTGAAGGTCCAAATTGCAGTTTCAATTCAGCTTCAAAGGGCTCTTCATGATCCTAGCCAAGGAATAAGTGTCTTATCTAGTGAAAAAAAAAATACAAATTTATGTACTTTATAACCACAAATGCTCATCTTGCCCTAGCTCGACTTCACGCATTACGTAATCACATTGGAAAGGTCATGCGTGATGTAGGCAGAAGTACCGACCCGGTGTTTACAAAGTAAACATGCAAAGAAAGTCAAATACCCTTTACAAAAAATGTAAAACGATGTTGGACAATTTAAAATTTTTGAACCGAAGTGCACAGACGAAGTACCAACTGCGCGTGACTTTTACGAAGTGATTACATAAAGCATATATATACATACTGTATATACATTTTTATTTTTTAAAGAAAATGACCAGTCATTACACTACATAAAACCCTCGGCTGGGATCGTGTGGAGCCCTTTGAAACTGCTTTGAAACTGCAATTTGGACCTTCAACTCGTTGGCCACCACTGAAGTCCATTATATGGAGAAAATTCCTGGAATGTCTCAAAAAAACTTAATTACTTTGCAGCTGAAGAAAGAAAGACATGGAAGAAAAAATGGATGACATGGGGGTGAGTAAATGATAAGGAAATTTTCATTTTGGAAGTACGCTTCTCCTTTAAGTCAACTTTTGAGGCTGCTTATTTGGTATTGGTTTATAGTCAATACTGAGGAATTAGATTCTGGTATGGTACTGAAGCCAAAATTGTGGTATCAAGCCATTCCTAACATACAGCTACCCATAAGGCAAATGCAGATTCTACTGCAGATCCCTCCAAGTTCTCAAGAGTCTGACAATGTTCTGTTTTTAATTACTCTGCTGTATTTTTGTTCTGCTTGACAGACATGTAGATTTACTAAGAGTCTTTTTGACTTAGTAAACATTTTTGCTTCCTCAAACTCAAAGACCTACATCTAAATATCGTCCTGTTGGTTTTTTTGTTTATTTATTATAACTAACTATACTTAATTATAGAGTATTGGGGACCATACAGGATATTATACCAAATCTAAATATACTGTATAGGTTTAAATATTGTTGTAAGTCTAATAAATTAGAATATTTAGTTTCTTTATATATTTAGGATATGTAACTATATTTTTTAGATTTCTAATTTTATATCCAGTATATTACAGGATACTTAAATTCAAAATGCTTACAACTTAAATTTTATTAACGTATGGTCAGATTTATAACTGTTTTTTCACATTTACTTTGAAAGTGTTTCTTGTTCCTCAGCCTATACTGAATAACTGATTGAAGATAAAAGATGAAGATAAAGTGAAGTAAATCTCCTAGGTCACCCTTTTGCTCTCTTTGAGAACTTAAACACTTTTTGTCTGATGTTTTGAACCAGGGGGTGAGAGCGGGAACAACCCCACTACCTTGATTCATAAACATCAGAACTTTTTTATGGGGGTTGAAGAGTAAAAAACGCATTGTATTGGAAAATGTACTGTACCCCAGTACTGCAAACTAAAAGCTCAAAATGATCAAATCAATAAGGTACTAATCAGAGAGCCTTTTTTAAATATGTGACCCTGGACCACAAAACCAGTCATAAGGGTCAGTTTTTTGAAACTGAGATCTATAAATCATCTGAATAAATAAGCTTTCCATTGATGTATGGTTTGTTAGGACAATAAATGGCAGAGATATTTGAAAATCTGCAAAAAAATCTAAATATTGAGAAAATCGTTTTTAAAATTGTCCAAATGAAGTTCTTAGCAATGCATGCTAATCAAAAACGGAAACACAAATTAAGTTTTAATATATTTATGGTAGGAAATTTACTAAATATCTTCATGGAACATAATCTTTACTTAATATCCTAATGATTTTTGGCATAAAAGAAGAATCAATCATTTTGACCCATACAATGTATTTGTGGCTACTGCTGCAAATACCTCAGTGCTATTTAAGACTGGTTTTGTGGTCCAGGGTCACATATTTCTCAAATACTTAATAATAGTTAACCCAGCTTCTGCACATCACTGTAGTGCTGAATGCTGTGTCCGGACATGTCAAAATGCCTTTAAATCACCATTAGTGCAAGTAGCTTGTTAACCTCACAGACAAACATCAAAGTGAGACATAGATTGTAAAGCTGTTGTCCTATTATTCATTCATGGTTATCAAGAATGTGTAGCAAAATAAAGCTAAATGAATGTCTCGTTGAAATGCTTAGACTGATCGTATGCTAGTAGTATGCAGTTTGATACTTAGTATGTCATGGGGAATTTCAGAATGAGATCATAGTGAATTTTTGTGGTCACCTTTAACACTATAGTGTTTGTTACTTGACTTATATTCATTATAAATATATCTATAAATATTGGATGTTTTGTTTGTCCTTCTGTAAAGAGTCTACAGACATTGCAAATAAAATCTGCAGGTTTGTGAAAAGTCTTGTCACTGATACTGTGTCTTTAAGAAGCATGTGAGAAGTAGGAGCAAAAGAGAGACCGCAACTTACAGGAATAGTCAATCTGCATGCGCGCCACATGCGTCCATTCTGGCTCTGTTTTTCTCTCTCTGTCTCTCTCTCTAGAGCAGTAGACAAACACAGAACAACAGTTGGGGCACAGAGCGGCTCTCTACGTATAGGGTGAAGGGAGAACCTCTCTCTTTTTCTTTCTCCTCCCATCTGTCTCCTTTCAGCACTGTTTTTTCAGTTGTTGGACAGCAGTTCAGCACTCTGTGAAGTTATGGACTCTGAGACGAGCCCTGAGTCGGAGGGTCAGTCCGGTAAGTGCTTGTGGAGGAAAGATGCTCTCGGCCCTTGCCTCAGTATTGGTCGACTGGAGATGGATTGCAGGCGTTGAGTTTAAAATGCTGTGAGAGTACATGCATGAGTTTGTTGATAACTAGTCTCAGCCTCAGACAGCATGCCTATTCGGACCACCCGCAGCCAGTTCACTGAACGCCTGATGCATATTCCACAGAAATGGGAAAACACTTACAAATAATCACTGAATGTATCAAAGTCTGCCGTATTAGAGGCTTCACAGTCTTTGAAAGTGTTTGAAAGTTTTGCACTTAGCAGCATGTAAATGAGATATCCTGGGGCAGAACTATATTGTATTTAATGTTTACATGTATTTAATACTTTTGGTCAGAAATTCTAGCCACATTTTTAGTTTTCTTGTTTGTTTTCATGCTGCTGTTCACTCTCTTTTTTTATCATCTGTCTAATCCATAAAAACGGAAGGAAACGGAAAAAAAAAAACACATGGATGATGGGTTTACATGTCTGTCAGATAGTCTAGTCCTGTCTAAGTGGGTGTTTTCTGACTAAAAAAAATTTTACTGTTGTACTCCTTGAAGGAGTGCATGTGTGACGTGAGTTGTGGGTGACTGGAGTGTGCTGTGCAGACTTGATTATGTTAGAGGGAGTATCACATTTTAAAGGAATTGTGTTTCTCTGAATTGTGTGTCTCTTGTGGCTTTAGTTTGAGAGGGGGAGAAAGTAGATGTATCTGTGTGTGTGGGAGAGAAAAAGAGAGACAGAGAGAAAGTCTGAGCGAGCGGGACGGGACGGGAGGGTGACTTATGTACACAAATAAATCTCTCTTTCTTTCTCCTCTCCTTCACATTCTCCCTCTTCTTTTCCGCTCGCATATTTCAATCTCCCCTGTCAGAGCTCTCTAAAAACCTAAAGATTATTTGAGTGTTTTTTTTCTATTGTCTGTACGCACAGAGAGTGCGGCGCAGGTCTAGAAAAGGAGTTCTGGAAGAATGCGGTTAGCTGAATGAGCCAACCGCTAAAGTATTTCAGGGAAACGGGACATTCAGGGTCCAACTGGGTCGATATGCTGGACAGAGAGAGATGGAGAGCTCGCAAAGAAAGCTAGCAAGAAAGAAAAAGTAAGTCCTGCCAAGGGAACCCAACCGAATCCATGACACAGTAGTTGAGCCCAACATCTGTCTTAAACGAATGCCAAACCTCAAAATATCCCAGAATAGCCCCAAATAACACAGTACAGCCGTCCTGCCCCGGCAAAATAGGTGCCCTCCCATAATACTCTGCCATGGAAATGTATCACCAAGCGATTCAAGGCAGTTAAACTTTTGTACCGAGACCAATTCATAGACAGGACTTTTGATGTACTCATAATCAGTTAGTGTCATGAAGGGCGTTTCTTTTGAATATGCAATTTAATAGCCGAATTAAGGAATTCAAAGCTTTGGGATCAAATAAAGCTTGGCATTTTGAGTCATAATGTGATGAGAGATGCACTTATTCTTGAAGATAAAACAATTTATGTCGGTGGAGCAAAAACAGCTCTGAATGTTCATATCTGTGTATCTAACCCAATTACAGGAGCTGAAGAAAGAAAACATTTTGTGAAAACAGGGCTGGACTCTTTCTTGGCATTTGGTGCATCTTGTGTCATCTGCTGCAGTGATGAAGTGGAGGACTATCTCTGATGTAGTGAGCATTCAGTCGAGAGGAGTAATTAAAGATAAGAGAGAGCGAGCGACAAGGGCAATGAAAAGGATAGACATCATTTGGATACTTCTCTGCCCTGCCACTCCAGGGAGTCTAATCTTCTTTCTGTTATTTTTATGAGTGCATGTTAGCAGGGTGCTAATTCCACACTTTACTATCTGATTTTTAACCCACAGGGGCTTATTTAATCCTTTGTGCTGTTTTAAAAGTTGAGAGATTTCTGTATTCCGTTGACTAAAGCATGATGAAAAGCCTCTAAACGCCTATAACTTTGGTAAAATTACTGTAATGATAGGCCTCGAGTGGCTTATTGCTTTTAAAAAATGGCAATCACGGCAATAAAAATATTAATGATTTGAATTTAAGAGCTATTTCTGCATGACCTGATGCTTAAAAATGACTTGTTGTGACCAAATGTTTTCAGTTTGATTCGTCATTAAATACTTTGTTTTGACTTTAATAAATCCAGTTAATTTAGCTGTTGTGAGCTGTTGTAAAGCAGTTTGGCATATTAATGTAGAATTCATCTGATGTACGGTCACAGGTCTGAATAAAAATAATGTGCAGAACGGGTGCTTTTATATATATATATACATATATATATGAAGAGTTCAGATGCAAAACCAGCTAAAAGCTTTCTCGGCCAAAAATGGGATAATGATACTGAGGGAATGCTCCTGACACATATTATATGTCTATCAAATACTTTTACTTCAAACACGCTAAAATCGAGCCTCAGCCCAATCAGAAGTACCAGTACTTACATAGAAACCTATACAAAGTAGCCAGAAAGAAGAAAGAAATGCTCATTTTAAAGAAAAACGTCAGATGGACCGATATGTCGTTGTGTTTTTTTTTTTTTTTGGGGCCTATACAGATCAAGTAGACCGATAACCAATATTTTGGACTAGAGTTGTCAAAAGGTACCGGGTTCGGTACTGTCGGTACTGAAATTTTAAAAACGTCAATTTCCCGCTCACATTTGAGCGCTGTTGAGCCGATTTTTTTTAACATCGCTGATTGGCCATAGTGTTCACGCGCTTCATGTGCGTCAGCGGATCCCTAATACATCTGCATATAAACGGATCCGCTGACAGACACGGCTTTTGAACGCTCCCGTTGTGCTTATGTGTGAGCGCTCGGTGAGGATGTTTAAAAATCGGCTCAGCAGCGCTCAAATGTGAGCGGGAAATGAACGTTTTTAAAATTTCAGTACCGAAAGTACCGGGACAACCCTCTGGTTAGCCAGAGACCTGTATGCGCGGAGTGAACACAACACACACAACTAAATACATATTTACATTGGCGTCAACATAAAACTTCTTGGGATTTGTTTTAAAAACTACTCGTATTAGTGATTCAGAATCGACTCTTTTTAATTTTATACAATGCATTTTCAGATTTAAAACTTTGCAGGATGTTTTCATTCACTTAGAGCTGTGTTACACTCTGCATGAAAGGTAATTTTCAAAAATCCATAATAGGGGCACTTTAAATTGTTCTATCGGAAAATCGGTTTTAAAAAATGACCGATACCGATAACCATAAAAATGCTCAATATATAAACCCCTACTCCCTTTTGACACAACATACACAATATCGCCTTCCCACAACTTCACCCCTTAATTTTTACTAGTTTTCAGTAGTATAACATAGTTTTACTTTTTCATAATTCACAATGTATGTACTGTACATTTGTTTAAAGCATTTTGTATACAAATAAATGTAAGCGAAGCTGCGATACCAAACAGGACCACAGGAAGACTACATATGTGACCGAGGACCACAAAACCAGTCATAAGGGTCAATTTTTTGAAATTGAGATTTATACATAATCTGAAAGCTAAATTAATAAGCTTTCCATTGTTGTTGTTGTTATGATAGGACAATATTTGGCCAAAATACAACTATTTCTTGTAAATACAACTATAAGTTGTCCAAATGAAGTTCTTAGCAATGCATATCACTAATAAAAAAATTAAGTTTTGAGATATTTACGGTATGAAATTTACAAAATATCCTCATGGAATTCAAAATCGATCATTTTTGGCTATTGCAACAAATATACCCATGCTACATATGACTGGTTTTGTGGTCCAGGGTCACATGTGCTACTATATGGATCCATTCAGAATCACTAAACTCTTGCATACTCGCTTCTTCAGCCAGCAGCCGTTATAAAAATATAGCAGTAATAAAGTCTTGTGCATGCCTAATGTACAACTTCTTTATGTCACTGTAATCATCCTTATCTTAATTACAATCAAATTTTTACTAGTATGACACTGGTTTGCTTTATCCAACCGAGAGATTAATGCAGTGGTTGGGTATTTTGATATGTCATTTAAAAGGTGTTTTTTGACTATACTAAAGCATGAAAACATCGTAATACATTTGCAGATATTCAGGAAACATGCTCACATGCAAGTTCACATACTTGTTTCTCCGTAAAGCAACACTACAGCCTGTTCTTCTACTCTGGAAATATGCATTCCATGTCGGAATGTCTGTTTTTGTTTTGGTCTGTGTGATTCCACCCACTGACAGGTTATCCAATAATGTTTAGACAGCTTGGGTTGCCAGTTTGCAGAAAACACAGCATACTGCAACCATGGAAGCAAGCAAACAAACTGAGTAAAAGTAAGGTTTACGTGTCCTCAATATGACAACCCATGTGGGTGTTGAGTATGAGAAGGAGGGGGTAGGAGAAACAATATTTTGACAGCATGCTGCAGTACCCATTTCAACCACTAGCTGTCATTATTACATACTGCACACACAGAACATTGAGAAAAGGTTGCTCAAAAACAATTACAGGTTGTGCTTTGAAGCCAGATAGACACTGAAATGAATAATTTACTGAAATCTGGATGTGAGTCACTATTTTCTGTCCTGTCGCTGGTGTAATTGACCGGGTTTTCTCTGCATTAACATTGTGTTGAACTTACTGCTTAAATGTGTTCACTCACTGGATCCTTGGACTGAAAACTTAACCGAGAGTTTACTGGTTTAAAATGATCTGATTGCACACAGAGAAGTGGAAATATAACAAAATACTTTTTTATAATTTTATATTATATTTTAAAATATAGAGTTTTGCTGCTTATTTTTTTTTTTTGGTGGAAACCATGATACCTTTTTTTCAGGACTCTTTGATAAATAAGAATGATGAATAAAAATGTATCTTTGGTTTAAAAAAAAGTACAGCATTAATTTGAAATACAAATCTTTTGGTTTCATTGTAAATGTCTTTATCTTTACAATGTTAAAATATATAACGTTAAAGTGCGTGTAATATTTTAAAACAAAAATTAAAAAATAGCAGGCCATGCAATTTAGGCTAATATAATATTAAAAGTCTTCCGACTGCTCAAATCTCTGTGTTTCATCTTGATTTACCTGGTTGTGTCTGCTGCATATATAGTATTGATTATTTTTGTTTGCCTTTGACTTTATTGTTGTAGTTTTCAAAGCCAGGTTCTTGGTTCATACTTTGTTCAAAACTTCTGAAATACAGCAGTCTTGGCTTCACATTGGCTGTCAGGAAGTTGCTGAGCTAGTGCCATGTGAAATTCCCTGCATAGGTCTGTAATTAAACAATTAAATCTATTTAGCTACTCTATGCAAAATTAGCTCGGGGAGTATTTGGGCTCAATGCCGAGAATGTATAGATCAGTTCTAGACACCAAGAAATCACTTAATGAGGGCAGTTTGCCTTCCTTTGTTGATGCATTTCCTATTGAAAACAGAACATTTAAGCTCATAACTTTTGGTTCGTGGCTATACCACGAGCCAAGATTTTGTACTTTCTACTCAGCTGTAGGTGTTTTCAGTGGGAGGGTCATTCTCCTCCTACAGGGCGTTTGATTGGATGAAAACCTGTAGTGCAGGATGAGTCAGCAATATTTAGTGTCTATTTTCCTGGAAGAGAAAGACATATTTTCTGTGCTACACTTCTATAATACGCTTCAAAACTAATGAACATGGACTAAAAGTAACAAAACTCTGACCTCTGGGTCTTTAAAGCATTTTGGGAGAGAGTGGAGAGAGAAAGTCATTTCTTATGAGGTAGAACACAGAATCCCTGGCTCTCATTGAGATGGAAATAGGTCTGGATGTTTGTCGTCCTATTTCACTCTTCCTTTTCTTTGAGTAGAGTGGAGGAAAGGAGAGAGCAAGTGGAGCAGGAGAGGAGAGGGAGGAAGGGAGGATGGGAGGATTACTACAGTTTTTCCTGAAGTGATAAACAAGAGAATCTCTCTTGCAGTCATTTTCTCTGAGTCACTTCTGGCCTATGGGAACTGCGTACATGTCTGTTTTTACTGGAGGGGACTCTAATTATCAGACCAAAGACAAAAGAGTATGTTTTATGCGTGTTCCCATCTAACTGAATATCTTGTGGGAAGAATGTCTTTATATTATCTTAAGTCTTTTGGGTGTTTGTATGCGAGAAAGTTTCGCGCTTCGTCTCTAGAGTTGCTTAAAGGGGGTTTCGTTACAGAAGCCCATGAGAACAGTAAGAGAACAGATCAAGTTTGATGTTCTATCCTTCAGCTTTTGCTAGCGTCTTATTAAGACTCTTGGGGATCCTTTGCCACCATCTGCTTGTCCAGCAGCAATGTCTTTGTATGTGCGCCAAGTATGCCGGTATTTGAAACTTTCAGAGTTATTTTTATGTGTCCATATGTCTGTCTTTATGCGTGTTGCGTGTCTGCGTATTTGCATATGCCGCGCCGCTCGCGTTTGTATTCCGGGCGTTTGAAGATCGACCTCAAAAAACTGTGTGAAACAAAAAACTTTTGCTATGTTGCTTAGTAATAAGCTGATGGAGTGAGAGAGCGAGTGAAAGGGTGAGAAAAAGAGGGGTTTAATCAACACTTCTCTGCTTGAATGTGGCAGTGCTATCTCATTCCTCTTCAGAAACAAATCTAATCTCCGTCTGGGCAACCTTCCATTTATGCAAAGCAGTTTTCATTTCTGGAGAATAACAAACTCAAATACGGGATCAGATTGCGTGGAATATTGATGCCAGAGCTCCAGAATAATCAAAATCTATTTTTAATAGGTGATTGTAGGATTTATTCAGTAGGAAGTGTACTTTTCAAATGTATGAGAAGTCATATTAAATATTTTAGTTCGGAATGATAATTGTGCTTTCTTAATGGATAACTGGAAGAGTTTTCTTTTAATCATAAAGTAGCAGTTTTTGTATTTATGTGGTTGTTTTTCCCTCTTTTTAAAAGTTGAATTCATAAAAGATTGAGTAGTACTACATGCTTTATCTTTATTACTTTTGATTTATTTTCCGTTTTCTGCTTTTAGAATAAATATGACAATTCTGCAATGGAAAAGGCCTTGGTTTATAAAACGTTGGACCCTTTTGATTTATATTAATAAATTAAAATGCAACAATATTGGTCTCTTCAATTTTTTTTTTTTTTTTTTTAAGCATAGTTGCAATCTTGCTTTTTTTTGCAGAGGTTTTGTAATAAACCTTTCACATGTCATATTGTCAGTATTTTTATATTGTATTATTGCTGGTGATGTTATTACGGTATATGAATGGTGAGTTTTCAAATGATTGAAGGTATGACCTTCATTTATATTCTGTTGATTTGTAAAAGTTGGCATGAGTCACAGTTTCGTAGTTTGAAATGAAGAACTTAAGAATGAGTGGTGGAAGCAGTAATATATCGTTGAAGTGAATTTGAACTGACAGGTTTGTCGCAGAGAAATTTGGCGACAGAACAATAGAGGATTGTGTCAGTCACGGGCTTTTAAATGTCTCGGGGGGTTTCGGCACAGAGCTTGTAGAGCTAGAGCTAGTTTTGTGAAGGGGCTCTCTGATCTGAGCACTTATGTAGAGTTTCAGTTTGTTTGTTGGTGATGGGAGCCCTGCTGCGTGAGCGTGTGTTTCTGTGTGTGGAAGAGAAAAGAAAATGAGAGTTGTTAGGAGATGCGGCTGTTAGATGTTTCCTGCCATGTATAAAGTGACATCGAGAAGAAAATATTGAGGGGGAAAAGAATTTGTATTGTTGTCTTTCACTTAATTCTGTGGTGAAGTGGTAATTAAAACTGAATCCAAAACTTTATGGCCTGAATCTCAATGGAGTGACAAGCTGCACCATTTACAGTAGGGATGGTCGATACCACTTATTTTGTTTACAATACAATACCGATACTTTTTAAGGCCAGTATCATCGATATCTATTAGTAAAATCTGATTAGGACCAATAGGATGAGATATTTGTTTATTTATTTAGATTGAAGAAATTAATACTTCTGCAATGCATAGAATTGATCAAAAGTGGCAGTAGGGAATGTCACAAAATATTTCTTTTTCAAATAAATGCTGTTCTTTTGAACTTTCCACTCATCAAAGTAATGAAAAAATGTAATGAAAAATGTATCGTTTCCATTAAAATTGTATTTATTTATTTATTTGATTATAATAGTTTCTTGCACACTAAATCAGTATATTAGAATAATTAAACAAATAAATAAATAAATCTGTTGACTTCAGCAGTCTTTGTCACATTACACTCTTAAAAATAAAGGTGCTTCACGCTGCCATAAAAGAACCTTTTTTGTTTAAATAGTTCCATAAAGAACCTTTAATATCCGAAGAACCTTTCTGATTCATAAAGGTTCTTTGTGGTGAAAATAGGTTTTTTTAGATTAGAAAAAGGAAAGAGATGGTTCTTGAAAGAACCTTTGACTGAATGGTTCTTTGTGGAACCAAAAATGGTTCTTCTGTGGCATCCCTGTGAAGAAGCTTTTAAAGCACCTTCGTTTTTAAGAGTGTATGTGCCAATGGTGACCATTCAAAAATGGGGAAAAGGCACTTTTCAAGTTTTTTCCTTCAAAGTTTACATGCCTGTCAAGAAGTATTAAAGATATCCTAATGCTCTTTTTGATATTAGGTCATAACAAACTTTCCTTTTAGCATATTCATTCTTAATGCCCTCTGTGGTTCAGTTCCAGAGATACTGAAATGTCAGTACGGCTCTAGGAGTAAACTGGCTTGGTTTCATATGTGTTTATCTTTCTTCAAAAGAAACAAAATATTAACAAAATCAAAAATTTGAACCAGGAAAGTTGATTTGACCCTTTTATTTTAAATTGTAGTAATATTTTTATAAAATCGTATTAATTTCAGACAAATACAGCTTTGGTGAGCGTTAATGTCCTCATGTAATCAAAATTGACCTTATTTGCTTTGTTAGCACACATTGCGAGTCTTGATTTGAACAATTAATCTGTGCAGGTTAGTCCACTAAAAAAAAAAAAAAGTTTCCCATGACAATCTTTAATCAAAATCTGAACACTTACTTTCACTTTGGAATGGCATGCCTTCTCTGATGATGACAGTTTGACAGCTTGGGCAGAATATCCGTAACCACACCCCTCCAACTCTTAGGTTGTTAGGAGTGAGTGATAGAGAGGATGAGCGCTAAAATAAACCCCGCCCTCTATTCAATATTCTGCTTCAGTTGGAAATACATCACTACACTGAAATAAAGTCACCTTCAGCAACTTCTAGTTCATGAGGACTTAAGAGATTTATTTTATTAAAAACATAAAAACTAATAAGCACCAAACTTTTGAATTGTAGTGTACCTTTAAGTTGCAGTATATGATCAAAGGTTGAAATAAATTAGGATAAGTGTGTTTTTTAGAGGAAAAAAAAAAAAAGGTACTTCGTGCAATCACAGGCTTTTCCATTTACATGGGATTAGATTTCTCAGAAGAACCAAGAGTAATAAATAGTACAGTGCTCAAGTGTTCAACTCCGGTGATTAAAAAGACAAAGTATATTATGCAACACAAATTTACCTAACCTCCTCCAGGATAACTAGTCCCGTTAAAATAGGGCTTTACACGTTGAGCTCTGTAGCTTTGTGTGCATGTGTTTAGAAATAGCATCGCTGCAAGGGACTCTACAAATTCCAATCCGTTGTACATGTTGAGAACAAAAGGCCTGAGAAGACACTTTTGTTGAGCAGTCTAAGCACTGTTGAAAGGAGCAAGCGTTGATTTGGATGCTGGTGAAAAGAACATGTTTGACTGCTAAGCGCTTCCCAGATGAGGAGCTAATCACTTTTAGTAACAGGAAGCGCACAGAGTCTAATCCATCTTTCATCTGCCCTGTTTTCCTTTCTTGTTTGGTTGATAAAAATGCAGAGCTGAGGTGAAAACTGAGTTACAGAAGTTCAATACCGAAGTCTGGTAAAAGGCCCTTTCAAAGATCCAGTGTGAAATGCCATTTGGCTTTTTTTATGCAACAACTTTGTCAACCATGTATCATGAGCCTTGTTGGAAAATGTGAGACCTATTTCGAAGGTGTTTTAAGCCAGACCACCTCTCAGAGAGCTTTTCTGTCTCTCAGGTGGTAAAGTGAGGCAGCCTTTTCAGACTCTGGAATGTTGCACTTGTTCAGTTCCAGGCGGGAATTCAGGTGCTCTGTCATTTTTCAGCTTTCAGAACAGGCACTTGTGAGGATCACTGGCCTTTTTCACACAGGCTCATCCCGGACCTCCCATGGGTCATTCACAGGGAGTGCTTTGTCTCTCTGGTGACAGCTGTTGACATTCTTCTTTGATGCTGCATTTTGGTTCTTGTGTGAGATTTTAGCTAAAGTAAATGAATGATGCGGTATATACACATGCATATACATAAAGTTTATATAATGTATAAAAATCTTTCGTACGAATATGTGTAATGTTACACCCCTACTATAAAATATGTACAAATAATAATACATATTTAGAATTCTTCATAATAAATTCTTCTTCTTTTAAAATAAGCAAATAATATTCATACTAAAGTAACTTTTAGAACTAAAAGGAGAGGGTGATTTTCAGCAGATTGCAATAAACAATGTTGACAATTTTTAATTGCGTTTCTGAACTGTAAGCAGCTTAATTAGCACTTGGTCTAAATGTGGCACTTGGATCTAGAAATAGCTTTTATCCTATCAAAGTAACTGATCATGCAGTGACTATTCTTATGAAGGTCTGTTTTAAAAGGTCTGCCACCTTATCAGGTTAGTGTTAACTCAATGATTGCAGTTGGCAATCATTAGATGTTCATTAGTTTCGGTTCCATTACCTCAATGTCATTAGAGGCATCGTTAGAGGCTTATATAGTGTTTACTCAGCGTGTAATATCAAAACATAAAAAACTGAAGCTAGAGAGAAAAGAGGTGATTATTAGTGCTGGGTGTGAAGCTTGTTAGTAAGGAAGAAGTTCATAATATTGAATGAGAGTATGAGGTGGTTCTGTAGAAATGAATTAGAACTGTTCTGTGATGCTGTTGGAGACAGTTGTGAAAGTGAATGTCAAATTCGTCTCATATGCTACTTTCTCTTGGTAAGACTAGCTCTTTATTTTCATTGTAAAAAGACAACAGAATATTTTAAAATAAATGTATTGTATAAAGATATAGTCATTTGGTCGTAAGCTTTAACAAGATTGACCTTGATGTGAAGCACTGGATCCTTATATCATTCTGAAGGTGTTTATTTTGCAATAAATGATCAACCGTAACCACTATAGAATCATCGGGGATGATTGCTTATATTTTTCTTTATATTTTTCTGTTTCTGAACTGTCATTTTTTTAATCAGAATCTACTTGGACTCTATGATATTGCTGTAGACCTATTCTAGAGCTTTAGTGTTAAGTGTCTTTTTAAATTCGACAATTTATGTGGTGATGATGTCTAATTAATTAATTGTATTTAATGTAGATTTGCTGTTTGTACCAGGCTTTATACGATGAACATCATAAACATATCGTTTCAGACTCTTGGTAGTTTAATTATGAATCAAAATAGAGAAGGAGAGATATCATTTCTTTAATGTTGGTTGTATGAAATCGTATTTTTTTTTTTTTGTTATTAGATTTTATTTATTCATAATATATTCCCATCTTCCTAATGCATTCCTAATGTAATTTATTCAGATAATTAATTGTATTTAGTTTTGCCCCATTGTGGAAAATACCATTTTAGATTTTTCATGTATCTGAATTATTGGGTTAATTTTGAGCAATAAACCAAAGTAAGACCCTATGAAATAGTCATCGACCGATATTTTTTTATTTTTTTTTTTTTATAACCGATACCAAATATTTGGATGTTTATATACCCGATAACCGATATGCAGAACCAATATTTATTTAGGCTACTGTTATAAAGTAAATAAATGACTGAGTGAAGTAAGTCCATATTTCACTCTGGACAGTTAAAGGGTTAATTAAAACATGGATAAAATTCTGTGATGTTCCTTAATAATGTTGTAGTAAATTGTAATATTATACTTGTTACTTTAAATACATTTTACTTTAGAAATGTAATACCTGTATATGTCTTCAAGCTAAACCAAACATTCATTAAGGTTGGTTGTAGTAAAAAATTTCACTGTGTGATAAAAAAAATTAAATGGTGAAATACTGCTTAAGTGACTTAAGTGAGCGGATTTAGAGATGAAGTTTATGTGGACTGTCCTCATATAGTGAGATGGCAGCCACTGAAATCACACGTTTGACTATGTGTAGTAGACAAAACCATGCCATTCGTTCACACATTAGATCTACAGTTCAACATTCACAGACACTGGTCCATATCCTATTAATTATACAGCGCTACTTTTGACTTCTGTATGCAAAATTTGCCACATTGTAGGGCCCTATGATTTTCGCGGAAAATGCGGACGGAATCACAGAATCCAGTCATAATAACGGAATTTACTGGATAACGCGGAATGTCACGGAATTTGTCTAAGTTTGAATTAATTAATCAAAAGTAGGTCATTACACTTAAATCAAACCGCAATATGGACTAGTATTGGTAAATATTACGCCAGAAAAAAAACATTTAAATGTGATTTCTGCATGTTCTGCGCATCTCTGTTTTAATGAATGGAGCAGATGTCAGATCATATACACACAGAAATGTAAAAGTAGACATAGCAAACCGTCAAAATAAAAGTCTGGTTTAACTTTGTGCCAGATATATATTGCTTCTATTACTACTAAAATGAAACAAACATCATTTTTTAAGGTATTAATCACACAACATTTCTTCCATGTTTTAATTTTAATAGTAAATTCCCATTTGTTTGCCAAAAAAAAGTTTGCCTAATTTTCAGTAATTAAAAGATAAATAAAATAAATGCTTTATGCCTTCATTTGATAACCAGAACATTTTAAATACACAACACAGAACTTCTGAGGGAAAAACAAAACAAACAAAAAAAAACCTTTCATAAGGCTATTTTAAGAATAAATTTGATGACAATAAAACATATGGTGAGAAAAAATAAAACATTTCATAGGGCCCTAAACATGTCATTTTTGTCAAACCTTTATTAAATTGATGTGAAATTGTAGAAGTTTCATGATTTTAATTCATTAGACTTGCTCTTTGATGAATAAAATTTAATTTAACCATTAAAAAGAAGTTGAAAAGTTAAAAAAGTTAAAAAGTAAAAAAAAACGGAATCCAGAAAAATGAAAATGGAAAAAATAAAATGGAATTTGGGGAAAAATAAAATGGATTTCATAGGGCCCTAACATTGTGTCAATTTTTATGACTGGACTCTGCAGTCCTGTCTGCATTTTTGTATCATGGAATTAAGACGGCTCTACAAAAGGGTAAAACTAATTTTTTTTTCTAGTGGTATAATATGACATCCATGTCTTCATATTGCTCTGTTATTTCTCTCTCGCAAACTAAAATCTAAAGTAAGGTATTTTGGGTACATAGTACGGCCTTTTTGGATGAAACCAGAGTGGTATTAAATTTCTTTATTTGCTAAACGTTAGTCATACTAGATCGGTGTCTAACACAAACTATGAAACGAGTAGACTTTTACACCCATTGTTAGATTAAAAATACATCATAGGAAAAAATATTTTGGGGGCTTCAGAAAAGTTTGTTGTGGGAGACCCCATTAAAAGAGGCTTAGCTCCCCTGTTCATGAATCTCTAGTGACATCCCTGCTTGGACTTAGTTGTGTAGAGCCCTCCACACATTGGTTTATTCTAAGTTGTGTGAGTGTGTAATGATTTTTTAATGAGAGGTTGGCTTCTGTTCTGTTCTTTGTGTAGAGTGCTGCTTCTCGGCTGTAGTAGAACCCAATCCTGATGTCTTTGCCTTCTCGACCACAGCCTGACGTCTGATTGGTCCAGTATCCGTCTGGAATTTTGCTTTCCCTGCTCTTGACCCCACCCTCCCTCTACCCTGAGGGCGTCAATGAACAACGGCATTCCCTTACACAGCCGCGTGTACATATGTGTGTGTGTGTGTGTGTGCAAGAAGAACAGGGGGAAAGGGGAATACAAGTGCTTTTCTTCCTTTTAAACATATGTAAATTTACTTAGTCACACCTAATGACAAAATGACCTGAAAAAGTTTTTTTCTTCGATAATGTCTGCATGTCCTGTTTGTTTGTATATTAGTTGAGCTTCTATTATTGTTCTCCGTGAAGGAAAGACAATCCTTTTCCTCTTGCACTCTCTTTCACACATAACATACCTACACACATTCTCTCTCTCTTGCTCTTTTTTTTTTGCTCTCTCTCTCTGCTCGCATGGCTTAGATCTTGTGTAAAGGGGAGGGTCTGAACTCTGTTTGCAGTGAATGCCCCTGCCGGAGTCTAGCGCTAGCATACACTCGCTCTCACACACACTCTGCTATTCCCGCTAGAAAGAGAGTATGTGAATGAAGAAACAAGAAAGGGAGAGAGTTTGGATGTAACTGGACTGTTACTGGACAGTGGGACGTGTAACTGTTGGTTCTCCATGTGCTGATGAAGTGATGGTGTGAGGTGTTTCGGCACTGTTGGAGTGAGTGAGGTAAGGGATTACTTTTCATTCTCCCGCCGCTGTTTGTGGATCACTGACAGTGTGAGTGTGTGCGTGTATATGTGTATGTGGACAGGTGAAAACTTATAAGAACTAATCAGAAACTCGAGTGGTTTAATGTTCTGGAGTTGTGGAGCCAAGCTGTACATCAGCAAGTTCCTCTTACTTTGTTTAGTTATTGTAAAAGTTCTTATTCTGATTGGAAAGCAACTCTCATTTTGTGAAGTTTTGTATCTGATAAACTGATGTTTCTGAACTTGTCTCTGCTCAGTGTAGAAGGTCTGCGTCTAATTGCACTAGGAGAACCTGTATCAAAGACATTAGGTATCTCTAATGTACAATCAGTGAGGTCAGTTTATTCATTTATGAAAAATCTTTTTTTTTTTTTTTTTAATCAAAAATTGAGGTTGGAATTAATAGTAGCACTTTACAGGTTTATTTTTTAACATTAGTGAATATATTAACTAACATGAGCAAACAATGAACAATACATTTACTACACTATTTATTAATCTTTGTTAATGTTAGTTAATAAAAATGCAGTCATTGTTCGTGTTAGTTCACAGTCAATTAACTAATGTTAACAAACACACCTTGTGATTTTAATAATGCATTAGATAATGTTGAAATTAATGTTAACTAAGATTAATAAATGCTGTAGAAGTATTGTTCATTCTTAGTGCATGTTAACTGAAATAGTTACTAATGTGAACTAATGAACCTTATTGTAAAGTGTTACCAAATTAATTGCAAATTTGATTATTTTATGAGAATAGATGATTCAAAGACATTGCATAGTTTTGGCAGATGAGTCAATTTTAAAATAGAATTTAAAAAGTGGATTTGGAAGTAAATGTATGATAGAATCTAATATGAAGTATGTTATTCTATATTATTTTATTTTTTTACGTATTTTTCTTTTTTTACAAATATAATAGGAATGTACAACATATTCAACATATTAAGCATACACATATTAAAATATTTATTCATATTGATTTGTGTTGGATATATAGTTGTTCATGTTCATTCTTCCATTTTTTACATTTAGATGATCTATTTTGCCATTTAGCACTCACTTAAAATTAATTCTAACAAACACAAAATTTTAACAACATTGTTAAATTTAATCTTTGGCAGATTTAAAAATGAATATCCATTTTTTTGTACCGACTTTGACTTTATGTCTTTAGTGATAAATTTGTATTATGCACTTTTTTTGACCAAATACATAATTTTAGGTAACACTTTAGTATAGGGACCAATTCTCACTATTAGCTAGTTGCTTATTAGCATGCCTATTATTAACATATTGGCTGTTTATTAGTACTTATAAAGCATCTATTCAGCATGACCATATTCTACATCCCTAATCCTACCCAATACCTAAACCAAACAAGTACCTTACTATTAATAAGCAGCAAATTTGTTAATGGCAAGAACTGTGACCGAATTTGAATATTGACCATTCATCAATATTGAATATAGACAAAACAAGTCGGCACAACTAGGCTCCAAAAACAAGTTAAATAACAGACTATCGCATACCTGACGTTTCGAGCATGCAGGCTCTTCATCAGACAATTTGTCATGTTTGTCCCAGGTTTCCCGGAATGTGCGTGCTTTTCATTTGATTTTATTTTTGCTGTCCATTCATCAATATTATTATAGTTTCCCTAGGCTATATACCAGGATGTACACATGCCAGTTTGTGTCAAACTTGATTGACGTGCACACCATTGCTTTCAACATCTGCTTAAGAATACTAAAATGCAAACCGGTTTGTCAACCATTGTAGGGCACTCCATGCTGGACTGTATTCACAGATCATTGTTGCTCTATTAATAGTCTGAGACAGGGCAGGGAGTGAGGCTGCAGCTGAAGGGAAGGAAGTGGGCCTGGAGAGCACAGGGATTACCAGGGGTCACTGCACTTGAGGCCCTACACCGGCCATTCCTCGGAACCGGGCTGTTTGGGAATGCTAGAGTGATTGGTAGCAGCCATGCCACGAAAATAAATCATGCTGCAATACTCCTTTTCTTTGCACAGTATCTACATGTCTTCCATGCTCTTCCAAATTGTCTAGCAGCTAATCCCTAATCTTTGCCTGTCGTACCAGAATAAAATAAAGAGACAGACAGGAAGCCAGGGAGAAAGAACAACAGTCTCAATACCGCCACAGCCGTGACAATATGTACGGTCAATCACGGTCTGAATAGGGGAAGGTATGAATGA
This sequence comes from Labeo rohita, assembly GCF_022985175.1. Taxonomy (NCBI): domain Eukaryota; kingdom Metazoa; phylum Chordata; class Actinopteri; order Cypriniformes; family Cyprinidae; genus Labeo; species Labeo rohita. Next base: position 25,820,604 of record NC_066873.1, read on the forward strand.
AAATTAATAACTAGGTCTTTAGAAAGAGAGACTAGATAAGACATTCTCATTTCACTTGCAAAACACCCGTCTCGAGCACTTTGTTAGTTTTTCCTCGTGTGAGATATATGACAGTACAGACTCTCTGGGTTTATTCAGTAGGGGACTTTACCTGTGGAATGTTAACTGCCTTCATTTCTCTTCTGTCACACACTCTTTCTCGTCCCGCTGGCGAAACTCTCTCATCCTCTTCTCTACGTGTCTGTTTCCAGCACCGCTTCTGTCAGTCAGAGCTCAACCCAGCACCCGACGATTTTTCCCCGCACCTCTTCTGAAATTTTCACTGTGGCTCTGAAACCTTTGATTGGTCTGGTATCCTCCTCCACTTAGACTCCTGTTACACCTGGAATTAATTTGTGTTTCCTGTGACTGGATTACATTTTATGCATTCGACAGATGCTTTTATCCAAAGTGACTGACACTGTTCAAAAGTTAGGGGTCAGTAAAAGAAATGAATACTTCAGCAAAACTGCATTAAATTGATCAAAAGTGACAGTGATTGCTATTTCAAATAAATACTGTTCTTTTGAACTCTCTGTTTGTCTAGAAATCTTAATCATTAAGTCATATATTAGAGTTATTTCTGAAGGATCAGGTGACACTAAAGAGTGGCGTAATGGAATGGAATAATACATAAGAAAATTTGTTTCACATTATTGCAGTTTTTACTGCATTTTTTGATCAAATAAGTGCAGCATTGGTGAACACAAGACAAATCTTTAATATCTTGAAAGAATGGTAGTGAAAGGTGACATATCATGAAAACGTCTCAGGTTACGTATGTAACCCTGGTTCCCCGAGGGAACGAGACGCCGCGTCGAAACGCTTTGGGAATGCCTTCAGCGTGACCGTGCTCTGAATCACATGTGTAATCAGTCCAATGGAAGAGCGAGACGTCAACGGCGGGTGACGTCACCAACCAGGAAGCTATAAATACACGTGCGTTGGAAACCGGCGTCAGCTTCAGGAGAGAAGCAGCGCTCGCAGGGATACAGGATGAGGGCCTCGAGACGCGGCGTCTCGTTCCCTCGGGGAACCAGGGTTACATACGTAACCTGAGACGTTCCCCTTCAGGAACTCGAGCCACGTCGAAACGCTTTGGGAACGAGATGCCCACGCCGCCAGAAGCCGAGTCCCTGCCTAGGAAGAGCTAGGACAAAGGACAGAAGAGCCAGGAGCGACTCGCAAGTCCAGGTCGTAAAACCTGACAAAAGTAAGGGGCGTGGACCATCCCGCAGCATTACAGATGTCCTGAATAGAGACACCTTCAAGAAAAGCTTTGGAGACCGAAACACTCCGGGTTGAGTGAGCCTTGACCCCTAAAGGAGGAGGGAGACCAGAGGACTCATATGCAGTAGAGATAGCATCCACTATCCAACGACTTAAGGTTTGTTTGGTGGCCGGAAAGCCACGCTTAGCCGGACCATAGCAAACGAAAAGCTGATCAGATTTTCTCCACCTGGCTGCTCTGTGGACGTACGTGTCCAGCGCTCGAACTGGACACATACAGTTTAGCTTCTGCTGGTCGGGCTCCCGGAAGGGAGGAGGACAAAAGGCCTGAAGTACGACTGGCCGTGGTGCTGAGGAGGGGACTTTAGGGACATAACCCGAACGAGGGTGCAAAAAAGCTTTTGCCAAACCTGGAGCAAAGTCCAGAAAAGAAGGGGCCACTGAAAGGGCCTGGAGATCCCCAACTCTCTTAAGAGAAGTAATAGCAATAAGCAAAACTGTCTTAATCGTAAGGTGACGATCGGAAATCTCTTCAATAGGCTCGAAAGGAGGCCTACAGAGAGCCTCTAGCACCAGCGACAAGTCCCATGAGGGGACACGAGAACGTACAGGAGGCCTCAGCCTCAGTGCACCGCGGAGGAAACGAGAGACAAGGGGGTCTTTACCCACAGAGAGACCACCGAGAGGGGCGTGGTAGGCCGCAATGGCCGCCACGTAGACCTTCAGGGTGGAGTGGGATAACCCTGCGGAAAGCCTATCCTGCAGGAACTCCAGCACTGTACCAACTGGGCAGTTAACTGGGTCCTGCTGGTGGCGTTCACACCAAGAAGTGAAAAGGAGGAGAGAAATCAGGTCCGAGAACCATACTCGGCCCGGCCAGTACGGGGCTACTAGAAGGAGGGACACCCCGTCCCGGCGCACTCTCTCTAGAACTCCCGGGAGCAGAGCGATCGGGGGAAAGGTGTACAGACGAAGCCTCGGCCACGTCTGTACCATGGCATCCAGCCCCAGGGGAGCTGGATGAGCTAGAGAGTACCAGAGGGGACATTGCGTGTTCTCCCTCGTGGCAAAAAGGTCCACTTGGGCTGGACCAAAAACTCTCCAGATCTGCTTCACCACCTCGGGGTGAAGCATCCATTCCCCGGGCCTCGGCCCCTGTCTCGACAGGATGTCTGCTGCCACATTTAAGTACCCCGGTAAGTAAACCGCTCTCAGCGAGAGGAGTTTGCCCCGGGACCACACAAGGATCTGGTGCGCCAGCTTGTACAAGGGGCGCGAACGCAGACCTCCCTGGTGGTTGATGTAAGAGACCACCGATGTGTTGTCGGTGCGGACCAACACATGCCGGTCTCTTAGGTCCGGGAGAAAGTGCTTCAGCGCTTGGAACACGGCCAGCATCTCCAGGCAATTTATGTGCCAAGTGAGTTGGTGACCTCTCCACAGACCGCGGGCGGTGTGGCCACTCATGACCGCACCCCAACCGGTGAGGGAAGCATCTGTTGCTAGCGTCACGCGGCGACAAGGAGCTCCCAGCACCGGCCCCTGAGACAGGAACCAGGGATTCCTCCACATGTCCAAGGCACGTAGGCATCGCCGCGTGACCTTGATCATGCGAAACGGGTTTCCCCTCGGGGAGAACCCCCTGGTTTTGAGCCACCACTGTAGGGGTCTCATGTACAGCAGGCCAAAAGGTATCACGTTGGACGCAGCCGCCATCAGACCCAGCAGTTGTTGAAACTGCTTGACAGTGAGTGACCGGCCTACTTTGACTCTCCTGACTGCAGCAAGGATCGACTCTATCCGAGCAGGAGACAACCGTGCCTGCATCGTGGTCGAGTCCCACACCACACCTAGATAAGTGGTTCTCTGTAATGGAGACAACACACTTTTCTTGGCGTTCAGTCTCAGCCCCAACTCTTTCATGTGAGCGAGCACAACATCTCGATGCTGAGCCGCTAACTGTTCCGACTGTGCTAGGATTAACCAGTCGTCGATATAGTTTAGAATGCGGATGCCCTGGAGTCGCAGCGGAGCCAGAGCTGCATCCACACACTTGGTAAAAGTGCGGGGGGAGAGTGCTAGGCCGAACGGAAGAACCCGATATTGGTATGCTTCGCCCCTGAAAGCAAACCTCAGGAACTTCCTGTGTTGAGGAAGGATGGAGACATGGAAGTACGCGTCTTTCAGATCTATCGTCACAAACCAGTCCTCGGACCTGATGACACTACTTGCTTGAGAGTAAGCATCCTGAACTTCAGCTTCATGACTGAGCGGTTCAGAACACGAAGATCTAAAATGGGACGCAGGCCCCCATCCTTCTTCGGAACAATGAAATACCGGCTGTAGAACCCGGACTCCCTGTCGTGAGGAGGGACCACCTCGATGGCCTCCTTCCTCAGAAGAGAAACTACTTCTTGTTTCATTACCAGACCCTGCTCGGGGCCCACCAAGGTGGGAGAGACCCCGACAAATGGCGGCGGAGGAGCGCCGAACTGTATTCGATACCCTCTTTCTACAGTACGCAGGACCCAAGCAGGCACATTGGGCAGTAGTTTCCACGCTGCCAAATGATCTACTAAGGGAACCAGTCTCTCGAGACTGGCCTCTGGTGTTTGTTGAGCCGCTAGAACGGTGTCCTGTAACGGTTGCCCGGCAGGAAGCACCTGAACTAGCGGCCTCAGAGACCCCCTCGGGGGTGGCGAGCTCCCCGGCCCCGCTACATTGCCGGGCGGGAGAAACCGAGGTATATGCTCGCTGGAGGCCGCTGCGCCCTGAAGCACCGGCAGGGTTAGCGAAACGGTCTCCTGAGGGCACAGGGGGGAGGCGGACACCGAGGAATGCGGTGCACCCCGCCTTACCCCCTTGGCTGCCCCTCAGCGGTCCTGAACTGTCAGGACCGCTTAGTCGAGGACTTCTTAGACTGCAGCACGACCCTCAGGTCGCGCCTCGCCTTAGAAGTCCCCGACTTAGAGCGTACGACCACTTGCTCTCGATGGGGCGGAGTGCGAGTGGCCACGCTCTGTTTCTGTGCCTGTCTATATGAGGAGCTGGTAGACGGCCGAGGCTGCTCCCGCCCAGCAGCCTCGCGAGCTGGATGGCGGAGGGGGAGGAACCGCTGGAACGCCGCCGCTTGTTTACGAGCCTCCTGGTACCTGTCGACGACCGAGTTAACGGAGTCGCCGAACAGGCCAGAAGGCGAAAGCAGGGCGTCCAGAAGGAAGACCCTGTCCTTTTCTTTCATATCGGACAGGGTCAACCAAAGATGCCTCTCCGCGGCCACTAGGGCAGCCATAGACCGCCCGATAGCGCGAGCGGTCTCCTTAGTGGCGCGGAGAGCAAGATCAGCGGTCCTCCTAACCTCCGCGATATCAGCATCTTTGATCTCCTCTCCCTCATCCAGCTCTTTTAGCAGGTCAGCCTGGTATGCCTGCAACACGGACATCGTGTGCAGACACGCACCAGCCTGACCTGCCGCCGTGTACCCCTTGCCGACCAACGCTGAGGTGACTCGCAGCGGTTTGGTCGGCAATACCGGAGCCTTGAGAGACGATGCCGAACCGGGGGACAGATAGCTGGCGAGAGTCTGTTCCACCCGTGGCATCGCTCTATAGCCGCGCTCATCCAGCCCCGCAACGCTGCCATAATTATAGGAAGCGGGGATGAACAAGCGGGCTGAGAAAGGGGAATTCCACGATCTCGACACCTCGGTGTGGAGATCGGGAAAAAAGGGAAGGCTCCGGCGGGCTGAAGGTGGCCGAGACTGCAGAAATCTCTCATCCAGTCTACTTCTCTGAGGCTCGGCCTGTGACTCGGCGGGCCAATCTATTTTAAGCTTCTCAACCGCACGAGTCACAACCTCCAGCAGCTCCTCATATTGCACAGATTGAGGTGTATCGACGATCTCGACCTCACCCCCCTCGGAGGATGAGAGACGGACCGTCGAGCCCGATCCGCGGGGGGGAAGAAACCGCAGTGCGGGCTTCCGATCCCGCGGACCGGGCTGCGGATCTGCCGGGTGAGGCAGAAGATAGGGGGACACCCGTCTCCATACCCTCCAGCAGATCCAACTGCGAACCCCACGAGTGCAGTGCCCGCTCCGCCTCGGCGGAAGCGGGACCAGACCCGCGAGGAGCGCTGGTGAAGGCTCCCTCCTCGAAGAGAGCCTTCCGGGAGCGGAGCGTGCGCATCGGAAGAAGATCGCAATGCGGGCAATCGGCTTTCTCGAAAGCCGATGCCGCATGCTCCACTCCCAGACAAACCACGCATAGAGCGTGTGTATCCCCGCTCGTGATGTAGCGAGGGCAGGGAGGAACACACGCTCTAAAACATGGTTTGTCTATGTTCTTAGTCTTCTCACTCTTCTTAGACATTGTGCTCAGAAATAAAAGTGGTGCAAACTAGCAACCAAAACGAGCACAAAACACACATACACAGAGCGCTGCTGAAAGACAGAAGCTGACGCCGGTTTCCAACGCACGTGTATTTATAGCTTCCTGGTTGGTGACGTCACCCGCCGTTGACGCCATTGGACTGATTACACATGTGATTCAGAGCACGGTCACGCTGAAGGCGTTCCCAAAGCGTTTCGACGCGGCTCAAGTTCCTGAAGGGGAATCTTACTTTTTCCATATTTAAGAGTTATAATTGGGTCCCCAGTGCATCTACCAACCCAGAAAGTGTGAAAAAGAACAAACCAGTAGATTATTATTATTTTTTATTTTTTTTTGTTGGGGTAAGCCTTTCTCCGCAAGCTTGTGAAAAAACATGACGCTCAGATTTCCTTCCCCCCTGTGATGTAGAAAGTGGATCTAATTATAATATTACCGCCTCTTAATCTGCACGTTTTTATCGAAGGCGCCGCCATTGTGTTCTCAGTTCTAACGGCATGGCAAAAGTTCGAGCAAAGCATGCTAACTGTTCTGTTATTGGCTGCACAGACGAGCACATAACACTATTTAAAGTCCCAGCCTCCGTGGAGACAAGAGCAGTGGATTTATTGATTTATTTACTGTATATTACGCTGTTGCCACACAGATCTAATATAAACATGCAATTTCTTTCCAAGCTGTTTGCCTTTACAGACATAACCGACTGTTTTTGTTACTCCTGTGTGTTTTAAACATAAACTTGTGTGTATTTTACAGTGCAATAAGACACAAAAGAGAACTTTTAGTACTCACATTCCGTGTGAAGCCACTTTCTATGCGCATGCTTTGGATGTGTGCGCTCAAAAAAAACCTATATCAAGTTTAAACTGACATGATTTCAGCGCGATATGCATGATAACCAAACTGATGTTTTATGACAGAATATGTGAGACCTGAGCTGTAAAGGCACAGCTCTATTCTAGAAAAGGGGGCAGGAGCAGCAGCTCATTTGCGTTTAAAGAGACATGTAGTAGACTCCTAAAACAATATTAGGAGTCTTAAAAATTGCATAATAGGGGCACTTTAATCTTACTATACTCTTTCAAATGTGAAAACCAGCACTGCATGCTGTTTTGTGAGGTGGTCACTCCATTTAATGAACAGTATCCCATTAATTATTTTATTGGATGGCATTTCGAAAATCTCATTGCTCTCCGCAAATTAAATCCTCCCTCTCTCCCTGTGTATTTTTCAAGGACGCTGAAACTTTATTTTCTTCCCGTCAGTTGTCATCCTTGTTAGCTTACTTGTGTAAATGTTTGTGAAATGTAACATGTTTGTAAGCATTATGAATAGGACATCAGTTTTTGTCAAAATTTGCTAGTTGATTAATGCAACCCAACGAAAGGTGTAAATGCAATCCACCTAAAAATATGAAGATACTATCCGGATTTGAAACGTGGGTTAATGCTGTAAATGGGGCCTTATTTTTAGTAATGAACCCGCTGTAATATGTGTTTACATTTTTGTAGTGTGGTTAGACTCGCCTTGTTAACATTGGCCAATGAAGAGGATGTGGAATTTGTCATTCTTCAAAATCACTTCTTGAAATACTTGTTTAAGATGCAGCTGAAAAAGTCAAGCTCTGTGTATGTGTCTGTAAAACAGGATACTCATTGTTCTCTCCTCGTTACAAACAATCAGTTGGTCATCTGATTCTTTCATGATTAGTCAAACGGAATCTGTTAATGAAGTGCCACTGACACAGCTATTATGACAGAGTTAGTCACACGTGCACAAACACAGAAGCTGATGATGACAGTCGTATCTTTTTGCATGTAATCACATGCTTTATGATGTGCTCTAAACACTACATTTCTATACAAAACTCTTTTTGTCATTGAAGAAACCCCCAGTTTGGACCAAAAACCGAGGGACTTTCTATAAACTTTCCCCAGCAGCTGAAGTGCAGATTGTTTGTCATTGTCATGGTAACAGCTTGTGAGGGAGGGAGAGGAAGCTCTGATCGCTGCTGTGATGCGTCATGCTGTGAGTGATGTGCGTCTGACACTTTGACCTGGGCATCCACACACACACAATGCCCAGTGTATTTGTCCTTGAACAAAACAGGAAAAGACATTCCTTCACAAATACATATAGCCTTCAACACATGTTTCTGACTCAGAAATGACTGCAGACCATTAATTCTGTTGTTCCTCAAATTCAGTAGCTTATTAATAGTTATTGTTGCAAACATGGGCAACACTGTACGCACCAGGGACAAGCTCTGACACATGTATACTGACATACTTCACATTTTACTGCAAAAACACACATACACAGAAAACTGTGTGGGGTCACAACAGGAAAACTAAAGAATGTGCATCATTTCCACTGGTACCCTTAGACTTCCTTCATTGTAGACACACAAACACCCAAACAGGCATTCAGTCTTGCACATAGAAGCATGTGGCATGTTATGAGCTGTTGACAGTAACAATAGGCTGAGGAAACAGCATGTTACTATAGTAAAACAAAGGGTATGTTCTAATCGGCTAGTATTGGCCTCATGAAGTTGATTTATTCTAACTGAAATGTGTTTGCTAGGCAGTCAGTATGACGTACAGTTGAAGTCAAAAGGTTACATACACCTTGCAGAATCTGCAAAATGTTAATTATTTAACCAAAATAAGAGGGATCATACAAAATATGTTATTTTTTTTAGTACTGACCTGAATGAGATATTTCATATATAAGATGTTTACATATAATTCACAAGAGAAAATAATAGTTGAACATATAAAAATGACCCTGTTTAAAAGTTTGATTCTTAATACAGTATTATTACATTATTTTTTTTTTTTTTTACCTGAAGTTTAGTGAGAGTTGTTCTTGAGTCCCTTGTTCATCCTAAACAGTTAAACTGCCTGCTGTTCTTCAGAAAAATCCTTCAGGTCCTACAAATTCTTTGGTTTTTCAGCATTTTTGTGTATTTGAGCACTTTCCAACAATGACTGTATGATTTTGAGATCCGTCTTTTCACACTGAGGACAACTGAGGGATTCATATGCAACTATCACAGAACATTCAAATGCTCACTGATGCCTGTTATGTCGTTTGGGCTGCCTTGTTGAGCACAGTGGCACTGAGAACATTATATTTCACACACTTTAAGCTCTTTTGTTTTCCACATGTAATAGGATTAGCCCAACAAATCGTTCGGTTTGTAATACATACCGAACCGAAAGCCTCGTACCGAATGGTTCAATACGAATATGTGTATCGTTACACCACTAATATATACTGTATACAGTCTGTGTGTGTGTGTGTGTGTGTGTGTATAGAATCAAATTATATTTGATCAGTATATATCATGTTAAAACTAGGACTGGCAAACGATTAATCGCATACAAAATAAAAGTTTGACTAATATATGTGTGTGTACTGTGTGTAATTATTACGCATATATAAATACAAGCACATTCATGTATATATTTAAGAAATATTTACAAGTATATGTATTTATTAGCATTTTTATAGAATATATTATATATAAATAAAAATCTTTTGTACATAACATATTTCTCTTAAATATGTACATTAATTTGTGTGTATTTATATGCATAATAATTACACACAGTACACACGCATATATTAGGCAAACTCAAACTTTTATTTTCTGTGCGATTAATCGCGATTAATTGTTTGCCAGCCCTAGTTGAAACGATTTGTGTGTGATTCAAGTGTTTGATGACTATGCAGTTTAATCCAGGTGCTCTGATTTTGTCAAGTCATCTGAACTTGCAATGTTAAGTGTATAGGAAAATGTGAACACTGCATAGAGTGAAGCTAAAAACTAGGACTGGCAAACGAATAATCGCGATTAATCGCATAAAATAAAAGTTTAAGTTTGTCTAATATATGTCTGTGTACTGTGTGTAATTATTATGTATATATAAATACAAGCACATTCATGTATATATTTAAGAAATATTTACAAGTTTATGTATTTATTATAATTTTTTATAGATTTTATATATAAATAAAATATTTTGTACAAAACATTTCTCATAAATATATACATTAATTTGTGTGTATTTATATATACATAGTAATTACACACAGTACACACACATATATTAGGCAAAGTCAAACTTTTTTTTTTTGTATGCGATTAAACACGATTAATCGTTTGCCAGCGCTACTAAAAACAAATGCTAAGGTGCCGGTCTTGTATTGCTAAGTCTGGTCCAGTATTAGACCAGTAATAGAAATTTAAATTCAAATTTGTATGCGTATCTTTTTGGAGTGTCATTTCAGGCTTCTACCAAGCTGTTTGAGGTCTTCTTAACTTCCTCTCCCTGAAAATACATCAAGGTGAAATATTTATATGTGTCTGAACTTTTTCATTTTACTTTAAATAATTTGCAAGACTTTGAAATTTCCTGTGATCTATTACTGGTGTGAGACTATATATAAATATTTATCCAAGGTTCCGTCTGTGATAAACAAGGTTGAGATCTCTTTCTTTCATTTAGAATTAAAAATGAAACTTACCCCAAGCTAAAATACAGTACATACACAACTTGTGATTTGTGTACAGAGTGCAGAAAAGCAAAGATCTATCTGTTTATTTTTTCCAGAAGTACAAGTAACTTACTTTCTTGGTATCTAAATCCTTCAGTGCTTGTTTGTGAATACTTTAAACAATGACATCAGAGATTTTGTTGAATTCATCAATGTGACCAGATCTCTTTTTCTGCCTGTGCTGCATCAGTGGCTCCAGCATGTGACAGTGACTAAGTGCTTCTATTCATTCAGTCTGTTATTGTGCATAGTTTACAGTTTCATCATTTCAGTTTCAACACAAATGTTTCAAGTGCAACCTGTTCCTTTTAGATCAATTTTAATTTTAAAGTTCAAATTATTTTACTTGCGTTTGAAACTTGTTGACAGACAATATCTGATAGAAGAAATCCTACATGTCTCTATAAATCTAATATTACAGAAATAACAAGGCAGCATTGCCTTTTTATAGCACTAAAGTTTTAAATTCTGTTTCTATCAAGACAGCTCTTGGAGGGTTTAGCATTGTTAATGTGTTTGGTCTTTGCAGAATAGCTCTGGTAGCTGAGCTGCAGCAGAGCAAGTACCAAGACTTGCTGCTGCGACCATGTATGAAATACTGCTGCTGCACATACATATATAAGAAATAATTCCCATATACAACTAGGGCCCTGTGATTTCCGCAATGCGGAAAACGCTGACAGAATCGCAGAATCCAGTCATAAAAACGGAATTTACTGAATAACGCGGAATGTCACGGAATTTGTCAAAGTTTGAATGAATTAATCAAAAGTAGGTCATTACACTCACTTAAAAATATCATTTAAATGTGAATACTGCATGTTCTGTGTGTCTCTGTTTTAATGAATGGAGCAGACGAGCGGTTTTGTGTAGTACACACACTAAAGTGCATGTGACGCTCGCTGTGATTTTTAGCATTTGACTGTTCCATTTTAGGAAAACTATATTTTAGACCATGTATTATCTATTTTATTATATAATTTAGTCAGTTGTTTTGGACACTGTTATCGACATATGTTGAAGTAGATTCGTCTCTTGTCGTCTCTGAGAGAATACACTGTAAAAAACTATTTGTTGAGTCAACTTAAAATAATTTGTAACCTGGCTGCCTTACAATTTTAAGTTCAGTCAACTCAAAAAGAGTTTATTCAACTTAAAATGTTAAATTATACTAAGTGACAACTTAGATATTTGAGTTGAATCAACTTAAAATTTTAAGGCAGCTGGGTTACTTACCCATCTGTTAAGTTTAGCAAACACAAATATCCAAGTTGTTACTTAGTACAACTTAACATTTCAAGTTGACTAAACTTATATTAGTTGACTGAACTTAAAATTTTAAGGCAGCAGGGTAACTAATTATTTTAAGGTGACTCAACAGATGTTTTTTTTATTTTTTACAGTGTATGTGCCATTAATGCAGTTAGGTTTTTTTTTTTTAGCATCAGTTTTTTTATTTTCGCTTTCTGTATAGTGAACTGACTGAAGTTAAGACGTTCACCGGCACAACTAATTGTGTGATATCCATTGACTCACTTTCGTGGTTTAAAACAGAGATATTTCCAATATTGCGACGTAACGGCAAACCCCCATGCGTATGTATCTAAAATGCGGGGAGACATGAAAGAGGAATCAACTCGGTTTGCCGCGCTGTCTGAAACACATCTCTATGCTTGTGCGCGCTTTGTGTGTGTGCAAGAACAGAGCGTAAGTAACAAATCGAGTTCAGTTTCGTTTCTTCTTCTTGTGGTTTTAAATAGCTTGAATGTGAAAATTGGCAAATTCATCTGCAAATCACATGCCGAACGGTGGGGTCTGGACCTGGTTTGTACTATCACGGATCAACTGCGATTCGTTTAAGCCCTAATAGATTATATGACAGATCAGAGCAATCTTTTATTTACTAATTTAACATTAAATCACCAAATTGTTACTCCATATCAATCGCATACAACGAAAGTACGTTCCCACGACCTGGTAGAAATTCTTCCACGGCCCGGTAGTGGGTCGCAACCCTGCGGTTGGAGACCTCTGATTTAATGTACTCAAGAATCTGTGCATGATGCAATGTGTCTCTTTGCCTCTGACATGTTTGTATGAGCGTGTGCAGGTGCATGTGAGCACAAGTGTGTCTGCGAGCACATGTACAGGATTGTTGCAGTATTGCAAAGCATTGCATAACAGTCTGTCAGAGATATTGATACATGACTCAGATTATCAAAGCTCTTCATCTCATCTGCATAAAGAAAAGATAAAAAAGCTAAGATAAAAGAACGACTGATTTTGCTCTGTGAATAGATAAGTAATTAAAATTTCAAAGATAGTGACGAGTGAAGGTTTTTAAATAGTGCATATACACATTTCATAGAGGAAGACTGCAGCAGTGTGCTTAATTAAAGAAGCTGAAATGTTTGCCACTTCTTCTTTATGTCTTGTAGTTATTTAATAGATGGATAGATGTTAAGGACAGCCTGTGTGACCAACCTTAAACTTTGGATTGTGCTTGCAACTGTTTTTTTTTTCTTCTATTATGTTCCTTTATAACAACTCTTTGTTTGAATGTTGCACATGTATACAGTACTATATCTGTGACCATTGAAAATGTGCATTTTTATACATTTTACATATAAAATTAGCTGTCTGCAGGTTTTAAGTGTGTGGTCCATCATTATAGAAAGGATAATAATGGTCTGTCCAACAAACATAAATAAGAGCACACATGTTGTTGGTATAACTTGAGGCTGTTTCTGTAAGAATGTTGAAGTGCTTAGGATTTGGGCACGTAAAAATGCTTTTAACGCCTCCTCAAAACATTGCAAAATCTTTGGGGAGACTGTGCAGGGAAAACTGGGTCAGCTGCTACTGTGAGTAAGTCAGTGGATTTGGGGTTTATTGTCATTCTTTCTGTTTTATAGAAACACACACACATACTGTGTAACAAACGATGACATCATCCTACAGGTTTTTCTCTTTGTATGTTCTGATACAAACATAAATACACTTTCATCTTTTACTTAGGTAATGGGGATTGATAAACAGATTTGTTTCCTACTTGACAGACAAACAACAACAAAGAAACAAACAGGATTATCAAGCAAGGAAGCACATAAAGCTGTTGCAGAACCAAAGTATGTTTTCAGTACGCTTGATGAGTAGGAGTCAGTGAGCTCATCACGTCACAGAAATATCTAAATTTACCAATTCTTACCAGCTCTGACCCCATTTTAAAATGATTTTTTGACTAACCGATGTCATTCACTGATGACACATTAACAGGGCCTTTTTAAATCATGTTTAATACCCTGTTTTCAAAGTCTTGTTTTGGCTTGTCAGGATTGTGCTGATCATGGGTCAAGTTTGAACTTTCTTTGTGACAGATATATAGCATCATATCATGCAGGAGGAACCGGGATGAGTGAGACCTGATTAATGGCACAGGTCTAAAAAATAAAAGTCTGAGAAAGGAAGGGTGGATTTAAGCTTTATATAAAGGTCAAGAGCAAAGATGGTGATGATTTTTACACTGATATATTATTCACTACATCTGATTATAACAGACAGGCAGTCAGGAGTGAGAAAGGCACACCTGTTTACTAGGTCCTCAGTAATACAAACCATGCTTTGAATTGAGTTGTGCCTCCACAGGTCTCTGTTCATGGTTTTGAACTGCAGTGTTTGCCACATCAGTGTGAGTATCATTGTAGTGCTATTGGCAGCTGTTTACTGCTGTAACTAGGTAACGACTCCGAAAGAGAAGACACTTGCTGGTACCTTTGTTTTTCTTACAGCAGACCACAATATAATGCTCCATGTGAGCACACACGTCTATGATATCTGGAGAAAGCTAGCCATTAACATTCCCATTCATCTCAATGGCAGTTGCTCAGCTGGCCATGTCTCCCTGGAACCATACTAACCAGACAAACTCTGAGCTCTTGGCACTCACACAGTCAGATGTGTACATTTTTCATACTGCCCTCTAGTGAAAAAAAGAAGGAAGCCATCAGATAGGTGCTTGTATCCCAAGTGAATTTGTACGAGAGATGCATTTCACCTTTTTAATGCATGTCTTTATAGAGAAATTGTCTTTTTTGGTTGTTAATGGCAGATAATGAGATGTTTAGATATTTTGGATCTCATGATGTGCTCTTGAGATGAACTCAATGTAATTTTATTGCTGCGATTGCAAAGCTGAACTTTCAGCTTTCAAAATAAAAGCAATATTTTTTGTAATAGTATAGATGTGAATATTTTTTTACTGTTAGTCTGTTACATGTTATTAATTTAATGCATTCTTGCTGAACTAATTTTTTCCTTACTAAAACCGTAGTAAAAAAAAGCAATGTATTATGCATAAGTGTAGTTCAGATCTATTAACATATTTAATGACATTTTAATACTTACTGATATAAAGTTATAATTAAACTTTATTTGGAGTACTACTTGTGCACAGTGCACATTTATTAATATTAAGCCTAAATGTGTTTTAATGTGACTATTGATGATGATTGTATGATCTTTGAATAATATCTGTCTTTAAATGCAAGATATTTAAAGTGTACCTGAAGTATACTTGAAATAGTTCCATGTTAGCACAATCAAATGGACTTCAGTGTATCTTTAGTGGCATTAAGTGCAAGTGCATTAAGTACAAAATTGATTTTTTCCAATTTAGCAGACTTTAGGTTTACCAATTTAGTATACTAGAAGTACAATTGCAGGGTGTTTTTATTAAGTACATACATATGTGAATGTATTTGTAGTATACTTAACATTAAAGAAATGCATTTTGAATACATTTTAGTATATTTATTTTTCACTCTGATGACCCTAAACTGTTGAACGATAGTATAGGTATACAGTAGTCAACATTTGAAGTGGATAAAAACCTTGCAGCCAAAACAATACCTGTTTTAGTCTTAGGACAATTTTGATTAACTTTTTTGATCCACTTCAAATGTTGACTACTGTAGTTGATCATCATAACCTGCTCAGATGCCGACATAAACAAACTGTCCAGTGCAGTCAGAACTTCAGGATCTGGATTGCTCTTGATCATCTTTAGCCTCATTTTTATCTTCGCTCATTCCGAATTAATAGGGGTGCTTTTTTATGTTGTATATGCGTGCATGAGCTAAACCTTTACATATGTGACCCTATAATGTCTTGTTCTGTTTTCACGATAATGTAAGCATAGCAATACACAAAAAGAGTCAGGTTAAGGGAAATGTGATGATGTGCAGGTGTGTTATGAGTGTGCATGTCTGCTTTGTGTGCGTTCCTTGGCTTAATCAGACAGCTTTTTTTGTTTCCAGAAGATGGCGCTGTGTACACAGTGCAGAATTTGCCAAATGATTCTCCAAGGATTGAATATCACACAAATGTCTGTTTAGTACACAAACTCAACCCCAATGCCTGTATAGAGGATTGAGGATAGAGGATTGATTATATCTGCGAGGACCTAATATTTGAACATTTCCTTACAAATACAGGTTAAAAACCAACTTGTGAGGGCATCCTCACTATTTGAAAAGATAATGAATCATGTTTTGCTTTAGATCTAGTAATGTCAGCAGGTCTGTTTTAAAGAAGTAGTTAGTAGTTGTGGTATAGTGAGTTACAATCGTCTCTGGTTCTCACTAGAATTGTGATGCTGGTGTTTCAGCCAGGCTTCTAAACTTTACCAGTAAGGTTGACCTGCGTTTTTTGCATGACTATGCTGAGCATTTTGGACTAGCATGAACCGTGTTGGTGTGAGCTGGTCTTTACTCTGTGACGTGTGGCCACACGCTGTAGCACACACAGGAAGCCTGTAGCAGTCTGTGTAAGTAGACACATACATCTATCTTCTCTCACCTCATTTAGCCAATTCTCTTTTTTCACGTTCTTTGAAGAGCACGTGAGTTATATGTTATCCATACCTCTCCGCCGCTCCGTTTTCTACCTTTGTTCTTTCCTCTGCGGCGGTTAAATAACATGGTGTGTGGGAGCACACAGTTTCAGGCTATTTGCAGTGTGTGTTAGTTAAAAGAGAGCTCTTGAAGTTGTCAGTACAGTGTGTGCTGTTTTTCATTATGGAGTGGGGTGAGAAGAGGAATGCTCTTGTAGCACTCCCCACTCTTTCAACCTCTCACCTTCTCATTGCCCCCTTGTTTCTCTCTTTGAACTTCCCATTTTCTCATTTTGCCTCTTTCATGTGTTCTCCACCATCTCACATCTTCGTCTGTCTCTGTTCCTCACTTCTCGCTGTGTGTTTGTGTGCACAATAGTGATTTCTCAAGGGTCATATCTGTACATGTGTGGGAACATGTACAAAAAAAGGGCAAACAGCCTATACATCTGTTCAAGCACTGCCCTTAAAGGGCACCTATTATGCCCCTTTTTTACAGGATGTAATATTGGTCTTGGGTGTCCCCAGAATATGTCTGTGAAGTTTCAGCTCAAAATACCCCACAGATCATTTATTAAAACATTTGGAAAATGTCATTTTGGGGGCGTGTCTAAAAAAGAGTTGTTTTGGTGTTTATCACTTTAAATGCAAATGAGTTGCATATTCCCGCCCCATCTTCAGAAAAGGGCGTACCGTGTGCATCTCTGCTTTGCATACCTACAGCAATATGGTCGGTACAAGCAACATAACTTAAAGCAAGCTAGTGTTCATCCATACATATGGAAAGCCAAACTCACCGAAAGTGGGACGAAACAGTGCAATGCAGTCGGCGCTGATAGCCTTGTGGGCAGTGCGGCGACATGCACTGCCGTTGCGCTACGGGCGTCCCAAGTTAGAATCCCGGCTTGAGGACCTTTTCCGATCCCGCCCCTTTCTCTCTCTCCCACTTCACTTCCTGTCCTGTATGATCTGTCCTATCATAATAAAGGCAAAAAGGCCAAAAATAAAATAATTAAAAGAAAACAAAGCTTGTGCAACGCTGACCTGTCGGATCAATGGAGCGAGCCACGTGACTGTCACGTCAGCACAGGGAACATGTGTTTGCTAGTACCACTGGAATACACAAATACGGTTAAAACGTTAGCGAAGCACTGTAATGACATGAATGAATGAAAACTCTTATGTTCAGTCTTACATCCAGACACAGAACACCAGGACTGCTTACGAGACATTGTTGACATTACAGCTGCCTGAATGCAGAGAACAACCAAATACAACTCACTGTGGGCGGAAACTATGGTAATGCAGGACTGGCAGTCAATGGCTGTGGGCGGGGCCTAAACAATGTGATGTCACATTGCTTCGAGAATCAAAACGGCATGCCTAGTAAGGAGTGGGTGGATTTTTATCATTAGGGTGGTTGTGTTCACACACTGCCAACACGCACTTCTGTCCAAACACCATGGATTTTGCATAATAGGTGCCCTTTAATGCAACAGGTTAAAGGTATAGCTCACCCAAAAATGAAAATTACCATTATTTACTCATTTTCGACATTCTTTCTACTATGCGACACAAAAGAGGATATTTTGAGAAATTCAGTGTGAGTGTGTTTTTTGTCCATGTAATGGAAGTCAGTAATCACCAAACCTGTTTGGTTGCCAACATTCTTCAATATACAGGCTTCAGTATTTCAGTTTTGGGTGAACTATCTTTTTAATCCCTATCCCTTTAGTTTTGTTGTTGTTGTTGTATTTACATTCATGAAAATAAAGGTTCTTTATTGGCATCAAGAACCTCCATGGAAACTTTCAAACGCAGAAAGGTTTTTAAAATGTTCTTCATTGTGGTTCTTTTAAGAACTGTTCACTAAAAGGTTCTTTGGGGAACCAAAAATGGTTCTTCTGTGGCATCACTGCAAAAACACCCTTTTGGAACCTTTGAGAGTATAGTCTATTTGTTCAGCATTTAATTGAACACTGAAAAGAGTGAATATAAATGCTGAAGAAAGATTATTTAAAATCGGTTATATTGAGCCATTATAGCACTTATAGCAAATGGTCACTCTAAAGTTTAAAGTTTTTTCTATTCTTCTTCTACTTTATCCCAATATGTCCTACTTTGGATCTTTTGGTAATGTTATGGCCTTTTGTTCCTTCTGCAGCTTTTGTTCGAGTGTGTGTGGCTGAAACAGACTGTCAATAGAAAGATAAATGGCAAATCTTTTTCAGCAAAGATTTGTCTTCTCTCCGTCTGCTCTCATTCTGCTTGTCCTTTCTTTTTCTTTGGTGAAGTAGATCTTTTGATACTCTTCACGTACAAGGTCAGATAACTAAGTCAGTAATCAGACTAGCCAAAAACTTTATGCTTACTTTTTCTGAACAAAATCCCCTCCCTCAAACACACACACAAGGACAATAAAGGCACATAAAGAAGAAAAGAATGCTATTGACCTTCAGTGAAAAGAAATTAGGATCAAAAGTGTGTACAGAACAAACATTCAGCAATAAAGTCAGTCTCTCTGTTTTAAAGGAATAATTCACCTTGATGCACTACACGGACTGATATTTAAATCATTATTCACTGATAATCTTCAGCTCCAGAGAGCAGTTAACTCAAGAACAACTGTGATGGAATCAGTGCTTCAGCAAATTGCTCTGTGATTCAAGAACAACTCAAGGCAGTCAAACAACAAACAAAAAGGGCAGCACCTTTTTGTGCCGTGGCTAGGTCAACTCATGGGTATCTCACATGGGACGTGTCACGTTCAGTTCAAGACAGCAATTCAGTTAATATAATCACCAAATACGCAAATCTTCACTTCAAGAATAAGCGAAGTGGAGTCGATTAGTTTGAAGTTCAGTGTTTAAAAAAAACCCCCAGAACAAATGGAAAGAGAAAGTGCCTTGAGTGAAGATATGCAAGTTAACGATTTGGGACAAATATATGTAATTTAATGGTAAACCATGTGAGTGGCACTCTGTGGTGCAGAAGGATTTTGAACAGCCTCCCGAGTCATAGCTGGGTGCCGCAGACAGTCGCCGAGGGGTGCCACCGGTGTGCATAAACAATGTGTTTGTGAATTGTGAATGGAAGTTTTAAAGAAACGGTGTGGCACAGCAGAGGTGCAATACTTGTCTGGTGTGCGACCCCATCAGTCTTTTTTCTGAAATGTTTAGTTTGATTTGAAACAACTCATAGAAATGATTTGTTTTGGCTCTCAGTTTCAGTTCACTGAATCAGTAGTTCTGTCACAGCAGTTCTCAAGGTAACTTACTAGACGTGAGGAATGTAAGCAAAAAATTACTTACTTTTTTGACTACTGTTTTAAGGTCAGTAAGATTTATTTACAGTTGAGGTCAAAAGTTTACATACACCTTGCAGAATCTGCAAAATGAGATCATACAGCATGCATGTTATTTTTTATTTAGTACTGACCTGAATAAGATATTTCACATAAAAGATGTGTACATATAGTCCACAAAAGAAAATAATAGTTGAATTTATAAAAATGACCCTGTTCAAAAGTTTACATACTCTCATACTCTTGATTCTTAATAGTGTTGCTACCTGAATGACCTGAAAAATTATTCAGGTCCCACAAAATCTTCTGTAGCTTTTGAAGGGCAGTCCTATATATATATATATATATATATATATATGTTTAGGCCAAAGAAGAAGAAATGTACACATCTTCATTCTGTTCAAAAGTTTATACCCCCTAGCTCTTAATGCATTTTCCTTCTGGAGCATCAGTGAGCGTTTGAAACTTCTTTAATAGTTGCATATGAGCCCCTTAGTTGTCCTCAGTGTGAAAAGCATATAGTCATTGTTGGAAAGGGTTCAAATACAAAATAAAAAAAAAAATAGAGAATTACTGAGAAACCAAAGAATTTGTGGGGCCTGAAGGATTTTTCTGAAGAACAGCAGGCAGTTTAACTGTTCAAGACCAAACAAGGGACTCATTCACTCAATCACTATCAACTAACCAAAAAAAAAAAAAAGACATTGTTCAGGTAACAACTGAACTTTTGAATGGGTCCATTTTTAGAAATTTAACTATTATTTTCTTTTGTGGACTATATCTACATGTCTTTCTTGGTAAAATAATTAACTTTTTGCAGATTCTGCAAGGTGTATGTAAACTTTTGACCTTGACTGTATTTATTTTGTGGAAAAAGTCTCTTATGCTCACCAAGGCTGCATTCATTTGATCAAAAAATATACAGTAAAACAGTAATATTGTGAAATAGTATTAAAATAAAAAACAACTGTTTTCTATTTTAGTATATTTTAAAATGTAATTAATTCCTATGATGGCAAAGATGAATTTTCAGCAGCCATTACTCCAGTCTTCAGTTTCACATGATCTTTTAGAATCATTCTAATATGCTAATTTGCATGATCCCATTGTTAGGAAGGATAGAGTGGGTAAACTTTATTTTGAATAAATTTCCAGTCTGCGTCAGTAAGTACTTTGTCCTTTGTTCACTTTCATTTTACCACTGATTTGTTTACAAACAAGGAACAATTAGATGCAGGATTTTTAGAAAAATTGAAACTAAAAGACAATGTTGTGCTGACTAAATTAAATGCAACAAAAATGTTGAACCACACAAGTGTGTGGAACTTTTTTTTTTTACGTGGTCACTATTGCTTTGTCTGTTTTTACAGATTGCCTGATATGTACTGAGTATTTATGCGTCTTTGACCTAAATCACAGCAGCGTCTGTCTATTAGGAATGTAGGCTGTCAAACATACACAACTGTTAGCCAATCATAGCAGTGGGCGTTTACTTTGGTGGAAGTTTTTAATCTGCCACACCTATTCATACAGAGCGTTCTGATGAGGGGGTCAAAACAGGGCAGAAAATAGCCTATTACTTCTAAATTATGATGTTTCTCAATGTAAAAGTGCAACATGATAACATTATTATGGTACAAAGTATTAAAAAAAAATTAATAATAACATAATTTCCCTTCTGGCTGAACTATCCCTTTAAAACTGCTCTCCAGGAGTCTGTAAGATAAAAGCACATTCTAGACGTGTTGTACTTATCTCTCTCTGTGTGTGTTGTTTCTATTATGGCATCTGGAAGGGCAAGATTGAGCATGCAGGAGATACAATCCTTTAGAAAGTTCTCCAGTGTCCATCACTTTTCTCTCACACTCAAACCCATGAACACAATCTTAAACTGTGGTGAATTAAATCCCAAGAGTCCCAAGTGTCTAAGTCTAGCAAAGTCATGAGAACAGGAAATGACCTCGATACTGAGTTTGCCCCCAAGTGTGACCTCAAGCAAACAGCTTGTGTTCACTGTTCAAGCAAAGAACAGTGGACCTATGTGTGTTGTTGTGAGTGTGTAACATATTTTCTATACGTCTACTGGGACACAAGGGGGAATATCCGGCCGTAATCCTGATGCTCAGCCTTAACAAGGGCTGAATTGAAGTATTTTACTGTGATTCTCAGTTTGACTGCTTTATGGCACTAGGCTTGTTGTCACCTGGGGAGTTACAGCAGTCAAACAGAAGGGGGTTGGGCAGGGAATCGCTTGAAAGCAGGGAGGTTGAACGGATAACAATAGGCAAATTGAATAGAGTTGGATTTCTGTGTATCCAGCTTTCCTGAAAGAGGCTTGATACTCACACAGACGTCCCAACAGGTGGTGTGACGTGTGTTGCATTGTATTCGCAGATATTGAAACCCTGTCTTTCTCCAGAGATTTTAACAGGATAGTTTACTGAAAAATAAAAAAGGCGTTATCACTTATTTCTCCCTCTTGTCTTTAAAACCTGTATGTATTTCTTTTTTTCTGTAGGACATAAAAGAAGGTATTTTAAAGAAATGTCTCAATGTTTTATTTTTTTTTTCCTCGGATCTCACTGAATGGACAATAACAGTTGAGACATGTCCAAAATATTGTCTTTTGTGTTCCAGAAGAAAATCAAAACAGGTTTGGAACAACATGAGGATGAGTACATGATGACAGAGCTTTCATTTTTGGTGAACCACCTCTTGTACTAAAACACTCCTGCTGTTATGTCACTCCCAAGAACAAGTTTAATTTCACAATTTTTTGGTCATAATCTTTAATTGTTGGTGGCAAATCATTTGTAAATGAATGTGCATGTGTGTCTTTGTGTCCATCTGTTCTGCTGTATTCCAGCTGCTTGACCCACACCCTCAGCCCAGGCTCCTGATTGGCTGATGAGAACCATGTCTGGAGAAGCTAGTCTGGGCCTCTTATGAGGACTCACATCTAAAACCTGGCCTGGACTTTCTTTAAGACTGGAATAGAGCCTTGATTGGGACTACAGTGTTTTAATTTGCATTTATCTTGAAACGAGCTGTATAATGGAATCCATTCAGCCAATGGAAGAGTCATGCCGGTTTATAGTAAGACTCACTGTCCATTATTGGTAGAAGACAAAACACAGTTATTGGCACAACTCCAGGATATCATCTGGACAGGTTTCAAACCTTCAACCTCTGGCCAAGCCTTTTATCTCACAGACATGTTTGGTTTCGCTTCGCACCTGGACTGGTTTTTCAGAATTCCTCCACTGAGGGATTGAACTGGATAGTGCACTGTGGTTGCACTATCCACTTTTGTGGCAGTTGTGTTTTTTTAGCCAACAAATGTTCTCCATATGTTTGAGTGGCCTTTGATGCAAAAGACAGATTCCATTATTTGCATGTGTTGAATGAATTCAACACAGTTCAGATGGCTCATCTCAAAAATCTGTGGAACGATGCAAAGGTGCATTCAATTTAGAGGTCCTGTTAGACACTGCTGGTAGATGCCATACTGTAGCTTTACCATCTGGCTGAAAAATATACTAGATACTGGAATATTTTTTTTCTCCCCAAGCAACAACTCTAATAGTAGATGTTTTGCCAGTGACTGTTTTAGGGCTTTTGAAAATCCTGACATTTCTGTATATTTTCACTGTCTGCTGCCTGTGCCATCTCAGCTCATAAGTGAAGAGATTTCAGATTGCATACTTTTGTAGGCAAGTGCCATTGACATGAATAGTAATTATAGCGGCAGACCTTATATTCATCTTTAAGCATGTCATACAAATGCAAAATGCGTCATCTAATTTGGTTATAAATTCACTTTTGTAGGGAAATAGAATCAGTTCAAAAAGAGAGAGGGAATTATTTTAAAGCAGAAGTCTAATGAACTTCTCCTTTCATTTTAGACGCTCGCAATAATACATCTGTAGTTAAATGTCAAAAATTTCCAAACAAGATGTGCTATTTTATTTATTAAGTTTAAACGTATCATGGTTTCTACAAAAATGTTAAAACATTAAGAAGAATAATAATAGTTTCTTGAGCACCAAATCAGCATATTGGAATGATCTGAATGCTGAAAATTCAGCATTGCCATCACAGGAATTAATTATATTGCAGTTATTTTAAATGTAATAATACAGTTTGAAGTGGATCAAAAAAGATCATCAGAGTTGTTCTAAGACAAGAACGGGTATTGCTTTGGTTTTAGGACAACTTTGATGAAAGGTTTTGATCCACTTCAAAAGTTGACTATTTTAAAATATAACTTTTTACTGTATTTTGATCAAATAAATGCATCCTTGGTGAGCGTAATAGATTTTTAAAAACTGACCTGATAGTGATTTTATACATCATAGTAGCATTTATTGTATTGCTTTTAAATTTAATGATTTAAACAATATCAAAACGGTATCAAAAATCAAGAAAAATGACTAAAATTGCACAAGCTCAAAAGTAAAATGCATTGCGATTACAAGAATTTGACGTCACAATGTGAAATAAAATTTTTGTAGTACTAAAAATAACTACTAATTCACCGTCTATGTTCCACCTCCTCCTGGTCCACCCCTGGTTTTCACACAAACTCTTCCTACAAACTTCTGGCTCTCTCTCTGTGTTCAATGGCATACCTCTGCCTTCACTCTACTTAGAGACAGAGTGTGTGTTAGAGAGAAGAGAGAGAGAGAGAGAGAGAGAGAGAGAGAGAGAGAGCATGTGGCACTGAAGAGCCTTTTTGAGCTTTTCCCCTCTCAGTGAGAAATCAAGCAACAGGGAGAGAGAGCGAGAGAGAGAGAGAAAGCAAACTTTCCCTCCTACAGTTGGACTTTTCCCAGACTTGAGTGTTGGAATGGATTTCCTCTGATACTTTGGATGTCACTGCACAACTGTGGGGTTTATGCACAGAAAGGATCTTTAAAGTTCTGTTGACTGTGCGTGTGTATGCGAGGCGTGTGTGTGTGACAGGAGCGTGCTCGGAGCTATGTCAGGTGTTACACGGAAAGGTTCTGGGAGACCAGGATATTACTACAGACTCCTGGGTCGAACAAGGCTACAGAGACAGCGCAGCCGCTCCAGGAGTAGAAGCAGAGCCACAAACAATAGGGGTAAACATCTTGTTATAACTTTACTGTTAAACTAAAGTACTTTACTGTTATAACTTGCCTGTTAAAATACAGCCTGTCTATTAGAGTTCAACTGCCATAAACACAGTTATTACCACTTTGTTTATGACAGCACTCTTCTGAGTACTTAGCTTTTTAGAAAAGCTGTTTTGCCTGAAAAAAAATAAAAACTTTTTATGCTTTATTTTAATTATGAGTAATTTGTTGAATGAGCATGAATGAACTCAAAAAAATGTAACTCTTTAATTTTAGATCTAAAAAACTGGATGCAAACACTTTCTGTTTAACCATGAATCATTTTAGAGTTGCTATTAATGTGTTTCTGCTGAAATATTGTTTGGCTGTGTGTGTTTGTATGTAAAACATTATGAGTGATGCTCAGGTATTGTTGTCTAATCACAGTTTGTCAGATGTCAAACTGTGAGTCTGTGCATTAGTAGCATGACTCTTTTTGAAGATTATTAATTGAAACATTCATGCAGCCAATTCATTCAAAAACAGCTAATTAATACACTAAAAAGTGGCACTATGTTGCTTGGCAGTGCTGAATGACTGATTCTTGGACTTTGGGACAATTTTTTTTTGTTTAATTTAATAAATGTAATAAATTTGACATGTCAAGTTCTGTCATGAAACTCTAGATGGCGCAGACTAATGAACCGTTAACGCAAACTGATGATATTCCTACCTGATCTCATGATGAAAACGTACCTATGGGACATTTTTCGCTAGACACGATATACAAAATGTGAAATACCACTAAGTACATATCACAGCAGTTTCCAACAGAAATTAACACTAGAGGCGGTAAAACAGCGAGCACTTGTAATCGTTTTCGTACGCAGTTATGATTACAGTAACAAGATTGCTCAGTAGCTCAGCCGGCACGGAATTGGACCATTCACACAGAACACGTTTTTCCATTCCAATGAGCTACTTTTCCATTGTTTTTCTATGTAAACGTGCTTGACGGACTTGCGTGACCGTTACGCTTGCGTCTCGCATCTTCTGCAGTGCCACACACATGAGCGCCACGTTTTCAAGGTGCTGTGTCAAGTTAAAAGAAAGAAAACTTTTACACATCAATGTCAGTTCCAAAGAGGTAGACCAATCAGAAGAACTTGGAGGCGGGACAAGCGTTGCGAGCTTCTTCAAGTGATTACCACAGCTTGTTCCTTAAAAATATCTCTGTCACTGAATATTGTCATTATTGCATCACGTCTCAAAAGCGCATCTCGAGACTTTGTGTTTTAAGCTGTGCTTTTTTTTAAAAAACCATTCCTGAGCACCACGTCTCATTTAGATTTTTAGATGCAAAGACGTATTCTGTGTGAATGGCCTCTTAGGATGCGGAATCCTTGGGTACGAATCCCATGAAAACCATGACTCATGATGAAAGAGCTGAAAAATGAGAGATTCAAAAACAAGATAAAACGTCATTCTTGCGATTGCGTTTTTACGTTACATTTGCTTTTGTTCATACTATCGGGTTGGTTTAGGTGTAGTGCAGATGGTACACTATTTTAAAACATCATGGAGCATTACGGAGTTACGGTGCCACTCAATGGACATTTCAAGTCAGAACTGTGGTGACACCTACAAAACCAACGTCACATAAAACGTATATATACTTTCATCTGTTCCAAGTAAAAAAACGAACACACTTTTGAAAAAGTTACATTTTCGTCATGAGATCAGGTTGTGATATCCACAGCAATAAACTACTCGGCACAATCTGATTGGTTAATGTTGCATGTGCACCCATTGTGCTTAAGTTTTCCTTATAAATGGCTGGTTAGCCTTCACTAGAGTTCCTCTGAAACCCTCCACCTCCCCAGCTCCACCTGTATAGATCTGCTATGGGTTATTATATATGCTATTTGTGCAGCAGCAGTATATCTTAATTACTCACAGCACTGTATCGGATTATGTATGGGCAATAGCAAGTTCCTGTATATGTTTGCAGCAGCAGCAGCAGCAGCAGCAATAATCTTCAACAACAGCAAAGCTATTCTGCCAAGATGAAATAACATTGTCACATCCATTATCACTAAAATCTTGCGATAATGTTTCTTTCCATCCGATCTTGAATATTTGTTTAACTCCCCGTTATAAAAAACAGTCACTCTGTCAGTTTAGTGTTAGTTGTAACACCTAAGTATCACCGGATAAAACCAGAAGAAGCCATAAAGTTAGTTAACGAGCCCTCATGTGGAGCGGGTGGAGTGAGCGTCTGTGTGTGGACAAGGGGTTATTATCAGCTGTAAGTTTACGGTTTAACAACAAGACAGGTGACCAGCCACAAGTATTGAGCCTGACACACCAAACACGCTCTTACTCACACAATTTTCCAAACCAGTCAAGCAGGAACTCAGTACTTCAGTATGGCCCAACAAGCTGCTATGCTCTCTCTCTCTCTCTCTCTCTCTCTCTCTCTCTCTCTCTCTCACACACACGCACTTTGTAATTTCAGATGTGATGGCTGTGAATGGCTTCTTTAAACTCTCATCTAGGTTATGGCTATCTAGGCTCATTACACAGGGGGTCGATTGAGATCCCTGAGTCATTCAAACTCAATTCAATCACTGAGAGAATCGATTCATGTAGTAGATGAGGTGCTTTGAGATGGGAGTTTGTAATGGCACAGCTGTTTTGGGGACTTGACAGGTTCAAGGTGACACTGTGGTAAACTTTTGAAGTGGAATGTTTGAGCAGTGATTTAGATGACAGATGTCCTAAACTCAGTATGTTTGTTTGCTTGAATGATAATGGTATTTTCTGTTCAGTGAGACAAGTATGTGTGGATTTTACTTTATCAAGATTTTGGTTTGACAAAGAGAGAATCAGGAAGTTTTCCAGTGGAATGTTTGTCATGGAAGATTTTGCATGCTTTGTGGGTGTGGATCTACTTAACTGTTAAAAATTCAGTTCTTGTTTACTGTTTGGCGCTTATTTGTGTTAAGTAGGGATAATGTTGGCATGGAACATCTCTGTTGCTATTATTATTAATTTTGTTCTTCAATTAGTAGCCAGCATTTCAGAGAGCCGAGTAATAAAAAGTAAAACATACACATTCGTTATTACACACGTCACCGGTGGGATCATGCAAATTGACTGTACAGGGAACAGAATTATGAGCTTTGTTATCTGCGGTGCTTGTTTGGGTTCTGCTGACTGATAGCTTATCAGTTCATGCATGACAGAAGATGGTGGCACTTTGGATCTGAATATTCAAATACTGCACCAGTATGAGGTAATGGCGCCTCCGTGAGCTCACCTGAGCTCAGCCCTATTACACAACCAGTTACACACATACACCTCACACGGGGTGGATAAACATACTGTAATAAGCCTGTTTTAGCACATGTTTAAAAACATGCATAGGATCTGGAAAGAAAATTGTAGCTTGTGTATTTATGTCCACCACAGCCAGCTGCATGAGTGTTTGTGCAGTGTGTTCTCTCTCTAGCTCTCCCTTCCTTCCTCCCTTCTGTTCATTTTTGATAATACAGCATTACATCACCACTATACCAGCTGCTAAACAGACAACCTGTGAAATGCACACACTGATACAGCTGTCTGAGGAATAACCTGTTCTGGGAACAGTACAACCCCTGGTCTTCCCACAGTCGATGCATTTTTCTATGCTATGGTTTTTAATGTCTGATTAGGAAACACATGGGATCGTGATTAGTGGGCTTAGCGGTGACTGACAGTTGCATGCAGCTGTGGTTTTTGCGTGTTTGCTCTGCATTATCTCATAAGAACACTATGTCAGAAGATTATGAAGGAGATTGTGCTGTACTGCTGATGTATGACCAGTTTCATGGTTTCTTATTCTTGATATGATCTTGGTCTGAGTGTCACTTTGTTGAGCTGTGACACATTGTGCAATGGTGTCAAGGCAAACAACACTTCTTGAGCCCATTTCTCACCTCCTCTAATCATCATTTTCTATCTGCTGCTGTGGCCTAGTTGGTGCATGGCAACATGAGGTTAAATCCAGCTTTCCAATCCTATTTTTACCTCTTCTCATCATCATCAGTAATGTAAGCTGTGGTCTAGTGGCTAGTGCAAGTGATTTGATGCATTAAAGGGATAATTCATCCAAAAATGAAAATTATGTCATTAATTATGCACTCTCATGTCGTTCCAAACCCTAAAAACCTTCATTCATCTTCAGACACAAATTAAGATATTTTTGATGAAATCCGAGAGCTTTCTGACCCTGCGTAGACAGCATCGGAACTACCACGTTCCAGGCCCAGAACGGTAGTAAGGACATCGATAAAATAGTCTATGTGACATCAGTAGTTCAACCTTAATTTTATGAAGCTACTAGGGTTGAAACGATAAGTCGACATTATTAACAACATCGAATAAAAAATTGTCAACAAATATTTTGTCGCTTGATCTTATATGACCTAATGTAAGTAATGCAGTTTGAGCAGTGTGGCGCTGTAGCGCAAAACTGTAATTCAGAGCTCCTGGTTGCAGTTCAGGAGAAGAAGTCACACACAGCGCTTCAGAGCAAACACAGCTGAACCTATGTAAATATATGCTGCGTGCTTTCCCTTTAATAACGAAATAAACACAACAGCAGTGTGGAAGCGATGTGGATGTTTGTGCAAGCTCTACAGTTCGGTACTCCAGTAATGTACAGTCACGCCACGTTTATTTATATAGTACTTTATGCAATAGATAGCCTTAAATTAACCAGCTTTACAGTATTAAACATGAAACGCTATTAAACCAAGTCCATATGACTTACAAAAGCAGAACGATATGTCATTCAGTTACTTTTTATTTTAGCTAATTCAATGGTGAATAAAAGTGTTTCTCTGTCATCTCATTTTGAGTGCCAAATATATATATTTGCATAAATTAATGATATGATTACATAATATGATTTTTAAAAGCTGAAGTGACCTTTATTTATTTGTTAAAATATATATATATATATATATACACATATTCTAACAAATATATAACTCACTATTTTAACTAAAAAGCTGAATAATCAAAGTCCACTGATTAATCTGTGAAATAATCAACGATTAGTCAATTTATCGTTGTAATAATCATTACATTAATCGATTATTATTAAAATAATTGTTTGTTGTAGCCCTAGAAGCTGCAAGAATACTAATTGTGTGCAAAGAAAACTAAAATAATGACTTTATTCAACAATCTCTTTGACACACATTCTCAGATTTCATCAGGAATATCTTAATTTGTGTTTAAAGATGAATGAAGATCTAACAGATTTGGAACGACATGAGGGTGAGTATTTAATGACAGAATTTTCCATTTTGGGTGAACTATCCCTTTAAACTGTGGTGCTCATGTAGACAGCATGAGTTTGAATCTGGCTTGCAACACTTCCAATCCCAATTCCATTTCTTCTTTCCATCATTTCTTGTCATGTCTCTGTAGAGCTATGGTCTACACTGTAAAAAAAAAAAAAAAAAAACACAATTTGTTGAGTCCACTTAAAATAATTTGTTATCCTGTTGCCTTAAAATTTTAAGTACAATCAACTCAAATAAGTATAGTCAACTTAAAATGTTAAGTTGTACTAAGTGACAAAATTTGGTTTGTTAAACTTAAAAGCTGGGTAGGTTAACCAGCTGCCTTAAAATTTTAAGTTGAATCAACTCAAATATCCAAGTTGTCACGTAAAATTTCAACTTAACATTTCAAGTTGTCAAATCTTTGAGTTGACTAAACTTAAAATTTTAAGGCAGCTGGGTAGCAAATTATTTTAAGCTGACTCAACAAATTGTTTTTTAAATTGTTTTCTCACATTACTTTCAAAACCAGTTCGTACCTCTTCTCATCTTCATTTCTGTCAACCGTGGCCTAGTAGTTGATGCATGTCATTTGATACATTTCACCATGGTGTAAATGTGAGCAATGTAGGGTTAATCTGTCCTGCAACGCTTTCAATACCTTTCTCATTTCTTCTCCCCATTGTTTCTTGTTATCATCTCACTCGAATTGTTGTCACATCTCTACAAAACTGTAGCTTAGCAACTGGTGCATGTGATTTGATGCATTATGCTGTGTTAGGCAACTTCCAGCTTCAGAATCCAACTCCCTACATTTTGCTATTTCCACCTCTTCTGCCCATCATTTCCTGTAACCTCTATTATTCATAGTTTTAAAAAAAACTTAAAGCATTTATAATCAGAGACAGGTGTTGTATCACATCAAATGTGTTTTGTGATGTGGTCACACAATCTGATATGATTCACTTTTTGCGCCCTCAACACGGATGAATTTATCATACCCTGTGCTGAGAAGTGAGGAAATACAGTACAGAATGCTGGGGGGAATGTTCAAAGGTTTGAGCCGGAATTCTGCTGGAGTTTCCATTAAACGTCACATCTCATCTATTTATACAGGAAACTACGGTAAATACCGCTGTAAAAAATGTGTCAAGTTTATAGTATGTCAAAGAGTGATTTGATAAAAATGTCTTTCATAGGGTGTGTGCGTGTGGGTTTTATAGTTACAAGCTATAGTGTAATCTACAGAGCGTAAACTTAACAACAGAAGATCTGGGTCAGTCTGGAAAGTCAAAACAGACAAAGGAAGAGAGTGGAAGAACGGGAAAAGAGTGTGATGAAGACATGAAAGACAGGAAATGAAGAGAACGAAGGAGGTGAAAGGACAACAGAGATAAGAATAAAGGCTTTGTCAGAACAGTCTAATGGCTAGATTGTTGTGCTAGAGTTTGTCAGTCAGTGAAATATTTTTAGTTTTTAGTTTTTTTTTTTTTTTTTTTTTTAGTTAAGTCTTGGAATGTCTGAGTTTGCTTCAACCTCATGTGCAAAAACAACAACTTCCTTTTGCTGTGCTTCCCACACACATATCACATGTCCACAGACACATTCACACTCTCTGTCTCTCTCTCACAGACATCTAACCAAAATTTTAAAAAAATAAAAAATTGTCAGACAAGAAAGCTTGTTGTTTGCAGATTTTTGGATGTGCTTCATTATTTGCATTAGTTGTGTTCAGCTTCTGTTTTTATTGTTCTTTTAGTAACTAAAGGCTTGATGTAGTTGTACTTTCAGCTGGATCCTTTCCTCTTCACCTTAGTGGACGTGGTATTTAAATGGATGTGGGCCACTAATATAAAGGTTTCAAGTTCAGTCACTTTGTACGGATGATCAAGGAACTGGGTGGATACTGAGATCACAATTCAGCAATAAGCAAAGCCACTAAACCAGATTGTGCTCCAGATGGATTGTCCCTGTTATTAGCGTTCTGTAAGTTGTTTTGGGCAGAAAGCATGTGGTGAGTGGTTTGTTATTTGGATTCACTTCAATCATGAGTAGCCTGACGTACCGCAGACCCCTGACGAGAACAGATCGAGCTCATAATGTGCCGTCTCGCTTCATCTCTGACTCCTTTACTCATTATGCATTACTACTGTTGACTGGTTTAATCCTCTGCTCTGCATTGCATAACAAATGGTCATTATGCATACAACTAACCGGATGAGATGAAATCAGATACACGTGTCTGTGTACGGTATGATGCTACATAGTTACACTGGACTGTTTGGGAAAAAGTTGGCTGGCTAAACATAGATTTGAAACAGATTTAGAGAAAACAGGCCTTGTGACAGACAGATTTACTCTCTCGTAGTATGTTGTTTTACTCTACCATTTTCCATTTTCAAAGAGCTGACAGGTGGACATCTTTTCTGCGTATCTGTGCACTTTTTTGCATGGCTGTAAAGTCATTCAAGCATAGTGATCTTTAGGAGCAGATGCAGAGTGTTTGATTAGAAAAAGGAACCACTGGACTGAAACCACCCACACCCTTTGTATACGAAAACCCTCCCTAATGTTTTTATTTTTTTTTTTAGGGTGGTACCCCTCATATTTGCCACCATGTTGAGATCACGATAACATGCTACTCATCTCAGTAATCCTCCCAAATCACAATAACTCTGTATTATATAAAGTAACCTTTGCTTTGTAACTGGTGTCAGTATTGTTTCCAAGACCCACTGTTTTCTTTTATATTGGTCAAGATGCCTTTTCCTTCCGCCTGAGGCTTATTCAGTTGACTTTTGGTGTGAAAGGGCTTTTATGTTTGCCAAAAATAGAAAGTTTTACATTAAAAACAAACAGAAAGCCTGGCCTAGATGTAAAAAGTAACACAGAAGTAACTGGAAAGTAACGTAAAAGTAATATAACTTAATTAGTTACTTTTTAGGGAGTAATATTGTAATGCATTACTTTTAAAAGTAACTTTCTCCAACAGTGTGTACAGACTCACATACACTGCCCTTCAAAAGTTTAGGAGGAGTGTGATTGCTGTTGTTGTTGTTTTGAAAGAAATCAATACTTTTATTTAGCAAGATTACATTAAGTTGATCAAAAAGTGACTAAAAAAGACATTTATGATGTGACAGTATTTCTATTTCATATATCATATATATACATTAAAATATAAGTCTGTGTATTAAATATTTATTATTTAGTTATTCCAAATTGTATGACATTTCACAGTTTTACTTAGGGCTGGGTAAAAATATAGATTTCTCGATTTTAATTGATTCTCATTTTAACTAAACAATATGAATTCTTAAATCCCAAGAATCGATTAGTCTAACCGGTTTTCAGTTAATGAACATCCAGTAAATCACAATAAGCTTTGTGCCCTCAGTTCAAGAGAAGCGGCTGCGCAAAACACATGTGAACTGATCATCTCCTCTGCTTTACCGAAATCCGTATCCTGTTTCATATAATCGCTCAGTCAGTGTTTCAACCACAGAAAGACATCAGAATAACAGCTTGTAAACAAAATGTCACATAACGTCACATTTACCCCAGAAAAAAACATATTTGGTGACCATAAACTCATTAGTCAGCTAGAAAAATGAACTCTAAAGAGGAGCATTTTGCTAAATATATGCACCATATGACCATATGATTTTTCAATATTTATGTTTGATTAAATCCTTCAAGACAGCCTACATTTAAATGTCTATAAAAATGAATTGCAGTAGAAATATAGTTATGTAATTGTACTTTTATTATTGTAAAAACGTTGAGTGTAATTTAAGCATTTTTATACAAATCGGTTAATTTTAACCTTCAGCATTATAGTAATGTACACTGTTAAAAACAATTTGTTGAGTCAATTTAAAATAATTTGTAACCTGGCTGTTCAGTCAACTCAAAAAACAGTTTATTCAACTTGAAATATTAAATGATACTAAGTGACAACTTAGATATTTGAGTTGAATCAACCTAAATTTTTAAGGCAGCTGGGTTACTTACCCATCTGTTAAGTTTAGCAAAAACAAATATCTAAGTTGTTACTTAGTACAACTTAACATTTCAAGTTGACTAAACTTATTTTAGTTGACTGAACTTAAAATTTTAAGGCAGCAGGGTAACAAATTATTTTCAGCTGACTCAACAAATTGTGTTTTATATTTTTTACAGTGTAGTACTAAATGCTGACTCTCATGTATATTTAACAGCATTAGTTGAGAGATTTTTTTCCTTGAGGAAATCTGGCATTCACTGTACCTAATACTGTATATATACAAAATGATCAGTACTGAATCAAATCGCAAGCTTAAATAAAATTGTGAGGACATTTGGACTTGAAGATTATGTGTACAGTTCTTATTGTGGTCAAGTTTTGTGAGGTTGATTGTTCAGTGCTTTTACGACTTTGAGTGTGTTAGATCATGAGGCATATTCTGTAACTTCATTCTCACTCAGGAATGTCCTCTACAGGAAAACCTGGAAACATTGTGTCCCAGCCCACAGTTCAGGAAGTGTGTTTTCTGACCCGCGTGTGTGCGCACGGACGCTGATAGTTGGTCTTGCTTCTGTAAGAGAGTATTCTAAGACTGGCTGAATTCTCAGCAGGTTTGAGATGGGGTTGCTATGGGAACAGCAGAGCGAGGCGATTGTCCTGTATGACCACTGGGAAGGTACCTGTCAATCATGGTGTCGGCGAGGACAGCCGGGTCTAATGGAAACACATGTTTAGCTCAAGGAGAGAGACAGTTATGCCGGTGTTGGTTTGTGTGGGTGGTCGCATCTTCTTGCCTTATTGCATCGTTCTTTAGAGGTTACATCATGTCGCTGGTTCTAATTTTGTTTAGACAACGAAAGATATTCAACAGCTAACACCTTTTTATCAGCATCTAATGATAAGTGAAATAAATTGCTGTTTGACTGTTTGACATCTCTGACTGAAAAACATGACCTGTGAAGGACGTGTTTTGATTAAAGTAAAAGTACAACTTTGTACATCAATGAAGGAGAAATGTATTACTTCTCTCTGTGAAATGAATATTTAAATGTATATTTAAAAATCCTCAGCTATACTCAGATAAATAAATGTGATTGTTAATGTGTTTGCGCATCAGTTTTTTTTTTTTTTTTTTTTTGTTCTGCCTGAGCATACAGGTGGTTAAAACAGTTTTGTCCTGAAGGAAGCAGGACTAAATGAAAACACATTGATCCTCACGTTAATTTAGAGCCACACACATAGTAGCCACAAGGACTGTTTTGGATGTCAGTTCAAGCAGACGCTCGGTCTCCCTTTCTCAGCTGTGTTCCTTCACATCTTATATCTTTAACAAGCAGACACTCACACACTGAGAGGAAGTGAACATCTCTCCCAGATCAAACTACACGGCTCCTCGCTGTTGAATTCTCATTACACATCAGCACTAGGCTTGATGGAAACTGGTTGACTTGATTGAAGTTTAATAATCTGCTGTTCAAAGGGTTTTAACAGGATAATGTGAGACCTTTGCACTTCCACCTGCTTCTGTGTTTAGCATTCGAAAATCTGTTTGAAAGTGTGTTTAGATATAATAAGGCAACCAGATGTCCAGCTGCAGTTTTGCTTGGGTAACATCCTAATTTTTTTTTTAGTGAAATTAAAGTAATCCACAGGGCACTGCTCACTTAAGAAGTTTAATGTTGTTATCATTTGTCCTTTGTCTATTAATTATTACTTATTTTTTACTACTAATAGTATATTCATTATTAGTTCACCGTTGAAAATTTGACTAAAGTGGATGACCTTTAGCAGCAACCACAAGAGTATTATCATTGTGTAATCATTTATAAGACAAACATGTGTCTCAGGTTTATCTCAACATTTCGTTTTTCCTGTTCATAAATGTTTGATGACTAAATGTAATTTACAGGATTATGACAGATTATAAGTAAGGAATAATTGAATATGGGCTATTGAAATATAATAAACCTGAGCTGGTGATGGCGTTACACCTTGGGTGTGCGTTATTTACTAATAACTTATCGGGTTGGAGTCAGGTACTCCTCTAATACTACAATTACCGCATCTCAAATATTGCTCAGATGTTGTATTTTAAGGTTTATGTCTTGAAAACGCTTGCTTCTGTTGCTAATTTCAAAATGCAATTTAAAAGTAGTAGAAGTTATTAATGAGGTTATGAGAGAGAGAGCATGATATCAAGCGTGTGTGTGAAATACCTCTCTCATCAGTGCTCGGCACAGTGTCCCTATTTATAGAGAAACTGTAAGTTCATTTTCTTCAAGAACAGTGCTGTTATTACCTCGATTGTGAGAAATGTCATGTCGCTTTTAAGTTTCTAAACTATTTTACTAATAAAAATCATCCAAACAGTGCTGACAGCTTTTCTGAACGAGTGTGTGACCTTACTGTATGTGTGCGTGTTTGTATGGGAAAGAGAGCGAGAGAGAGTATGGGCTTTCCATACATAATAAAATGTAATTTTGTTGAAAAAATATGGAAATAATGTTGTTTTTATTTTGTTGTTTTCTGTATTTATTCGCTTGGTCAGAGTCATTGTGGGTTTTGGTTCTTTTGCTGTTTTAGGCTATAAGGACCTATGAAATAACTGAAATTGTTTGGTGAAGTGACAGAATGATCTGCCTAGAACTACTTTAGCCATGCGTTTCCCAGAAAATAAGGCTGTGTTTACACTAGTGTGTTTTCGTTTTAAAATGCATAGGTTTTGCTATGGTTACACCTGTCATTTACACTACTCCGGCGTTTTCAACGACTTTTGAAAACGCTGCAGACCCCGTTTTAGTTTGAAAACTCCGGGGTTGCGTTTCAGTGTGAACGGACCAAAACGGAGACTTCTAAAAATGATGGCGTGGCTGCCCACATTCTCTCTGTGTATTCTTGGCGACCATGTAAACAATAACATCGTGCTCATTGTTGTATCCATAGATATGTATAGGTAGATGCATCATTTGACCGCTCCAAGCACGTAGACACGTCTGCCATCTAATAATAGGGAATCTACTGTACCTATACATATCTATGGTTGTCATGTGAAAAGCGTTTTCGGTTGTGTAGTGTAGACGGAGATCTTTTCTGAAATGCAGTGTAAACGCTAATGTAGACGAAGATCATTTTCATTTTAAAACGCCGTTTTAAAGGGCCTAATTGTACACCTTAGAACATTCATCAGCCAATCAGATTGAAGCATTCAGCAGTTATATAATATATAATATACTATAGTTCATAGTTGACAGAGCTGCCATGAGCAAAATACACAGAACAATGTTTTATTTCATAGAAGATAATAGGCAGTGATATACTGAGCACTGTTGTCAATCAAATGTACTTGATTTTCATTTGTAAAGTTCATTTAAAGTGTTTTAAATGACATTTTTGTGTAATACTTCAAGTTTTGGTCCCTTAAAACTACTTGGAATATTTATACAGTGTATTTTAATTGTACAAAATATTATGTACCGCAATATTTGTAACTGCAAAAAAGCTGAAAGTTAGTAGGGATGCACAATATTATCACACCGATATTGGAAATCGGACAATAATGTCTTTAAATGTAAATATCAGCATCGGCCCAAGGTAAAAATTATGCTGATATGTTTCGCCGATAAGAGAAATAACTCACATCTGCTCAGGGTGTGCTAGTGATTAGATCACGTCAGCAGTGTGGCTCATTCTTGAAGCAAAGTTTTGCCTGAATGATGATTAGATTTACTGTTTTGGATCAGTGCATTTAATCTGAGAATTCACCTACAGAATGATGCGTTCGGTGTGTGATATAGTAAGTAGACAGTAATAGCACGTGCAGCAGCTGCTATAAAATCATGAGTATGTCTTGATTTAAAGGTCAGAAGCTATAGTTTACATAAATAAAAAAATCACAAACATGACACTTGAAAAGTAAATCATTTTATATATACTAATTTATTCATTAATGTGTAATACATTATATGTTTTTAAACAAATTATGAGCTCTAAAAGATTTTCAGAATTTTTACACCTCTAACATTTAACAAATGTTAAATCTTAAAACAAAATGTTATGGTTACCACTGCATCCTTCTGAGAAAGAAAAAAAAAATGCAGTAATTGATATGTAGTTTATTTGTAGTTATTTTTAAAGCTTCAAGGTACAGCCATTATAAAAGAACTTCAGTGTTGTTTATTTAATTCTAGCAGATAAGTTCTTGTTAAAAACTAACCAAAATTAAAAATAATTTGCTTATAATTTCCACCCAGGAGAGACTTGGTACTGTTTCCAAACAAAATGAAATATATTGCTATCGGCATTGGCTATCGGCCAAAATTAGGTCAAAAAAAACAAAAACAGCGTATCGGATAGCGGCAAAAATCCAGTATTGTACATTTCTAGTTAAAATGGTCTAAAAAAATAATAGTCATAGGACTTTCCCTATATATTAGAACCACTACAATCTTGAACTTGAATAAAGTTCATGTCCATGTTATTTCCCAGTCCACACAACATACCAGATGGTTGAAATTTGGGAAATTGGGTGAAACGATGCTTGAAAAGAATTCATACTCCTGTTCCCCCCCTCTCTCTCTCTCTCCCTCTCTGTGTGTATGTGTGTGTGGTGGGAAATTGAGTTTTGACTGAAGACTTTGCTTAGGCAGTGTCTTGGAGGGGGATCAGTGTGTGATAGTGAGATCAGAGCGGAGCACTTAACATAATCTGTTTCTAGATCTATGTACCTATCCTGACACTGACTGAGTGAAGCAGTCAGTCAGGCTTCACTTTTTTTCCAGCATGTGAGTTCTGAAGGGCAGTGAGGAGCAGAGGGAGGATTTAAGAGCTTTGTATATACTGATGGCACAATGAGGTGGAGATTTAATGACTTTATGTATGGCCTATAAAGACATCTATGACATACAACTCTTATATATGACAGTGGAAGCTCAGTCACTGAATGGATGTGTTGGCATGGTAATTGTTTATGTGGTACCTGTCTATTTGATTACATGCTGTGAGAGTCTCACAGTCTACATCCACACTAGGACAACATGCTGAGATTTTGTGCAAGCGGGTTTATTCTTGGCTAAAATTATATGTGTATTATTCAGCTGCATTTTAAAATTAAAAAATGTCTGTAAATACCTGTATACTCAGAAGAGAGAACAGTGTCAAATTTACCGTCCCACCCATAGACGCGGCATTAGAAACACCCTCGCATTAGCGTTAACTGTTTTTTGTGACTTAATGAAAAGGTGATATAATACAAAGAATAGTGTTATAAATGTACATACATTTTTAAAA
This sequence comes from Labeo rohita, assembly GCF_022985175.1. Taxonomy (NCBI): domain Eukaryota; kingdom Metazoa; phylum Chordata; class Actinopteri; order Cypriniformes; family Cyprinidae; genus Labeo; species Labeo rohita. The sequence continues at coordinate 25,859,727 of NC_066873.1, forward strand.
AATCAAAATATGAAAAAATTTCAAGGATTTATGATGATGATGACTGTTAAAACGCGTCATCACAGTCTTGTGAAAATGGTATATTTTGTTAATAAATCTCTCATAAATCTCTCCCTGTCCCTCTTGTCTCACAGACTCTCCACCTGAGAAAACAGGGCGGAGACGTAGCATGCCAGGCTCCGCCCCTGACAAGCCCCCGCCCACAATGGAACCCACTGCTGCTGCTGCTACACCCTTCAGGGTCACTGTGAGTATTATATGTGTTTTTTTCATTTGTATGAATGTGTGTATCTGATCAAACACAGTCTGGAATCCAGATGTGATGCGTACTGTGCCCACATGCATCTTATCTTTATTGCTACTACTACTACTTCTGATCTTTGGCATTAAAGCTCTGCAATTCTAATAAACCTTAGGTTTCGAGTCATTTTGTCAAATGCTAATTTCCTACTTGAGGCTATAAATGTGAGCTGGTGTTTTTTTGATCTTTTTTTGTAATTAAAAAGCAAAAATCCAGTGCACGTTCAACCAAGGTCACGTTTAGCCAAATAACCGAACAGCTGAAGCGCAAGATAATGATCCGACCACAAACCACAGGCTTAGACCAAGCCTAATATTCTAAGTATTAAGTACTAAGATCAAGGCTGTATTTATAGGCTAGATTACACATCAGGTTATTACACACAATTACAGACGAATGTATCCTGAACAAGCTCCATTTGAAGAGAATGTTTTATTGATGGGCATCAGGGAAGATTTAACAGCGTTCGGATGCTCACTGTAATTGGTATGAAGTTGTAATGGTATGTTTATGAGTGTGAGCTCTATTAGCAAGGGATGAAAAACTTCTCATGATTGAAAGGCAGCCTGTTAGCAATCGTTTCAAATCGAGGCTCACATTATGTGCCGGTTGCGGAAGTGAATCATTAGTAATCAACAGCAGGTGGTATTCAGTAGTTTCACCCTCTCCCTCTGTATAAAATGCAGTCCTCCGACGCTTCCATGTGTGTTTGCTGCTTATCATTTACTGAATGCAGATGTAATTACATTTAAATTAGATCACTGAGGTGACTCAAGGGCCACTTGACCTCTGAGCTTCTGCAGATTCAGGCCCAATTACTCATCTAGTCTAGTGTATAGTTTGCAAGCGAAGTCAAAACGCCTGTGATCTGAGAACACTGAAGCTCCATTATAAAGCTCCATCATAATTCTTCCCAGTGCTTTACATGTTTGAACAGGTTCAAGGCAAAAATTGGTTGAATGAATGGAAGGTGGAAGATGCCACATAGCTTGATTGTTAGATCAGTCTACATGGGCAATTAGGGAAGTAATTATAATCCCCCTGCACCCTCCGCTGGTAGGCAATGGTACTGTACCCTTCTCCTCTCTCCCTCCGTCTCTATGTGCTTGCTTTTATCATTATTTCTGAGCTTTTGTACACTGTGCATAAATAACCGCATCAATACCAGGTCTGGTTTTGATCACGAGGTATGAGCAGATGTATTGAATGACCTTGAACATTCTTATATGAGAGAAACAGTGAGATAGTTACTGTACACATTAAGAAAGAAGGATGAATAGTTTTGTTTTGTGAATGCTTTCAGATGTTTCTATGGTAGTATAAAACCCGCTCTGTGAACTAATCAGTGGTGTGTGTGGTGGTGGTGGGGGGGGAGCACAAGAACACAGAGAAAGTTTTTTCTTTAGATCGATTAGTTACTCAGTAGCCTCAGGTTTGTTGTGTGTTAAATGGTATCTGACACTTTAGTGGAGTTTCAGTGGATGCCTGACATATACAGTTGACTGAACTGATAAGCCATTGGGATATGGATTTAAAGGATAAGTCCACTTTCAGAACAAAAATTTACAGATAATGTACTCACCCCCTTGTCATCCAAGATTTTCATGTCTTTCTTTCTTCAGTCGTAAAGAAATTATGTTTTTTGAGGAAAACATTTCAGGATTTTTCTTCATATAATGGACTGCTATGGTGCCCCGAGTTTGAACTTTCAAAATGTAGTTTAAATGCAGATTCAAACAATCCCAAATGTGGTTGTAAATGATCCCAGCCAAGGAAGAAGGGTCTTATCTAGTGAAACGATCTGTTATTTTCATTAAAAATACAATTTAAATACTTTTTAATCTGAAACACTCGTCTTGCTCTGCCTGAATTCTGTATATTCTCTGTATATTTTCTGTGTATTCTGGTTCAAGACAGTTAGGGTATGTTGAAAAACTCTAATCGTATTTTCTCCTTCAATTTCAAAAATCATTTCAAAATCATCCTACATCACTGCAGAAGTACCGACCCAGTCTTTACAAAGTGAACATGCAAAGAAGATCAAACACCCATAACAAAAAAGGTAAAACAACGATATTGGACGATTTTGAAGTTGAGGGAGAACACGAGCATTTGACATTAAAAAAGTATATAAATTGTATTATTTTTATGAAAATAGCCAATCGTTTTGCTAGATAAGACCCTTCTTACTAGGTTGGGATCGGTTGAAGCTGCATTTAAACTACATTTTGGAAATTCAAACTCGGGGCACCGTAGAAGTCCACTATATAGAGAAAATTTCTGAAATGTTTTCCTCAAAAAACATAATTTCTTTACGACTGAAGAAAGAAAGACATGAACATCTTGGATGACAAGGGGGTGAGTACATTATCTGTAAATTTTTGTTCTGGGAAGTAAACTTCTCCTTAGCTAGATATAGTAATTACATTGAAATGGCTTTAGGCAAATATATTTCAGATATATATTTTCCATTGATTTGCTTCTGGAAGGTATTTGATACAGGCTTCATTTTATTTCTGCTGCTAATACCTGACCCAGGCTTAATGTACTTTCACATTATGAAAAGGTGAAATGCCGTTTCATGATTTGTTTAGTCAAAGCATCCTTGTGGTTTAACACAGAACAGAGGATGATGATGGAATCCTGCAAAAATGCCCGAGGGCCTCATGGGACCATATTGACTGTCAAAATCCATGACCTGTTTGACAGACCTGCTCGATAGTTGCTTATTAACACAGTTTGACATTGCATACCATGACTGAATTATTTACTAGGGCTGCAACAAACACTTTTGATAGCTGATTAGATTAGTTTTCATTTAATCAGATTTTGTTTACACATAATATACATTGTGTGCAGAAAACTAGTTTAAAAATAAAGTGGTTAAAGGTGCACTAAGCAATTTTTGCCAAACAATGCTGATATTTGATAGCACCAAAACAAACACGCCCATACCTGACATAACAACGATCACGGAAACAAGTGAAGATTACACACAAGCATATTCAAACAAAAGCCAACACAGATAAGTTATGTGAAACAATGCAAAATCAACATTACTCACATATCAAAAAGAAACAACGCAACCCTGGTTTCCCTTTCGAGCCCTTCCCGCTTCTTGAGCTCTCTCCCCGTTGCTGGAAGGCTGCTCCAATATTTATGCAGGACCTACCCCTTGCCTAATCGTAACCTTTCTTTTTAATGTTTTGTTTCTCTGAAATTTTTCTTTTTTTAATCTTCCATTTCTCTCTATCTAGTCGATCTGCTAATATCAGTCCTGTGCACTCAAATTGAGCTCTCTCTTTTCTCTGTCTTTACAAGACACCCTTACTGCTGATTGGCTACAAGTGTGTTTAGGGATTCGGTCCACCACTGAAGTCAAAAGCATTTTTCAAAAATTGCTTAGTGCACCTTTAAGGCCCACTTACACCAAGAAAGAGAACTACAATGATAACTTTGGCATCCACATCAAGAATGATAATGTTCTGTTTATTATTTTATCTGCTGATTTAAATGCTCAAGCGTGTTAAAGGAATAGTTCACCCAAAAATGAAAATTACCCCATGGTTTACTCAACATCAAGCCATCCTAGGTGTATACGACTTTCTTCTTTCAGAAAAATACAATTGGCGTTATATTAAAAAAATGTCCTGGCTCTTCCAAGCTTTATAATGGAATGGTCCTATTATACTCTTTTATAAAGTCTTCATTTTGTTTTGGGGGTGTACTAGAACATGCTTTCATGCTTGGTGGTTCGAAAAACGCATTATTTTTAACATAATTTACATTATTACAATACCTTTCTCCCAGCCTAGCACAAATGGCTCGATTAATTCCGGCTTTTAATGAAGGCCCGCCTTCCGAAAACAAAATGTGTTCCGAAAACAAAAAGCCGTTTTTATAAATACTGATAAAAGAGGTATAATGTTCTGCAGAAATCCACACATTCTTGCCTCATAGCAACATGCTTCTGTCACCATATGACATTCTCCTGTAAAGTTACGGTTCATTTAAGAACATTATCTCTTGTGTTGCATGTGCAATTGTAATTATGGTTCATTTAAAACCTTAATTTGATGTTTAACAAAGAATATTGTTTTGATCCACATGATTGTGCTTTCTTGCTGTTAAGCCCTGTTTGATTGACATGGTCTCTGAAGCATTTTTATTTATTTATTTTTTTTAAAAACAACAGAGACGTGTTAATCCAATCTTTGCTATCACAACATATGCATTTAAAGAATATAACAGAAAAACATACAGTAATGTGCTGTTTAAGTTGAATGGATACTTTTATTCAGCAAGGATGCATTAAATTGATCAAAAATGATAGCAAAGACACATAGGCCCGGTTTCACAGAAAGGGCTTAGCCTAAACCAGGATTATGTTATAGTTTAATTAGGATATTTAAGTCATTTTTACAAATGAAAAAAACATTACCGGTGTGCATCTTAAGACAAAACAAACGCACTGATATATTTTTAAAAAAAAAGTGTATATGTAATCATGACATAGTATATATCGTTGAAAAGGTCTAAGAAAGGTCTCTGAAATAGATATTTTACCACTGTTTTTTGTTACAAAATTATGCAGAAGCAGTAATACATTTATTTACGACGAGTGCACCTCAAAAAAACCTACATCATAACAGGGGGCTTTAATTTTATAGCAATTTTGGATTAAAACAAATATTTTATATAAAAATAAAAAATAGCACAATACGTTTTGTTGACAGTTAATTTAAACTTTGACTATAAAGTTTTTTTAATAGTTTATAGTCATTTTTTAAATGATTTCACTTAATTATCTGCTGATTGTCTCCTTTACAAAAACACCAACTTTTAGGTCTGTATTCAAAAGTGTTTACTTATAACAATTTAAGTTTGGATAGTGCGCTTTCACGTCTATGAAAGATCTGTCAGTGCTAGTTTTTTCAGTTGAAACACCTCAGACTTACATTTTAGTCTAGGACTAGGCTTAAAGGAGAAGTCCACTTCCAGAACAACAATTTAAAAATCATTTACTCACCCCCTTGTCATCCATGATGTTCATGTCTTTCTTTCTTCTGTCATAAAGAAATTATGTTTTTTGAGGAAAACACTTCAGCATTTTTCCCCATATAATGGACTGATATGGTGCCCCGATTAAATGATCCCAGCTGAGGAAGAAGCGTAACGATCAGTTATTTTAATAAAAATAATACAATATATATACTTTTTAATGGCAAACGCTCGTCTTGTCTTACTCTGCCTGGACTGTTTTTGTTCCGGTTCATGACAGTTAGGGTATGTCAAAAAAAACCTCCCATCTCATGTTCTCCCTCAACTTCAAAATCATCCTATATCGCTGTTGTACCTTTTTTGTTAAGGGTGTTTGATCTTTTTTGCATATTCACTTTGCAAAGACTGAGTCGGAACTTCTGCAAAGATGATTTTGAAATGATTATTGAAGTTGAGGGAGAAAATACGGTCAGAGTTTTTCAACATACCGTAACTGTCTTGAGCCAGAATACACAGAGTTCAAGGACTGCAAGGCAAGACGAGTGTTTGAGAATAAAAAGTATTTAAATTGTATTTTTTTTAATGTAAATAACTGATCGTTATGCTACATAAGACCCTTCTTTCTCTGCTGGGATCGTTTACAAAATCGGGGCACCATATCAGTCCATTATATGGAGAAAAATACAGAAATGTTTTCCTCAAAAAACATAATTTCTTTACGACTGAAGAAAGAAAGACGTGAACATCGTGGATGACAAGGGGGTGAGTACATTATTTGTAAATTGTTGTTCTGGAAGTGGACTTCAAACCAGGGGATACATTGTTATAATTTTTTTTTTCCATTTTAAAAAAACTTTAAGTTCATAGAAGAATCCTGAAAAAAGTCAAGGTTTCCACAAAAAATCTTAAGCCGCACAACTGTTACCAGTCAGCATTATTACTAATTAGAAATAATAGAATGATTTCTAAAGCATCATGCGACATTGAATTATTACATTTTAAAATATTAACATAGAAAATGGGTGTTGTTTTAATAGCTTTAACTGTATTGATCATATTTACAGTATTATGGGTTTTGCTGTATTTTTGATCAAATAAATTCAGCCTAAGAGACTTCCCTTAAAAGCATTAAAAAGTCTTACTGACCCCAAACTTTGAATGGTTCAAAAAGAAAAAAAAAAAACACTCAACTAAGAGAGACACCAAATGCCATTTATCCTAGTCATTTATAACTGTTACTAAGTAACTGAAAATCAATTTAGGAAATATCAGTCAAACCGATAATCAAATTACTCTTGACTCTCTTCGGAGCACTTGACATGACAACCTGGAAACGTGAAATGATCAAATAATGACCTTCTTTGAAACAAGCTTTGAAGCTTCCTGCTTCAATATTTTTGCAATTCATGTAATGTTTGGACAGGGGAGCTTGTTTGTTATTCCGATGTCTTCTTGTCATTGTCTCTCTCAGTCCTCTTCTGATTTGATTTCCTTTTCTTTCGATGCTAGCGAACGGTAGGCTGCAGTGCTCTGACTGATTGCTCTGTGATTAAGAGATGTCTGTGTGTAATAATTTGCATATATTGTGAATAGTAATCAGCAGGGTGCTTTAATTATGTAGAATATGCAGATGTGCTAATTGGTAGGGGGGAACGGCCTGCTTTCTGTTTGTTTACTAACACTTTCTTGTCAGAAACTTCATGTCTGCTGACTCGCCTCTCTATTCCTCCAGAAACTCTTTCCGCACCTTTTCTTATTCGTTCTCCGTTGCGTTTCTCACACTCGCTTTCTCACATTCTTGTTTTTTAGCTCTACTGTAGCAGCCTTATAGTGAGGATGAGCCGATCGTGTTTTGTCCTCGACTCTCATTCTTGTCTTTCGGTCTTTCGCGCTCTCGCTTTCATTGCTTTCTTTTTCACTCTTTCTCACTTTATGCCTCCCGTTCCTTTCCGTGCCCTTGATGCCAACCTGCTGTCTCCATGGTAACTGCTGCCTAAAGGAAGTTGAGTCTTGAGCCGCAAAAATGTGACAGGTGCTTTCACAGAAAAAGGGTGTATAATGTGGGGTAATTAACGAGTGAGTGAATGTATGAAATGGTGGTGAAAGAGCAATATGAAATAAGTTTTTTTTTCCCTGACTGTGATTATTATAATGTGTCTCTTATTCTCTGTCATTTCCTCATTAGGGGTTTTTGAGTCGCAGGTTAAAGGGCTCAATAAAACGGACTAAGAGTCAGCCTAAACTGGACAGGAACAGCAGTTTCAGACACATCCTGCCAGGCTTCAGACCAGTGGACAATGACAGGTAAACAACAACAATTTTTTGTCTTATTCCGTCTATTAAAGCTGAAGTGTTGAATTTCTACACCACCAATGTCATCTGGAGGAAGACAAACATTTGCTCTTTAGAGTCTATAGATGATCTGTGTATTTGGATTGTTGTATACTAGTAGCTCTCGACCTTTTTGACCGCATGGCCTCCACGTAAGCTTTTTTTTGTAATGACAAAGCTGCTTGCTTTCAAATATATATTACAGAAAGTAGGAGACAGTGTATTAAAATAAATTTAAATAATACTTTTTAAATAATGATGTTCCATAATTACAGGAATTTTACAAGCTGAATATATTTCAGAATTATTAACTTTTTTTTGTTTGTTTTGACCAATGTTTTAAGAATATTTTTCTTAATACTATTCATTAGTTACTGACAATTTCTGCCAAATAAAATATTTTAGAGCTTCAAGGTGTTTCTGTAATAACAAAGCCGCTTGTTTTCAAATATATATTACAGAAACTAGGAGTGACAATGTATTAAATTACTTGAATAAAATAATTATAAATAATAAAATTAAATAATTATGTTTCCTAATTAAAGGAATTTTACAAGCCGAATATATTTCAGAATTTTTCACAATTGTTTTAATGACCAATGAGTTTACATGATGTTTGGTGTTTTATATTGAAATATTATTTTTAATATTATTCATAAATTACTAACAATTTCTGCCAAATAAAATATTTTAAAAAAGCTTATAAAATATTTTGAAAGCTGTTTATTTTAGTATGTTTCACAATTTTTTATGACAAATGAGTTTATAATTGGTAAATTATGTATATATATATATATATATATATATATATATATATATATACACATTATTGCTAATTATTATATTAAGAATATTATTCTTAAATATTATTCACAAATTTCTGTCAATTTCTGCCAAACAGAGCTTAAGATAACTAGGAAAAAAAAACATATTTTCAATTTGATTTATAATAATAGTGAAAAGAACAAATTAGAATAAGACATGTTTTATTTTATTTTATCTTTTAACTTGTTTTATCTTATTTTTAATAATTTTAAGCCTTTTTGCAGCCCATTTGGAAATTATTTGAGGTCTTCTCCTGGTTGAGGACCGTTGTTTTAAACTAGTTAAAATTGTCTTTAAAAATTCCATGACCTCAAATCTTTTAGTCATTGTCTTGACTAAAAATCAGTTGTTACAGTCATGGCACCATGTGTTATTGGAGAATGAATAAGCAGTTGGTTCTGACCTATTTTAAGACGTGCTGGATGTGAATGTAGATGTACTTGTACTGTATGTTTGGGTGAATATGGCAGTTGAGTCTTAGTATGGATGTTTTTGCATGTGTTTGCATTCTGTGTGCTAATTCCTGTGGTATAACGTCGTATGTAAATGTGAGATTTTGCATTTCCTCATGTCCGTGCTGCATAATTTGCTGCACAGTGAACAATGACGTGTGAAGTGTGTGTGTGTGTGTGTGTGTTTGGCCTGAAAGTTTGTGTGTCTGTTTGGCAGACTGGTTATTGAGGTCACTTTTGACATGCCTCTCTTGTCAGTGAAAACCGACAGAGCTTTGCAGTCCAATCTGTCATCTGCCTCTTTCTCGGAGATGCTCCTTCATGCATCTTCTCTTTCCCTTATCCCATAAATATCCCTCACTTTAAACAGACTGCAGCTGTGCTCTGCTCTTGAGTTTTTTGCTCATTTCTATGCAAATTTCTGATTCGGGAAGTTTCGCTGTACTTTATTTTACCGTAAATTTGATGCGCTAACTGTTATGCTCACAATTTGCAGAACAATAACAGTTTGGTAGTAGTACTAGAAATAGACTGACACAACAAATTTCAGGTCTAGCTGTTTATTCCTATTTTCTGTTCTAGTTTCAATTTTTAAAGTGGACATTAAGTGAGATGGGAGTCTGCTGCAAGACTAAATGTAAATCATATAGAGAAGTCAGGCTTCCAGGCAGGACAAGAACACATCGATTGAAAGCCCACTGTCCAATAAACAATTAATAGCTTTTTTTTTTTTTTTTTTTTTTTTTCCAGTGCAAACAGCAGTCATGATAGACTGCTAGTAAAGCACACTCTCCAAGCAGGACCCAAATTGAAGTGTTCGGAGCCTCTTGTCCAGTAAACATTTATCTTTTTTTCCCAGTAAACATTTATGTTTGCTGCTTTTAAATCCTGTGGATTCCACACAACTCTACAGACAGTTTCATGTGGCGTTACAGTGATTTTGTAAGACGTTATTTACACTTTTATTTGATCAAATGTCATTTATTCATATATCAATAAGTTACATAGTAGGAAAGCAGAATTTCCAACTATCCAGTATATGTGACCCTGGACCACAAAACCAGTCATAAGTAGCATGGGCATATTTGTAGCAATAGCGAACAATGCATTGTATGGGTCAAAATGATAGATTTTTCTTTTTTGCCAAAAATAATTAGGATAATTAATAAAGACCATGAAGATATTTTGTAAATTTCCTACCGTAAATATATCAAAACTTAATTTTTGATTAGTAATATGCATGGCTAACAACTTTATTTGGACAACTTTAAAGGCGATTTTCTCAGTGTTTTGATTTTTTTGCACCCTCAGATTCCAGATTTTCAAATAGTTGTATCTTGGCCAAATATTCTGAATTCCATTTTTTTTTCTATTTAATTTTTTAGACTCTGTTTTAATGGTTCAATTTAAAAAATATATATATTAATCAAAAAGCTTGTCTAATTAATTAAAACTATGAAACGTACCCAATTTAACAGCAATTAATTACAAGTTTAACAAAAAATACAATTTTAAGACCTTATGAAATACCCCTCAAATTTAGTTGTATTTTTACCAATTCTGTTTTTATTAATTTTCTGGATTCCATTTCAATGGTTTCATTAAACTTTAATAAACAAAAGCATCTCTGAATGCTTGATTTTATTTAAAAAATAATTCATTATCAGAACTGTACTGTGTATTTACATTTTTCTGGTAAATATTCCAGGTCGTCGGATGCAAAATTCACCTTTACATGTTGTTTGAACATACTGTAAATGTGTGTTGGCAGTGTGTGAACACAACCACCCTATACTGATAAAATTCCACCCAGTGCTTTTTTTTTTTTTTTTTTTTTTTTTAAATCCCCAATAATAATAATCACTTTCTCAGATCAGGCTGTTCTGAGATTCCTAGCAGAATGACGTAATTCTGCAGAGGCCTCGCCCACGCATATTTATTGACTGCTTTAATAATCATTGGTGATCCAGCTTCAGAGCAGAGCTCATTAGCATTTAAAGGGACGTGCACCGAAACGTGTCACTGTGAACAGAGCTGTTTTTGACAAGATAAAAAGGGTGTTGTTTTACACTAACACTGAGAAATTTTAACATAAGCATGGTATAGACTTTACATTAAGACCCTAAAGAATCATATTAATTTTGTGGAAAATGTGCATCTGAAGAAGTACTATGATTACATTACTTAATATATTTCTGTCACAGGTTCTTCTTCTATTTTGGCAGCTTGCTGTGAAGGACTTTAAGTTTCTGTTTGTATGTTATATAACATTTTTTGTTTGTTTGTTTGTTTTTTCAGAAGAAATGATAATGTAATATGTGTTCATGTTTTCAGAGGCTGAAAAAACTGCAAGCGTCATGTGTGCTGCAGTATGTGTGTAGTAAACGAAACCACACATCTATGCCATTCATTCAGAGGCAAGCAAAACATGCAGGATTCATATATAAATAGTCTTTTTGCGGTTTAATATTCACAGACACTAGTCCATATCACTTTTTGATTTAAGTGTACTGTGCCCTACTTTTGATTTATTCCACGTTATAGAGTAAATTCCATTTTAATGACTGGATTCTGTGATTCCGTCTGCATTTTCCACATCATGGAAATCATATGCCTCTAAGATATATATATATATATATAGAGAGAGAGAGAGAGAGAGAGAGAGAGAGAGAGTTTTTTTGGACCTCAATCAGTACAACTCCAGTTTGTACTTTATCTGTGCTCATTGACGATTCCCTCGTTAATCTGGGCATTAGCTAGCAGCGTTTTCCCAGTTTAGCTTTAGCCATTAGTTTAGACCCTAAGAATTCCCAGTCAGTCACAGGCCTCGTTTTACCTTATATCAACAGCATTAACATCAGCCACTGCTCTAAACCCACGGCCTGAGCTGCTCATCCATTCTTTACACAAATGAGATTATATGTGCGGATGCTGCTAATCCCAAAAGCATCTCATTTGATTGGATTAAGTGTAGTAATTGTCTGTGCTTTCAGCATGGCTTGGCTGGAGCAGACTATGGATGGCTGTGCTTGTACAGATAGGGGATGAGTACTCTGGACTTCTGTGGGGCCAAATGGATTTTTGTTAAATTTGTGTGCCCGATGCCCCGACTGATGTAAGTGCATCTTACTTTTGTGCCGCTTACAATCAGTGCTTGAACGTTTGTGCGTGTTTCTCTCTGTCTGTTCTGCATTATTACATTTATTTGGCTGAAAATGACCCTGCGTTACCAGACAGTCTGATTGTGGCTTCTATTGGAAAGAGTCAGGAGCTCTTAATAGAAAACAACTCTGTTGTTGAAAGCACTTAAATTAAAGGACATCAATATACAAAGGCAGTTACATCTAAATGGACATTTATTAAATGCGGTATCAACATGCATGCAATTTTCTCTTTACCATTTTTTGTAGAAAGCCAATATACGGATGAGGTTCAGTTGTAGTAATTTCTGAAGTCTTGTTTGCTTTTTCTTTTTTTTTATATTAATGTTCACCCATAATGCACTGAAACATTTAGTTTGTGCTGTTTGTCCTCTTGGCGCAGATGGCACTAAGGAGACTTAGGAAACATGATACCAGCCACAAGTTGAACTATTTACCAACAAACCGGGCTGTTCTATTCCAGTGAATAGAGAAAAGGATTGATTTTTGTGTGTAGACTGGATTTAAATCCAAATGAATGTCAAAAATAGACATTTGGGGAGGAAATGTTTTAGAGGGATTAATCCGTTATCTCAAATTAGTTTTATCATTTTTAGTCTTTACATTTATGTGACCATTTTCTACCCACTGTCTCACCATAGAGATCATTTATTAATTCATTCTTTCATACAATGATTTTTCAATAGTGTGTATTTGCAGTTTAGTTTTCAGACATGATTTGTAGAGGACAAACTGAGAAATGAACTCTGTGTTGTCAGTTATTCTATATTTATATCTGCATGTAGTACGTGAAATTATTTGTATTAATTGTTTTCCATGATACACTACCAGTCAAAAGTTTTTGAACGGTAAGATTTTTAATGTTTTTTTAAAGAAGTCTCTTCTGCTTGTCAAGCCTGCATTTATTTGATCCGAAGTACAGTAAAAAAAAAGTACGTTTTTGAAAAATATTGTTACTATTTAAAATAACTGTTTTCTATTTGAATATATTTTAAAATGTAAATTATTCCTTGGATTTTAAAGCTGAATTTTTAGCTTATAGAAATTAATATTTTTATTTTGCAGGGATGCTTTAAATTGATCAAAAGTGATGACAAAGAGATTTACAGTGTTACAAAAGATTTCTGTTTTAGATGAATGCTGTTCTGAAAACCTGAAAAAAAAAATCTACTCGGCTGTTTTCAACATAATAATAATAATAATAAAAAAAAAATTTTGAGCAGAAAATCAGAATATTAGAATGATTTCTGAAGGATCATGTGACTGAGGAATTCAGCTTTGGGATAAATTAAAAGGAATAAATTATATTTCAAAATATGTTTAAAACAGTTATTTTAAATAGTAAAATATTTCAAAATATTTGCTCTACTTTGGATCAAATAAATGCAGGCTTGAGATGACTTTAAAAAAACATTAAAAATCTTACTGTTCAAAAACTTTTGACTGGTGTGTACGTTAACTTCGAAAGCCAAAACTTAACTTAGCATACATTTAAATGATAAAGAGCGCCACGAATAGACATGTGGACAGAATTGGAGCAAAACATTTTTTCCTTTTAAACACACACACACACACATTCATAGACACAAACAGACTTTAATAAAGTTCATAGACTGGCACTGCTTTTTATTTGATGTTCTCAGATGGCGCTCATAGATTCTAATGACTTACGGGGTCAGATCTAAATTAAAAGCATTTGAACATTTGAGTCAATTTTCCTACGCTCGTTTTATTGTTCTCTCACGCATCCTTCGTTTCTCTCCCTCCTGAGCAGGAAAAAGGTGATGTTGTCAAGGAAACTGTCATATCGAGAAAAAAAATCTCAGTGTTGCTTTATTGCTCTGTAAATTTCATTTGGTAAAAAGAAACTAATTCCTAAGGAAAGATTGAACTAGAGCCACTTTTAATCAAACTGTCAAGCTCAATATGTATGTTTTGTGATGGGTGATTTTAATAAGGCCTCAATGATGGCCGTTGGGTTTGCTCGGACAAAACAAAACTGGCTGTGTTTATTGAATGTGCAGGCAATAATACTGCTTTAAATCACTGAAGGTGTTTTTGAGACTGAAATATTTCCTTTATTCATGCGTTCATAATGCATTAGATGAATTTGATTTGCCACAGTGGTTTACAGTTGCATAATCAAATGGCTACAACAAATAGCTATTATAATTATAACCATTTATTGTAGTCATATGAGTCAACAGTTCTTCTTAAAGGAGTAGTTCGCTTCCAGAACAACAATTTACAGATAATGTACTCACCCTGTTGTCATCCGAGATGTTCATGTCTGTCTTTCTTCAGTCAGTCGTGTGGATATATCCATACATATATAAATATATTTAAATAGGGGGAAAAAAATTGACAGTATTTCTTTCAAAAACATTTAAAAAAATTCCTACTAATATTAACCCTTACGTGATAGTTTATATGTAGTTTTTATTCTCCCAAATGTTAGCTAAGAGCCAAAAAAACTTTATCACAAACAGGCTCAGACCTGCTGTGAACATTTCAGACTGTTGACATGCTGATTTCTGAGCTTAAGTCTGGAAGATGACTGTTGACAAAGCCAGGGCTGCTTCTAAAATTGCCCGTTTTATTTAGTATTGGAGAAAATTTTGTTTTGGTTGATTATATGCTGTGTACTCTGTCACAGCCATCTGTGAGTATTGATTTGGGATGAAAGGGAGTCATCTGACTAACAAAGACATGCATATGAGATTCACATTTTTGTGCATTTCTGGTTTTGTCTGCGGGAGAGAGTAAAGCCATTTACACGACATCCAAACTCTGACAGAGAGAGATACAGAAAGCAGAGGAAGTAGGACAGTGGAAAAAATATGTAAGGAGAGGGAGCATGAGTAACACAGAAAGCACAAGAGGGCAGTAGAGAGAGAGAGAAAGAGTGAGTGGGGGTGAAAGAAAGGGCTGAGTGAGTGAACAGGAGAGAGAGAGAGAGAGAGGGAGAGAGAGAGAGAGAGAGAGAGATTTTTCTCCGCTCCGCCTTCCCCAGAAAACAACCGGCAACGGTTGGGCTGCTCAGTGCTGAGCGAGCAAGAGAGAGAGAAGCAGGGAGAGGGAAGCGCTCAGTGCCGGAAAAGGGAAAAATGGAGCTGTGAGTGCTACCCAACAGATCCCTTCCCCTCCAGAGTTATCTTCTGTCCTCCCTCGTTCTCTCCAGTGTCCGACTGCTGCGCTGAATTCACATGATGTCCGGTGAGTGATCAGAGCAATTCCTCATCCTCCTTTGGCTCGGAATGTTTTCGTGTTCAATTATAACATGATTATGCAAACTAGAAGTCTCTCTCACACACACTTCTGTGTTCACATGCTGTGATCTGGAACTGTTTTGTAATGTGTTTGTTTGTTAATTGTTGCTAACAGTGGCTGTGATGGGGGATGTCGGTCACATTAGATGTTCTGGGTCACTGGACTCATGTGGTTAAATTCTGATGCCATTTTAGTGTGGAGTCATTGTGGCCAGCAGCAGCACATCTGCATTAAGATTTTTAAATGGCTGCATTTGATTAAATTATACTTCGATTTAAAGTTTATACTGGGTGATTGAGGGTGTGCCGTTCTTGTGGTTATTGAAATTATTCGTGAAGAACATGTCTGTCACTTGTGGTTGTTTTGTTTTTGTTTTTTTAGATGACTGGAGGTTATGAACTTCTCTCAACCTGTCAGCTTGTGTGTGTGTCTGTAATTATATTTCAGCTGAACAGCTGCTCTCATTCATAACACCGAGGCTCATCGTGTCTCACGAGCATCTCCCTCCCTGGATTTATAGATTTAAAAATCGATTAATGATGAATTACTTCTGCATGCCATGTAAGCGAGTCGTACCGACTCTCCATTATCTGGTTCCTCAAGGAGGTTTTTCTGCCTCATCTGAACCTTAAAATTACTGCGAACATAACTGAATGTCTGATGGTCATGGTAAACCTACCTAATATCAGGGATTTTTTAAAGTTACGTTTTGTTGTTATACTAGCTGTATGTTTTGAAATATTGGATTGGTTAAGTATTGTGCCAGTGTGGAGTCAGTTTTGCATGCAAATCTTTCTTGCATGTCCGTTTTGTGAGTGAATCACGATTCACTTCTTTCCAATGAATTTATCTCAATAAAAATCATTTTTGAACATCCTTATTCAATAATCGCAAATGTCTGGAAAGGTCATGGAAAAGCCCTGGACATTGGTCAAACCTTGAGTTGATTCAGTCATATTAATATATTTTCTTCAATTAAATTAGTTTCTATTCTATTTTATTCTATTCTATTCTATTCTATTCCAACAGTTTGTAAATGTAAACATTTTACTGTTTACATTGTACCGTTGATTCAGTCATATTATTTTAATTTCAGTTATGCTTAGTTTTTATTCTTTTTTTTTTAGATTTATTTTAGGTGTTTATTATTGCCTTTATTATTATAGGACAGTATAGAAATAACAGGAAGCGAAGTTGGAGAGAGAGGGAGGCGGGATCTGGAAAGGTCCTCAAGATGGGATTTGAAGTCGGGTCACATGTAGGGCGCTACATTTTCTTTTATGCCAAATATCATTAGGATATTAAGTAAAGATGTTCCATGAAGAAATTTCCTACTGTAAATATATCAAATTTAAATATTTGATTAGTAATGTGCATTGCTAAAAATTTCATTTGGACAACTTTAAAGGCGATTTTCTCAATATTTTGATTTATTTGCACCCTCAGATTCCAGATTTTCAAATAGTTGTATCTCGACCAAATATTGTCCTATTCTAATAAACCATACATCAATGGAAAGCTTATTTATTCAGCTCAATTTAAAAAAAACTGTCCCTTATGACTAGCTTTGTGTCCCAGGGTCATGTATTGTATTATATTTAGTGCTGTGCAACGATTAATTGTAATTAACGATTAATCAATATTTGATCCTGATTATTCTGTATTAATCAAAATTTATATAAAAGTTTTTGTTTACATAATATATGTGTGTGTACTGTGTATATTTATTTTGTATATTTAAATACACACACATGCATGGATATATTTAAGAAAAATGTTATGTTTATATATTAAGTATATTTATATATAATATTAATTATATCAATAAAAAAAAATACATGTAAATATTTTTTCAGATATGTACTGTACCTATGTGCATTTATGTATACATAATAAATATATACAGTACACACACATACATTATGTAAACAAAAACTTTTTAATCGCAATTAATCCTTGCACAGCATTAATTATATTAAAAATGTTTATATATTTACCACAATTTATGATACAAAACTTTCTATTGTGTACAGTTCTACTTCAGTTGCATGATAAATGGTTAAAACCAATCGAAAAGAAATGCATCAGAAATCAGATTGTTTGTGGCAACATGTACACAGATGGAAAAAGTGGAAGTTCTTGTATTATAGCAGAGAATGTGCAAGGAAAGCCAAATTTATTTATTTTACAAACGCCTCTAAACTGAGTAGAAAGCGAATGAGAGATGGTGTGAAAAAAGAGGGGAGGAATGAGAGGAGAGTGTCTCCTCAGTACCAGCTGTTGTTCGATGTCTCCTCAGCTGTGCTGGAACGGAAAATTAAAGACGGATAGCGGATTTGAGTGGAGGATAAAAAAAGGCAAGAAAAAACAGTTGTAGTGTGCAAAAATGTTTTCGAAACTTGCATTAGACTCTGCAAATCAAGCCCATCTCTCTTTCCCCCTGCCTGGTTTTCTCTCAGTCACTCTCTAATTGCACTGTCATGACCAATCTCTCTCATTTATTGATTTGTTGTGCGCCGCTGAGGCGTGTCTACTGCTCTGCTGTCCTGGAACATAAGGAGGGTGGTAGGGCATCTTCTCCTCAGGAGAGGGTCACCTCTGAATGCTCAACCTGACCAAAGTGTCTGGGTAAAGATGTCTCAGAGGTGAATGCTTCCGAGGCGGATCAGAATAGGACATAAACTTCCAATGGCCAGTAAGGCTCTGTGTTAGTTGCTGGCATAGAAAGCCTGTTTATTTTCTCTGATCTGTATTGCATGTAGGACACACTTAGAATGGAATGCTACCATATTTGTAAGTGTTATGCATCAGGATAAATACGGAGGAATCTTATCGAGACATTTTAGAGCTGTTATTTCTGTCCTGCGAGGCAAGACCGAACGTGGCCAGGACAGACAAACAAGTTCAGGGAACGAGGATGAGAAAGGCAGTTTAAAGTCATTCAGGATGCAGACAATGTAAAACAGATTTTTTCCTGATATGTCAGCTAGTTAAAACAATAAATAGTCATCTTATCAAATGTCCAGCTGGAGTCTGAAGTGAGTCAGATCCCTACTCATGATGGCAGCGCCAGCTCACGTCAGATCTTACCACAAACCACTCTTATTTTGTAGGTACAGTACTAGAAACACATTTGCTGCTTTATACTTGTGTTGTGCTGACAGTAACTGGCAGATTGTCATCGTCTCTTCACATTGTGCCTTGTTCCTTTAACTGGCAACATGAATAAAATATGTGTGTGCTGCGAGTTGAGAGCTTTTCTCTACAGCTGTTCTGCTTCTCCAATGGTTTTGCTAAAAGCCAGATTTTACAATGGACATCATGTGGTGAACCAAGACTGCACCTTCTCTACTTAAAGGAGAAGTTCACTTCCAGAACAAAAACGTGCAGATAATTTACTTACCCCCTTACTTACCTCCAAGATGTTTATGTCTTTCTTTTCTCAGTCGTAAAGAAATTGTTTTTTGAGGAAAACATTTCAGAATTTCTCTCAATTTACTGGACTTCTAACTTCCAAAATGTAGTTTAAACGCAGCTTCAAAGGGCTCTAAATGATCCCAGCCGAGGAAGAAGTGTCTTATCTAGCGAAACGATTGGTTATTTTCAAAAAAAAATATGATTTATATATTTTCTAGCTCTGTGTGAATTCAGTGTATTCCGGTTCAAGGCAGTTAGGTTAGGTCAGAAAACTCCCATCTCATTTTCTCCTCCAATTTCAAAATGATCCTAGATTGCCACAGAAGTACCGACCCATCGTTTACAAAGTGAAAAAAAAAAAATTTTGAAGTTGGAGAAAAAATGAGATGGGTTTTTTTTTTGACATACCCTAACTATCATGAACTGGAATGCAGTTCACACAGAACTAGACTAGATGTGCATTTGAGCTTGAAAAGTATATAAATTGTACTTTTTTTTCTTTTAGAAAACAACCGATCGTTTCACTAGATAATAAGACCTTTCTTCCGCAGCCGGGATCGTTTAGAGCCCTTTGAAGCTGCATTTT
The DNA here is from genome assembly GCF_022985175.1 of Labeo rohita. Taxonomy (NCBI): domain Eukaryota; kingdom Metazoa; phylum Chordata; class Actinopteri; order Cypriniformes; family Cyprinidae; genus Labeo; species Labeo rohita. The sequence goes on from NC_066873.1 coordinate 25,879,071, forward strand.
GGAAGTTCAAACTCGGGGGCACCATAGAAGTCCACTATATGGAGAGAAATCCTGTATTGTTTTATCAAAAACATACTTTCTTTGTGACTGAAGAAAGAAAGACATGAACATCTTGAATGACAAGTGGGTGAGTAAATTATTTGTAAATTTTTGTTCTGGAAGTGAACTTCTCCTTTAAAAGATAACCATGACATTTAATAATAGTACTGTGTGAATATTTACAATTATTAACATTAGACAGACTGAATGGGAGATTAATCCAATGAAATTCAAATGATAATTAAATAAGTTTCCTGTTTCCCCCTCAGAGAAAATAAATACGTTTTTGCAATTTCCTGTCACAACATTACTATCTTATTGCGAACTACGTTTTATTTTTATTATTAGTTATTTTTATTTGTTTATTTATTTTTTTGCTGAGGCAAAACCAGGCTTCCATGCTCAGCAGCCGGTAATTCAAAGCACAAAACAAATTGTGGTTGGCACAATCCTTGTTGCTGCAAGCTAACTTGTATTCAGTGTAGTCTGTGGGTTTTTTTTTTTTTTAATACCTTGCATACTTTTCTTCATGGTTTCGGGGATGAGGGCATGTGTCACAATCTGTCTATGCTGGCATATGTATAATTTGGCTAGAGTCTACCAAGTGACAGATGAACATTTTGTGCCAAAATATTAACAACAGCAGATATGGGAAGTGTTTCTCCTCTCTTGTATATTTTGCTACGTTAACTATACGGTTAGTTGAACTTTATTATTTGCATTTAGCATTATTGATTTTCCCTGCTGTCTGAACAGACCTGTGACCCATTTTTGGACCCACTGTCTGAGATCTAAAGCTGTTACAGGATGCCACACTACAAACCGCCAGCTTCAGTGCGACATTTACTCAAATTCATCAATAATCCAATCGCTTGCACCTCTGGGAATGAATGTCTTTGCTTGTAATGGCCTGTATGTAGATTTTCGGGCTGTCCCGGCATGTTTGAGTGCGTGTTCTCATGTTATTTTCTCCTTTGGCCTAGTGTAAGCAGCTTTTCCAGGCGGGTAGATAGAGGGATGGATGGATGAAAAAGGGAGGAGGAGTGAGGGATGAGAGATGAATAGATGGACGGGCGGCATAGTTAATGGCCTGGCTTGGACAGGGTGGCCGACTGCAGTTATGTAATTTGTAAATTGCGCACATAAAGGAGAAATAGAGTAGAGACAAATGCAGAGAAATGAAGCATGCTGTAAAATTGTAAGGCTTTTTAATCTCATAATCAGTTTCAGTTTAATGTGTTACATTGACATGACAAATAATTTGTATTGGCAAAACATTTGTAGAACGTAAAGGGAAAATGGAGTTGCTGTTTTATATATATATATATAATGTTAAATATATAATACTCTTATATACACAATTCTATACTATTTAATAATAATACATGTTCCACAATTTGAGTTTTAAGTTTTATTTAGTGTGTTAGCATTTTGTTGGGCAATGGTGCAAATTCACACACACACACAAAAAACGGATGCAACATCCATGCGGGGAAATGTTTCACAATTATGTACACTGCATACGTGTCTGATCCTGTCTTTTGCACCATCTCGCGTGTGACTGGGGCATTTAAGATGCCATGTCAAATTAATAAGTTTAAAGGTTTACACGCCGCTCATCAATGTCAGTTCCAAAACAGTGGACCAATCAGAAGACCATGGAGTTGGGGCAAGCATTGTGAGCTTTTGTTTTGTATTTGACGCAAACATGGCGGAGTAGGCATAAACCTTTCCTGAGTGCTGCGTTTTGCGTTTTAGACGCAAAAACATTTGTGGGAATGCGCATATAGAGTGACAGAACAAGATCGCTGAGAAGATGATCACATGCAACAGCAATCATGACTCAGATTCACATCTATAACTATGGCCCCAAAAATAAATAAAATAAAAATAATCACTCATTAATTGTAATCGAGGTAAACCGTTCAGTCTATCTAGGTTTTGATTTTGATCATATTATCCAGCCCTAACCAGATATGGGGTTTATGACATATTTTTAATATGACTGAATTTGCATTTAATTTAATCATAAAAGCATTGCAAGTTACTAATTACAAAACTTTCACAGTTATTCAAACAAAGAATAAATTATACAGAGAAAGCGCGCAAAGAACATTTACATTATCAAAGAACAGTATGACTGACTTCAGTCTAGTGAGTTTCACCGATGACTCATATGAACGACTCTGATTGGCCATTGCATTCCTAAGCTCAACAGAATTGTCTGTGATTGGTTAAATTGCACAGCACTGTAAAAAACAACAAAAAAGAATAATGATGCAACATGAGCAGATATAAATTTAATGCTGCAGTCAACACTTTTCATTTTCATTTTATTCGTGACGGCCATAATGGATTTAGTTTAACAGTTCAGTGCCATTTTTGTCCCAAGCCCCTGTTAATTTTCCGACCGGTGTCCAGGAGAAGGCTAAGCCTTGCCCAGCCTTATGCACGCTCCACCTTTTACTGTTCCTCTCATGTCTTCAGCACTAGGCTGCTTTGTCTTCATATCCTATGCCGTAGTTCATCAAAGCATCCTAGTGTCAAAGCCAGTAAATGAACAGACACTGTGCGCACTGTCTGTATCAGCTGATGGCTCTCACAAGCCAAGTATATAAATATATAAGATTCTACAGAAGTCAGTCTCCTGTCTTCATATAAAAAAGCATGATGGATGAAAAAAATCCACCTTTTTTGTCATGTCTGTTTTCTCTACAAGTCCTGTTTGTGTTGAAGGTCAGAGAGGACTTCATGGTCCTCATCATGTCCTGCTCTCTCTCTCTCTCTCTCTCTCTCTCTCTCTCTCTCTCTCTCTCTTTCTTCTTTTTTATGTCCTCCTTTTTATGTTTTCATGGGCATGAAAGAACTTGTCTGGAATGTTTCCTTTCCAAGGTTGCATGTTTCTCCATGTGCTTTGTTTTCATCCACAGAAAACGTATTTCAGAGAAAAGTGTTTCAGAAAAAGAAACAAATCATTTGAATGTGCAAAAAAACCTCGTTTGACACTGCAAGTAAACACATGTACACACATGAACGATTCACGTTAGCAAGCGATCACATCGATAAACACGCATCATAGTCTATTCACACCAGAGTCTTTCTTTTTTTGAAAATTACATTAACATAGCCAAATGTAAAAAATTGAGACAACGGTAATCAGTTGAGTGATTCTCTTAGTAGTTATTCTATATGTAAATGAGCTTCTAAGAGGATTTCTCAGTATGTGTAGTTGTTCAAAGCAAAAATGAAGACCAGGGTCATAGATTTAAGTTTCATAATCTCTTTTAGCTTGGCAAGTCATTGAACTTGTGTGTGTGTCTGTGTGTGTTTAAAACAAGGAAGTGGCCAGTCCAAAACAACCTTTGGTTAGCCTTTAACCAGATGCCCAATGAACATCAAGGGCTCAACTGTTTGCTTGTGATAAGACAAAGGCGTGTGTGTATGTGTGGTATTGCTTTATTCAGACAGAATTCGTTCAGGCCAAGGCTAATTTGTTTGCTGTTCAGCACATTTAGCCCATTTCTCTTGAGAATGACATGTCTTTCCCTCAGTCTGTCATTGTGTTGAATTTTCCCAGCATCCTTCACTTTCTGTTTCCATCTTGGCACCAACTGCATCTTTATTTTCTTTTTTTATATGCATATGGAGAGGCTGGCATCCAGCGCCTATGTGTTTCTCCGCCATGATATAACTGTGAAATTGTCCATTTGGCCCGTGTGTTAATGTTAGATGCGAGGGCAGGAGATTGTGTGTAAAGCGTTTGCATGAAAGCTGAATCATATCCTCCCTCTCTTACTTTATGCACAAAATGGACTAAAAATAAAAATGGTGGAGAGGTCTGTTTTATACAACATCCCGAATCCTGATGGAAATGTAGGTTCTATTGAAGGGAAGTGAAATGGAGGTCAGTGGCGGTGACAGTGTACAAAAATGTAAAATGTACAAATACATCATTAATGGTTATTTTAATGGAGCTGCATCATAAAAATGTAAATATTTGCTATGCTCTGTTCTTTATCCATCAAAGGCTTTTTTTTTTTCTTACTAAAAATATTGAAGACCTCCGGGCAGTTATGCTAGTGTTTACTGAAACACCTGCTAGAATTATGAATCTGATATTCTAATATATCTACCTAGTGTCAGTTAATCTGTGTGTTTGCATGTGTTGTCAGCATAGCGAATGTCTGAATGACCTTTTGACTCCTTCAAACATTATTTTGTCTTGTGGTGCTTTTCCCCCCTCTTGTTCCGCATATTTTAGTCTTTATGTCATGTCCTTTCTTGCTAGGCACACAATAATAGATCAGAGAATGCTTTATGTCCCGGACCCTGCACACTACACAATGTCTAGTCCCAATGTTAAAAAAATAAAAAAATAAATAAAACATTTGAAAAACAGTGAGTTGTCCAAACAGGCATACATATATTTGTGTTTTTCAGCTGATTACTGCATGTATAGATTGTTACCAGATGTATTTGTGTGCATATTATTAGCTAATAATTCTTACGCTGTAGTCCATTAATTGACTGCAAAATTTGGGAGAATACAACTAAATATGCTTAATAAAAGATTTGGTCCCACTTTATATTAGATAGCCTTAACTACTATGTACTTACGAATAAATTAATCATTTGATACAATGTATGTATTGTGTGCATACGTGTTTTTACACTGAGCTTATATTTAAAAAAAATACCTGAATGTAGTTACATCTGTAATTACAATTATACTTACACATCCTTTACACATTAACCAAACCTTAAACCCACCCATACCACCACACCTGTCCCTAACCTTTCCCATATCCGACCTCAATAGCTGCAAAAGTGTTTTACAATACAAAATGAGCTCAAGTACGTTGTACTTGTTTTTTGATGTAAGAAAATACTAGTTAATGCCGCCTAATATAAAGTGGGACCAAAGATTTAATCAGGAAGTGAAACTACGGTCAATGAAAGAGGAATGGGATCTGATACTAGAAAGTTAAAATGTTATTGAGTTTAATGTGGGAAAGGGAGCGCTGTCTGTTTAAATAGGGCGTGTGAGCGAGGAGGTGTGTTATCAGTTATCCCATGGGAAGTTCCCTCTCCAGCACGCGGCAAGGAAGCCAGAGATCCCACAGAATTCCCCTTGACGTTGTATGTAGCGAAACGCAAATTCAGATCGGAAACACAGAAATGTGCTTGCGCACAGTAGTGGCATGAGAATGAATTAATGGAGCTGGGTTTCCTCACAATTAAATGTAAGTGAATCTATCTATTCTTTAGACTTTGGATTTGAGCTTGTTTTGATCACTCTGTTCAGTTGACATTTAAGGGTGATGTCCATTGTTATGCTTTTTAACATTACATGTATGAATGGTTTTAAAATTAAATTTATGAAATGGCTATACCTCATTTTAATGGTTGTATTTTGGTTTTGCATAAACCTTAGGCCTCGTTTTATGAAAAACTGCTTATATTCAGTAAAGAAAAATACACCCAGGTAGAGTGGGTGATGTGGACAAAAAAAAAAAAATCACAATTTTTTTTGTTTTTGGTATCCGTTGATATCTATAATTATAACAATAAATGTCACATTTTTATTTCTCCAATGTGAAAATAGTTTAAAAAAACAACAACAACAACAACAACAACAACAAAACAGATGGTTAATTGCGGTTTTAAACTGTTCGTTGCGGTCAGAACATGACACTTCTCTAGTCATTTTTTCCTTAACAAAATAAATTTTAAATAATAATAAAAAATCTCAGTTGTAAACATCTTAGAAACACACATTTGATAGTAGTTTTAGTTAGGATGCAGATGTAGATTTATTTTCATTATTAAAATCAGTAATATTGGTAAAAATTGTAGCAACCTCATTTTTATATATAATTAAATTTTTCTGAATGTTTGAGTTTTTTTAATAACCATTGGTCTTCCATAGTAGCATATATTTAGATCATGATAATCACAGTTAAAACCACAAATATAGCACCTCAATACCATGGTAAAAACGTAATATGGTTTCTATGTATTTGAATATGAAAAACAGTAGTATAAATGCATAGATGCTATAGCTTAATCACAAAAAATACTGTAATTATATTCCATTACTCCTTCCTCAGTACATTTAATACATGTCCGCATTAATAATAGAATAAAATTCAACACAAATACCCACATTTCTGACACAATACTATGGTGCAGTTAGTGCTACTACAGTAAATCTATGGTAAATGATGGCAATTTGTAGATTAAAATGTAGCGTTGTCAAATGATTAATCGTGATTAATCGCATCCAAAATAAAAGTTTGTGCTTATGTAATATGTGTGTGTGTACTGTGTGTATTTATTATGTATGTGTAAATACACACACTTGCATGGATATTTTTAAGAAAAATATTTTATGCTTATATATTAAATATACTTATATTTAATATAAACTACATAAATAAAAAATATATACATGTAAATATATATAAATATTTTCAAAATATATACTGTATGTGTGTGTATTTATATATACATAATAAATCTACACAGTACACACATACATTTTGTAAACAAAAACATTTATTTTGGACGTGATTAATCGCGATTAATTGCTTGACAGCACTATTAAAAAGGCTTCTGAATTTATCGTTGCGCACAGAGTCTCTCCTGTTTTGTCAGCGCTGTATCATTGGCTATAAACTGAATTATTTGTGTTCTTCGCTTGCATGCGTGTCCAAGACTCATCAGTGGGTGAACACATCTGCACTGCCGTTTGAACTTCAATCCGAGTGGACAAACTGATAAACTGCCCGGGTGGCGCGCCTTTGTCACGTAAACATCATATTGAACATTTATCGAGGAAATTTTTATTGCACGATAATTATCGCTATCGATTTATTGCCTTATCAAGCTGTCATTTGCTCTAAACAGTTGTTTTTTTTTTCTTTTGATATGCGCAACAAACATTCATATTTGTGCATGTCATTCTGTCCCTGTTCAGTTACCTAAGTAATTGTGTGAATGACGCTGTCTCTCTTTTTTGTCTGTCTCTGACCTCGAACAAATATTTTGGATGACAAAATATTAAATATTCAGTTGGGGGAACCGAATGTGATAGCTTGGAATTGAATGAATAAAAATGAGTGAATATATGGTGGTTCCTGTCCTGTGCCCCTTCACTCTTCTTGTTGTTTAGGGTCAGTTTTCAACTGTTTATTGATGTCCTTCATGAAATACACATGCAGTACAGCACAGATGTACTGCTTGATAACAATTCACAGACAGTCCGAATGACAGCTATAAGTGGGATAGATTTATCAAATGTTCTTTTTCATCTTCACTAAATGTGATGATTTCCAGTGGCGTAGATCATTATGGGCTGTGCTCTTTTTTTGGTGGGCTAAAATTGTACCTGTCGGCTAGTTGCCATGGAAACACTCACCTTTCCGTAGTTGCGGTCCATTCAAGGGTAGAGCCAAACCCAAGCAACGAAAGAGCCTAGTACATTGATCTCTCTTTCTCTCACTCTCTCTCTCTCTCTCTCTCTCTCTCTCTCTCTCTCTCTCTCTCTCTCTCTCTCTCTCTCTCTCTCTCTCTCTCTCTCTCGCTCTCTCTCTCGGTCTCTCCCTCTAAATGGGAAAACAGTAATGACAGCAAAGCCTCAGGCTGCATGATTAATCATATACTGCATTAATTGACATTGTGATTTTAGCCATTGCAGTATGCAATGATTAAAGGCTGTTTTAATATATTCGATGTCTTATGAAAGCTTCATCAAACCAGTTACTTTTGAAGCATCTTGCCTTTTTGTTGTGCCAGCTGACATGGCTGACTCACACAATGTTATGTATACATTCACTTTTTTTAAGCATATAAAAGTTTAACAATGGCTTTTTGCATTGTCAACCCTTATGCCATTCCTGACCCAGTCATTATAGCATTTGTCAGTCTGTCAGCTGTGGTATCAGTGACCTCAGAAATGTCTTTATTGTGAGTGGAAAGATGTGTACATATGTGTCTGTAAGTTCCCATTTCAGTCTCCAGCCGCACTGCTAGATGTGTTTGTGTGCTCATGACCTTAACTTTTCGTTTCTATGTGAGCTTCATACACCCACACTCCATGCATTTGAAAAGAGCCTGTGATGTGCGCTCTGAAAGGCTGAATTGTGTGTATCAAGCGGTGTGTGTAAGAGCTGTGATGGCCTGTGTGTTTGGGAGCATGTCCCCGCACATCTTCCTGTTTTTTTCTTTCTCGTCCCGTTTCTTTCATGTCCGTGTTCAAGGTTGCTTTGATTTGTGAACTGTATTTTGCTGTAAGTGTTTCTACCCTTGCTAAGGTCACTGTGAAAATATGATGAGTGCAGAGGACGAAGAATTTCTTGATGAACTGAAATGTGCTAAAGTTAAAGAGCACATTTTTGGAGCACATTTGGTTTTTTCAACATCTTTAGTGAATGTAGTACATCTCCACTCTCTGCATCCCTGAAAAGTTCGTGTAAATTCATACTTGCGATTAGAGATGGGTCTTTAGTGGATTTTCCTTACCCTGGTTAATCCAAGTCGTACTATTTCTGACTTCAATGTGGGATCAACTCGGCTTCATAGTTGGATTAGCTTGGCTTCTGTTTTCAGTGTCTACAAAACTGGTCCTATCGGTTCAACTGAGTTTCCCAAAAACTTACTTGGCACAACAGTCAAAGCCCAACCAACTCATTCTACTGGGAGTCAGTGTGGAGAACTGGGGTTTGTTGCAAGAGTACTAGAGCTGTGATGATAAATCAATTAGGGCTGTCACTAACAATTTTTTTTTTTTTTGGTAATCAAGCAATCTGTTGATTATTCTGGTGATTAATCGAGCAATTGGAACATTTTTTGTATAAGAATAGATCTAAGCCTTTAAAATGACTAAAAATACATATATAATACCAATGAAGCAATAATAATTAGTTCAAATAAAGTGTCAAAAGCAAGTAATCGTATGGTTTTATTGAACAAAACTGTTAAAATACATAATGTATTATAAACAATAGAGCTAATGTACATTACACAGTATATCAAATAACTGCAGAGGGCGCCAAGGGCCTGATGATTGTTTTTACACTACGCAATCTAATCTGTTTAATATTGACTAAACAACATTTAATTCAAATGTCTACTTAATCTTTAATGTTTGGCCATTTCTTTATGATAGAAATTGCGATGAACAGTTAGCATATTGTGAAAGACAATGATGTATTCTCCTGTGTTTGCGTAAGTTTGTAAAAGATTAACCTTAAAAATCTGATGAAATAGTGTATGATGCATTCCCAGAAGAGTGTTATAATAAACCCAAACTCACAACAACATGCAGAGATGCAGTTTGAGATGCTCCACACATGTAAATGAGTTTGTGACTGTGAACGAAGCTGCTCTGAGATGCAGGCATGTAAATAATTAAAGTGCATATATTAAACCTACATTGCATATATTTAATTGAATGGTAGCATTTGTAAATTCTTAATAGCATTATGATTTATTGTGATTATTAAATAGGTTTAACATGTGAAATGCACCACTTCCATTATTTATCGATTTCTCGACACAGGAAAAATGCTATAGAGGATTTTTTAAAAATCGAGTACTCGAATAGAATTGACAAATCGTTGCAGCCCTAAAATCAGTGCATCGCAATTCATAGCTTGATTTCGAATGCATTGCAATTCTTTCTGGAATCAAGCTTAGTTTTGAACAGCAGATCACGCTCTTATGTAGTTTTTAACTGCACACTCAAATGCTCACGAAGAAGAGCACAGAATAACGCTTCTACCAAAATGCATTTATGATGCTAGATTTATGTAAACATGGCCCACTGTGAACACCCTTGTAATTCGCTTCAGTCTTTTTGAACTTTATGAATAATTATTTTAGGTTCAAGTGTGTCTATGTAATTCGAAGCAAGCAGAGTACGGCTGTTTCTAAAGCATGCATAGCCATCTGCTGTTAAAAACTAAGCTCAGATTTTGTTTTGAGAGAGAATTGTGATGCAGTTGTAAAATCTCAGATTCATTTCTTGATCCGCAATGCATCAATTTATTTTCCCAGCCCTAAAGAATACATTTCATATATATTAACTAGTTATTAGGGATACACAATACTAGTGCTGTTGGAGTTATCAGCCAGTGTTAGCAGGGCTCTACAGTAAGGACTGCCCGATGACCCAGGGCCAGTGTGAATGATGCTCAGACCAGTTGACAGAACTGTCACTTGCCCAATCGGGACAGTGCACATCGTACGAGGGTGTGATATGTTGTCTATGATAATATTGTTGGCTAACTGTTGTTTTAACAATCTGACATTATCAAATATGTCCCTCACTTTAGGAAAAGCAAACAAAAACACACCCATTGATTGCACACATTAAACTTCTACGCGTGTACATTTAGAGTGGATGCTTTTACTGCATGATTTACTCTAATAAGATGCATTTAGAATACCCCCAAAATTCAAAATCAGGAAAAAAAAAAAATAAATATATATATATATATATATGAAATGACATATTAACCAAAATCACATGAAGAGTACCACTTCAATCCAAATATCATCAAGATAGCAAAATGATATTCATTTTATACAATAAACAGAAAGTTAATATTAAGAGACTTACGTTTTTGACACCATATTGTCCGTTTTTCTTCTATTTCGCCAATAAAAATAGCTACAAACAAAAACAAAGACAATGTTTTGCATTTCTAAACAATATGTGACACTTGTTTCTACTGCATGAATCAGTTTTTTTTTAATAAATTAGTTTAATGAATCGGATGAATCAACTCGCGTATTAAGTCAGTCAAATGCTTCGCTCCTGAATGAATCATCCACTTGACTGAATCAATTGAATCGCGGTGACTCGTTAACAGTGACATGCTGCTGCCTGCTGGTGATTTTAAAATCACAGTTAAATTATCTTTTCATTTTTAATAATTCCAAAATGATTATTCAACATTTTATGTTTGAAAACATCACAGTTTTTTTTGTTTGTTTTTTTTTTGCATTTGTAATTGCTCTTTACTGAATAACTTTAATAAGGGTTAAATCCATATTTACACAGTGAACATTATGTAGTTTGTTCACTTGCCTAGCAATATTTAAAATGTAAACAAGTTATTAAAAAAAATTTGGCAGGACAGGAAAAAATTCTTAGTGTTGAGCCCTGGTTAGAGTTGTTTTTTTGTTTTTTTTGTCGTATCAGTCAATTTTGGATATTTGCAGAATTATACAGGCTCATTTCTTCTTTTTATGTCTTCGTCACCATCTAATGTGAAGATTAATCCTTAAAAACACTAAATGTAATAACACTATATAACAATGTTATAACAATGTAATCATAAGCAAATCTTGAAAAACTTATTAATTTTTCATACTTTATGCTAGAATGTTGTGTTTTATTTGTATTTATTCTGACAAAATAGTATATAGTTATTAGATATTAATATTTAAAAATCTTTTTGTTAATGGAAAAAAAGAAATATTGCCATTTACCAGTGATAATTTGCTGTTATTAGTAGATTATCGTATTGATTTGAATTATAATATCAGCACATCGCTACTAGCAAGTGAATATGCACACATGCAGTAATTATTATGAAAAAAATATTTCATTTATTTATGTATGATGTTTTTATTGATAAAGTGATGGTGTGAATTGTTCAACTAGAATCAAATCTTAATTTTAAATTACATTTAAATTATTTGATTTTCTTTTTGTTTCATGCCAAGCATTATTTATGTATTTATTGATTGAACTAGTAAGATGTTAGGTGGCATCACAGACGCTCTCTAATTTGTCAAATGTGTTTGGTGTTGTGATACTAGTGTTCAGTACATAGCAGGAGATCAAACATGACGGGTCAGGGTGTGAACTCTCTTCACGCTCTCACTGACAGTGCATTCCCATCGTTTTGTCTCATGGGCTATAAATCTTTTGTTAAATATAGAGAACAAGACAAGTGACTCTCCTGGTTCTCCCTTTTATAAAAAGCTACATATTGATTTTGAGTCTAGTATTGCTGGCTGACCTCATTGCATGTATTTGTTGTTTAGCCACGGGTTGCTATGTTTCTCTCCCTGACTCTGATTCAGAATTTAATTTAATGGTCTGTTCTCTCTGTCCTTTGCTTGTGTACCAGACAGAACGGGGAAGGAATATTACCCAGTGATGCCTCATAGAGAAAATATGTTGTATTTAATTGCATTTAAGTGAGGAATGAACAAAACAAATGACTCTTAGAAACTGATTCGTTTTAGTGAATCAAACACATACTGTAGCTGAAAAATGCTAAAAGAATCGTAGTAATTATGAATCCAGAAATATTCATCTTGTCACAAATATTTATTTATAGCTGCCTTTCCAACCTTTTCCGTTGCAGTCTTTTGCCCTGAGAGCGTAATCTTTTTTTCTTCTATCAGTCTGCCACTTTTATTAGTTCAAAACGTTTATTTATAGATCATTTCTATCTCTGTTCTCCTTTCTCACTTTTGCATTCATGGAAATAAAAAAATTATTATTATTATTATAAAAAGCCATTTGCGATACGTTTTTATCACGGCACTATCACACGTTTATTTTCAGACTCAAATGCCTTTGGTTTATTCCATTTATTTGTTTATTTTTTAAAGATACGGCCTAGGAACGGAAAATGAAGCCGTTTGAGTTAAAAAGAACAGAAAAGGAGGGATGGAGGGTGAAGTGTGACTTATGTCTAGTGCAGTGTCTGAAATATTTACAGAGACAGAGATACAGAGCGCTGTGAAGACAGGAAGTGTGTGCGCAGGGGATGAATCCATTTGGGAAGAGGAGGATTCTGGGTAAATGTGAAGAAAAAAAAATGAGTAAATGAAAGATAAAGAGAGAAAACATGGCGAAGTGTAATGAAAAGGATTCTTTTCCAAGGACAAACAGGTCAGCTGCTTCTCAGCAGACTGAATGTGCGTGCTGCTCTGTTTGAGGTGATAAGTATGTTGGAGGTGAGCTGTTCACAGTTCGGTTTTTGTGTTAATACCTCCCCACCTCAAAAGCGCACTCACACACGCTCGCTTTCATTGGTAGGAGATGCATAACATGAAAGAGCTTGTAACACATGCCATTAAGCATGCACACCACATCACTGAGCGCGCTAACATCACACTAACAGGCTAAAATACATTCTCTCTTTCACACACACAGTGAACACAGTTAGAGCGAATGTATTATCATTCATACGGTGTCGTTCATTGCCTCCGATGCTGACATTAACATTCATTCTGCTAGACTGATGTGACAGTTAACCTTCTAGAGACACACTCCATGTGGAGTTGTGGGTGTGTTTCCATGTGTTGTGTTCTACATCCATCTCCTTATTAGTTTCACTTGCCTCTAAATCAGATGTATTTCGACACATAGACAGCCAAGGACGAGTAAACATACATTCCTCACAGGGTACACCTCAGCACGATCTTCTTGTCTGAACATGTCCTTTTCCTCTCTTAGGCTCACCTCTAACTCCCAGAATGCACTTCTCTCTGATTTGCCCAGTGGCAATATTTAGATGATCCAGAATGTGCTGTTACATCATATTAGTACTAATAAAAAAGTGCTCTTCTTGGGTGTCCTTTAAAAGCATGATTTCTAAAATTAGTTACGATTGTTACACTTTTCATGTTTTTATGTAGCTTTGTGCATGACATGATAGCCGTGTATGCAGGTTTGAATAAAAATGAGGCTGTGAGTTTATTTAATTAGTTGTACTGTCTTAAAGGTGCAGTGTGTATTTTCTGCAAGTGGCACTAACATGAGCATCCCAACTTGTCTCCATCAACTATAGTGAACACTACTGAATGCACTACATCTATGGCTGGGCGATAAAACAATAACAATAATTATTTTGATTAGGGATGTCAGTTTAAAACATTAATTAATTAGTTTTAAAAAAAAGCGATTAAAATATTTTAACTCCTAATGCACTGACCCCGCCCCCAGAGCTGTATGTCATCTTATATTTCATATAGTTGGCTGTTTATATACAAAATCATGATCCGCACTCACATATTAAAGACTTCTCGTCGTTTATTTTCACATAAATCACCGATGGGACAAAGACACAAACGTTTCGGGCATCCGAATTGTCCAAACTAAAATGGAATATGTAAGCCTGAGTGAATGAGTATTGGTGAATGAATGATGACGTCAAAATTGGTGATTTAAAAAGTGGGACGAGGATTCCTATTGTTTAGCACACTGAAGAAAGCCTTTGAGACGAAACTTTCGTGTCTTTGTCCCATCTGTGATTTATGTAAAAATAAACGAAAAGAGAAGTCTTTAATATGTGAGTGCGGATCATGATTTTGTATATCAAGTGATTTAATGGATTAACGCACCAACAAAAAATCAAGTGATGAAAGAGCACGGTGCAAACAACTTTGTGGATATAGTTGGCTGTTGACAAATCTAAAAAAATAAATGCAGTTATGCCCTAAAATTCATGATATTGGTGCAAAAAATCATATTTATATATATCACATAGGCTATTACACGGGCAGCAAGAGCAGTATGACACAAGTGCTGATTTTGTCCTGATCTATCACAAGCTTAAATGTAATTTTATGTCGGCACCGATAGCCTTGTGGGCAGCGTGCCGACATATAGCGGTGTTGTGCTCCGGGCGTCCCGTGTTCGAATCCCGACTCGAGGATCTTTCCCAATCCCGCCCCCATCTCTCTCGCCCACTTCGCTTCTTGTCACTTCTGATCTGTCCTGTCATAATAAAGGCAAAAATGTCGTGTGAACCAATGATTCAAAAGGTCATTCATAAAGAGAGCCATTTAGTTTATTCCTGAATGAATCAGCCATTTGAACAAATCAAATGAATACATGACTCATATGAAATTAACAGTCCTGACTCGCAATCTCCTCACTGGACATGCCTTTAGAGAGAAATGCATCTTTACAGATTACATAATGAAAGTGTTGTTTGCGTTTTGCATGATTTCAATTTAAAGTACTAATTTGAATCTTTCTATAGATATATTTATCATGTCTGTGAGGCAAGAATTTGCTTTTTCTTTAGATTAATTTTTGTAAAGCACTTCTGTTCAAGACCAAGACTTACTTTATTTTACAGTGGCACAACATTCTGTTGATATTTTGAGTACACGCAAATAAAAGTAGTACCTTTACGGTTTCGAATGATGTATGAGTCTTACCTTTATGAGCAAAAATGACGGCGTATTTTAAGTTGTTTGCAAGTGATCACGCTGTTGCCTCCGTGCGCTGCAAAGCGCGCTTTAGTTTCCATTCTTCATACAAACGACTGGATATGCATCTAACAGTGCACATTTACCTATGTTAATGTTTAAAGGGGTCATCGGATGCAAACTTCACTTGTTCATGTTGTTTGAACATTAATGTGTGTTGGCAGTGTATGTACAAATCTACCCTATAATGATAAAAATCCATGCAGTGGTTTTTAATTAATCTGTAAATTATATCCCCTTTTTCAAATCGAGCCATTCTCAGATGCCTGTTGGTGTGCCGTCACACCTTACAGTTACATAAATAATTTTATTAAATAATATTGCAGCCTGCACTCCAAACTGTGCTGAAGATAAGTGTCATTAATCAGGCAACACACCTGTTTCATAATTTGAAACAACAGACTAATAAATTAATTTTTCTATTAAGATATTAAGGGAAAATGACTGGAAAAGTTTCAAGAATTCTAAAACATAAAATGTTTGTCTTGTTCTGACCATAAAGAGTAGTTTAAAACTATAATTAATGGTCTGGTTTCTACAGGTTTCACTTAGTAGCAAGCTTGAAAGAAATAATAATAATTATAATTAATGATAATTATTGATATTGACTGATAGAAAAAATGTTATCATAATACTCTGACTTGTTGGCAGTATTAGTTTGTTATTGAGCACATTATTCTGAAATCTGTCATTTTGCTTAATGCACTGGTATAGCCCTTTGTATTCATGTTCAGAAGTGGTTGCGTTTATTGTCTCATGTTATATAGAAAGTTCTAAGTGCATGGTGAGATATTTCTTTTATCTTCTTTGTGAAATGAAAGATAAGCTTTAGGAAGTGCTCAACTTTTATCTCTTAGTTTCAATGCCACTTGATCCCCTTCCAAACGTGCTGACCAAAAAAGAGCTTCTGAGGTATTTTCACTCCTGATCCCTTCTTCTCTCACGACACAGTCTTGAAGAGCTAATATTAAGTTCTGCTCAAGGAAACTGTCTGTTTCGTTCAGAAACAAGAAGTTCATCTTTAGATAACATTCTTTTTGAAGTTTAAAGTTTCATATCCAGTAACTAAGTGATTGACGACCGTTCAGATGAACCCCCAATGCACACTGTTTCTTTCGATTTTTACTTCTCGCTCGTCTAAAATCCTTTTGCTCAAGCTGGTTTTTGACAGCTATTCCCAGTACTTCCTGTCAGTGTCATGCTATCAATGTTTCCCGGTCAGGAAAACTGACGTTGGTTTCTCCTCGTTCTGGAACTCAACCTGTCGTTTGGACTGCTAGCTTGATACTCCATCTCTCCAACGGTGCTTCAAGCGTGGATCAATCCCACAATCCCCTTTGCTCCAATTACTCTCAGAGTCCTCTGCTTCGTTTCACCTCAGCCAATCAGAAATAAACCAGTTTGTACACACACATACATACACACACACGTTTTGCTCTCTGAAGCCTCAGTGGTTAGGAGACAAGGCTGGTCTCAGGAGTATAGTCTTACCTCTGAAGATCTTTGTGGAGGAGAGAAAGGAGGAGAGTGGAAGAAACAAGGAAAGGAAAACAAAGGAGAGGGGGAAGGGAGGTAAATAAGGAGTTCGGGGTAATAGAGAATAGTAAATAATTTATGAGATACAGCAACAAACAGTTGATGATGATTGTTTATGGAGAGAGATGTGGGTCGCCTACTAGCAGGTTTATTTGTCTGTTTGTGTGGGGGGAAATGTGGGTTTATGTTGAGAGAGCATCAGCAGCATCACCTTTATCAAGAGGTCGGAAATTGCCTGTGTGTTAGTTAATATACTAAACTAATTAAAAAGGAGAGTTCACTTAAATAAATAATTTGTCGTTTATTCACCCTCATGTCATTCTGCTGCTCATTTTCCATAAATAATAAGTATGGAAGTATGAAATGCATGTTGGTTTTTCCTGCACGCAACAACAACAGCAAGCTGTTATATCTGATTCAGTGACTGAACCAGTTTTTTTTTTAATGAGTCAGCCAAAATCATGAAACAGCCTCAAATTTGCTCGAATTAGCTGTTTGAATCAGATTTACTTAGTAAATTGTACAAAGCTTTTACTGTTTACAACTTGACTTCCTCATGGAACCACACTGTAAAAAAAACAATTTTGGAATTGTTTGGGGGAGAGAAACAAAAAAAACTATTTCAGTCTTTCTACTTCAACAATTCTTGATTCAAAATTATTTCTAAATAAAATAGGATTTTTTCAGTGCATGAGTCATTTTTATGTTTAAAATTCACTTCAGTCTGTTTATTAATTTTATTATATAACAGTATAGCAATATTCTAGTGATATCGGTGATATAGTTTGTATCACTAAGCTCATTGTATTTCTCATAGCAAGAGTCATGGCAGCCACCCAAATCTACTATAATTTTAGAAATAATGTTTTTGTGTCATAGAGTGTAGTTTTAAGAGTTTTTTAAACAAGAATGTAGTTGTTTTGACTTCAAATATGCGGTTTGTTAATAAAAATAACATCTGTTTGAAAATTTTTTAAAAAGTTTTTAGAGGTGTGAGCTCCAGGCCATTAATTATTTTAGATAGGGTGTTAATTATTTTACCAAAATAAGAGGGATCATACAAAATTATCATGTTATTTTTTATTTAGCACTGACCTGAATAAGATGTTTCACAGAAAAAACATTTACATGTAGTCCACAAGAGAAAATAATAGGTGAATTTATAAAAATGACCCTGTTCAAAAGTTTACATATGCTTGATTCTTAATACTGTGTTGTTACCTGAATGATCCACAGATGTTTTTGTTTTGTTGTTTTTGTTTTTGTTTTTTTTTGTTTGTTTGTTTTGTTTTGTTTTTAGTGATTTTTTTTGGCTAAGTTTGTCCTGAACAGTTAAACTGCCTGCTGTTCCTCAGAAAAATTTAGGTCCCACAGATTATTTGGTTTTTCAGCATTGTTGTGCATTTGAACCCTTTCCAACAATGATTTTGAGATCTATCTTTTCACACTGAGGACAACTGAGGGACTCATATGCAACTATTGCAGAGGGTTTAAATGCTCACTGATTCTTCAGAAGGGAAAACGATGCATTAAGAGCCAGGGGATGAAAACTTTTGAACAGAATGAAGATGTGTACATTTTTCTTATTTTGCCTAAATATCACTTTTTTTTTTCATTTAGAACTGCCCTTCAGAAGCTACAGAAGATACTTACATATTCCCCAGAAGACAAAATAAGTTAAATTTACCCTGATCTTCATCCCCCCGGCTCTTAATGCATATGTGAACGTCTTTTATGTGAAATAAATTATGTGTATCTTATTCAGGTCAGTACTAAATAAAAAATAACATACATTTTGTATGAACCCTCTTATTTTAGTAAAATAATTAACATTTTGCAGATTTTGAAGATGTATGTAAACTTTTGACTTCAATAAATAATATATCTAAAAATATATATCATAAAAAATAACAAAATATGCAAGTATAAATTATGTGAATAATGTAAACTAAAAAAAATAAGTGTTATATGAAAATATTGGCTGTTGAGCTCCGGTTGTAGCAAATTTATACTAAATACTAACTAGAAAGCATTCTTGTTAATGTAACTTAAATCTGTATTCTAATATCTTACCTAACTTACTATACAAAACCTAAATCACAGTCCGATGCACAGCAACCCAATTTTTAGGGGGTTTGCTGCAAAACAACATTGGGGTGTGTAAATAATGACAAAATTTTCATTTTTGTGTGTTGTATTCCTTGGAGATCAGAAGATGAAGAGTGTTCTGTGCTCATCTCTCTCCAGCTGACATGAAGGGATGAGTAGTGGAACTGTTCCCAGATCAGATCTGCTTTGTAGCAAACACTAATTAACGTCAGTTCAGACCAACACAGTCTTCATCTTAGATGAGATCTCCCACTCTAATTACAGCTGTAAACATGTTGCATTTTCCAATGATATGCTTGCTATCTTCCATCACTGTTTATTATGGATGCGGAACGTGTTGAATTGATGTGACACAAGTGGTATTGGCATTTTAAATGGCTTCATTCTTCACACATGCATGCAAGCGCACACAACTTCTTTTATGATTTACCTTTCTGACTTTTTTTTTTCCTTTGCAAGTTAACAGATATTGAAATGTTTGGCGGAGATTTTCTAATATATATTTCATATTATTAGGAGATAATTAACAGTTTGAAGAAGGCACTAATTATCCTGTCAGCGCACTAATCAGTTTCTGCGCGCTAACGTTAACCGACAGCTCAGTTAAAGACACCTGTAGTGATCAAATCACATAAACACTTTGCTCAAACAACACATGCTGAACAGCAATCCTGTGTTCTTTCACATGCCTTAATGAGTAATTAATGCCTTTATGCATTATATATGTCTCATATTATACAAAACATGTTGAGGATTATAGAAAAAATTTGCTGTGTAATCTCTATTATCGCTGCTGTCTTCACACTTTGGAGACTCAAACTGTGTTATTGAAGTTTAAACCTATTATTCTTTGATCCTCGAAACTGCTGTGTCCTGTATGTCTCTTAAAGGCTGCCTACAGACTCTGTTGTCTCAGCATACTGTGTGCTGTGTGAATGTCTTTGAAAAGGACCAGAGCACGTGTTCTTATATTACACCTGCAGTTTATCCAGTGATAACACTTGCTTTGTGGTTGCCATAAAATACCCATTCGATTATCTTGTCTTGTTTTCAAGATAAACGATATTGAAAAGCTTAGGTGTGTATGTGTGTGCAAGAGAGACATTTGTGTCACTGGTTGGTTTGTGTGTTCCTGTTTCAGGTCTCATCTGATGCCCAGGCTGAAGGAGTCACGCTCTCACGAGTCTTTGCTCAGTCCCAGTAGTGCAGTAGAAGCTCTGGACCTCAGCATGGAGGAGGAGGTCCTTATTAAACCAGTGCACAGCTCCATCCTCGGGCAAGATTACTGCTTTGAGGTATAAAAACCGGTTTAATTCGCTTCATGCTATATACATCAATAAATTCACTGATCTAATCTCTCTCAACACTCAACATGTTCATTTAAATTCAACATTACAGTATATCGTCATTCATAAGAGAGTGGTTCTAACCAGGCAAGTTTCCGGCAAATAGCAGTTTGTTTGATTATATTGATTTCCGTTTTATATAAATATTGATTTCCATTTTATCATAATCTTGTTTGAACAGTCCCAATATTGATTTTTAAAACCCCAGTGTTGATTTTTAATGAATTATTTAGTTTTAGTGGATAACGACTTTTCAACAAGGTGAACACAAAAGAAAAGAGAGAATGACTTATTAATATGGGTATTATAACTGAAATGTATACCAATTAACTGGAATTTAATTAAAATAGGAATCAAGTCAAATCAAGAGCTTGTGGATTAAATCAGAATTTAATCAAGACCAGAACCAAATCAAAATCAAAATCAAAATCAAAATCAAATCAAATCAAAAATACACTGTATAGGTCAAAATTATTGTTTTTTCTTTTCAAATCATCGTTTTTTCTTTTCAAATCAAATGTGACCCTGGACCACAAAACCAGTCTTAAGTTGCACAGGAATATTTGTAGCAATAGCCAAAAATACACTGTATAGGTCAAAATTATCGTTTTTTCTTTTATACCAAAAATCATTAAGTAATATTAGTTTAGATATTAAGTAAAGATCATGTTCCATGAAGATATTTTGTAAATGTCCTATGGTAAATATATCAAAACTTAATTTTTGATTAGTAATATGCATTGCTAAGAATTTCATTTGGACAACTTTAAAGGTGATTTTCTCAGTATTTAGGGTTTTTTTTTGTTTGGTTGGGTTTTTTTTTTTTGTACCCTCAGGTTCCAGATTTTCAAATAGTTGTATCTCAGCCAAATATTGTCCTATCCTAACAATCAGTCCAGCTTTCAGATGATAAATAATATTTATAAATCTCAGGTTAAAAAAATTGACCTTTATGGTCATGGTTTTGTGGTCCAGGATCACAAATCAAAAACTTGTGGATTAAACCAGAATATAATCAAAATCAGAATCAAATCAAGAGCCTGTGGATTAAACCAGAGTGTAATCAAATTCAGAATCAAATCAAATCAAGAGCCTGCGGATTGAACTAGAATGTAATCAAGCTGGGAAATCTGTATTGATCAGAAATGCATCAAACTGGCAAATCTGTATAGAGCAGAATTTATTCAGTTTGATTCAATTCACAAGCTCTCTTTTTGACTTCTTTTGTAGCTTGTGATTCCTGGTTGGAACGTGTGTGATTGTCTATATCCAGCTTTTTGAACACATTCTTTAAATGCTGAATTTGTATCCAAAATATCTGTTAGTAATGTAATTCAGTTTGGCATTTTGTTTCTTGTCAGTAACATCTTTTCAAAGAACATTAAAACATGGCACAGGTTTGCTGCTTTTGATGTAAGCAAGCTGGAAGCTGTGAAATTCTTGCAGCAAGCTGACAGTTATCAACCTTTTTTCCAGGTGAGCACCTCCACAGGTAGTAAGTGCTTTTCTTGTCGTTCGGCCGCCGAGAGAGACAAATGGATGGAGAACCTGCGACGGGCCATCCACCCTAATAAGGTAATCTCACCTTCCCGCAGAGGCGCTTTTATACGTGCACAGGGTAAAATCATACCTGATGCAGGATTATTGCTGAAGAAATGCAATTCAATGCAAAGAAAGAGGAGACATCAAATAATGTTTCTGTATCTGTAAGAATGATGAAATTCAGGGCAGTTTTTTCCTTCTCTCTTTGATATAAGCACATGAGACGCAGGAGAGAAACAGCAAAACATATGGCCCCTTTGAGCGAGCCAAGAAAAAAATAGTCATCCGACAGCTCATTTCACCAATCAATGATTAAGCAAATTAATGATTAATTAGATTGGGAGAAAGAAATTCAAGCACAACCTTCAAGTTATATTTGCCTTCTTCACAGCTTGCCTGGGGATGTGTTTAATGTCTCCCCATCGCTCAGTCTTACATTTTAATTACTCAGTGGGTTTCTGAGGTGAACACCAGAGCCAGGCTTTACAGAGCTTTACCGTGAACAGATGATGCTTTCAGACAGATGTTGATGCTGTAGTAGTGTGGAGATGATCATAGCTCAGGCATTAGCTGCTGCGGCAGAGGCCCATTTCTGTCTGCCTAATTAGTTCATTATCTGTGATGAGGGCGCACAATGAAGCACCTCAATACAGAGATGCGAAATCAATTGCCTTAGTGGGTGTTTATTTGGATGGGAATATCCATGAGCACTAGAGCCCTACGCAATGCCCGCTTCCCTTAGTACAGTCGACTGCTGTTACAGGGCAATTCATCAGACAAGCCTTAAAGGCATATTTCACTCAGAAATGGAAGTTGTGTTATTGTTTACTTTAGAATTTTAAAAAATCTTTTTGCAGCCTAGGGCTGCATTGTTAATGAAAATAAATGGCGTAGTATGATTATAAAATACCAGAGGCTGTGATTTAAAGTGATAGCGCACCCACAAATGAAAATGACCCCTTGATTTATTCACCCTCAAGCTATCCTAGGTGTATATGACTTTCTTCTTTCAGACAATTACAATTGGAGTGATATTAAAAAATGTCCTGGCTCTTCCAAGCTTTATTATGGCAGTGAATGGCTGTTGAGATTTTGAAGTCCAATAAAGTGCATCCATCCATCATAAAAAGTGCTCCACATGGCTCCAGGGGGTTAATAAAGGCCTTCTGAAGTGAATTGATGTGTTTGTGTAAGAAAAATATCCATATTTAAAACTTATCCACTAACTGTCGTATGCACAAGAGAGAGGCGTTCCAGCAGATGATGTAGGACGTAGGTTGGATGCGGTGATGAGAGCGAAAGTGCCGAACATGGAGGCGTAATGGAAAGAACAAAACAAATCACTGGTCACGCATTAGAAGTACAAACCGAGGATTTGTAAAGAAAAATGTCGGAAGATTTCGATATATGCCAAATTAGACTGTTTTTTTCTTTGCTGTAAACATAACTTCTCACAAGCATATTCTCAGGGGAGCACACGCTATGTTTGCGTCCTACGTCATTGCTGGAACGCCACTCAGAGCCATGTGGAGCACTTTTTATGATTGATTGGTGTACTTTATTAGACTTTTAAATCTCTGCTGCCATTCACTGCCGTTATAAAGCTTGGAAGAGCCAGGATATTTTTTAATATAACTCTGATTTCATATATACACATTACCAGTCAAAAGTTTTTGAACAGTAAGATTTTTCTGCTCACCAAGCCTGCATTTATGTGATCCAAAATACAGCAAAAGCAGTAATATTGTGAAATATTTTTACTATTTAAAATAACTGCTTTCTGTTTAAATATATTTTATGATGTAATTTATTCCTGTGATCAAAGCTAAATTTTCAGCATCATTACTCCAGTCTTCATTGTCATATCATCCTTCTAATATGCTGATTTAAATGTTCAAGAAACTATTGGTAGTAGTAGTAGTAGTAATATTTAAATGCTATATAAATAAATTAAACAGTATAAAAATGTTAGGTACATTTTTTTTCAGGATTCTTTGATGAATAGATCCAAAGATCAGAATTTATCTGAAATAACACGTTTTTGTAACATTATACACTATACCATTTAAAATCTTGGAGTCAGTATGTTTTTGTTTTAATCAAAATGATGATAAAGACATTTATCTTGTTTCAAAAGATTTCTGTTTTAGATAAATGCTGTTCTTCTGTACTTTCTATTCATCAAAGGAACCTGAAAACATTCAGCTCAGCTGTTTTTAACATAATAATAATAATAAATGTTTTAAGCAGCAAATCAGAATATTAGAATGATTTCTGAAGGATCGTGTGACTGGAGTAGTGATGCCAAAAATTCAGCTTTGAAATCGTAAGAATAAACTATGTTTTAAAATATATTCAAATATAAAACAGTTATTTTAAATTGTAAAAATACTGTATGTCACAATTTTACTTTTTTGCTGTACTTTGGTGAGCAAAAGAGACTTCTTTAAAAAACATTAAAATCTTACTGTTCAAAAACTTTTGACTGATAGTGTATGTTTTTTTTTTTTTTTTTTTTTTTTTATGGCACTTGCAATCACAGTTGTGCAGCCATTACTACAGCCTTTTCCATTCAACAGTTCATAGTGACCTACATGACCAGCTTAAAATCTACACCACTAAAAAGATGTAAACCTCTTAAAGCCCACCAGATTTATACTTTCTAGATGACAGAAACCTAGAAATAGGAACGAAAATATATATCCACATAGAAAATGATAAACAAAGTGTTTAGGAGAGCACCATCCATCAGTGTGTTCATCAGTGGTAACATTTCACCCCAGATACAGATGCTTCTGCATGACATCACTAATTGTGGGAGGGCCACTGTGCAGTGACTTGTGGGTGGGGGTTACGAATTGCTGTATGGCGTGGGTGAGCGAGGGCTTAGTCTGTTCAGCTCAGTGATTCACGATGGTCTGTGGCCTCAGAAATAACTGTGACATTTAGTTTTATTCTGATCTCATCCTCCATTGCCTCCTAAGTTATAAGAGGAAGGAGGGATATCTATAAATTAACCTCTATTATAGTCCAACAAAAGCTTAACCTTAACTACAGCATGATGCAGGTCAACTTTACGGCCGTCCCTCGTATATTAAACCACATGCCTTCTCACTGGAAATACTATTCTATTAAAAAAGGCCAGTGAATGACATTAACTGCTGAATGATGTCACCCAGTATTTACAGCACCGTCCTCCTATCTTTATGGGAAGGACATGAAGTGATCTAAAATAAAGGGCCTTTTAATTTCCAGCCAAGGGTGGGTGATCTGAAGCAGAGGGTTTTTAATCAAGTTGAAAAGCACGTCATCTCTAAATCACTGACCCTGTTAGATGCCACACTGATGTGGTAATAATCCGTTACAGCCATGACATGGCAGCCAAACCTCACAATGCCCTTCCGTCTCTAGGACAACAGTCGGCGGGTGGAGAATACGCTCCAGCTGTGGATCATCGAAGCTAAGGACCTTCCGGCCAAGAAAAAGTACTTCTGTGAGCTCTGCCTGGACGACGGCCTCTATGCCCGCACCACCTGCAAGCTGAAGACGGATAACGTCTTCTGGGGTGAACACTTTGAGTTCAATAACCTCCCTACCGTCCAGAGCATCACCGTCCATCTCTATAGGGACTCAGACAAGAAGAAGAAAAAGGACAAGAACAACTACGTGGGGCTGGTGAGCATTCCAGTGGTGAACGTCACAAGCAGGCAGCTGGTCGAGAAATGGTACCCAGTTAGCCAACCCAATCCGGGTAAAGGGAAAACAGCTGGTCCCATGGTTCGCATCAAGGCCCGGTACCAGAGCATGAACATCCTGCCCATGGAGCTCTACAAAGAGTTTGCCGAATACACCACTAACAACTACATGCTGCTCTGCTCGGTGCTGGAGCCCGTCATCAGCGTCAAGAACAAAGAGGAGATGGCCTGCGCTCTAGTACACATCCTACAGAGCACCGGGAAAGCAAAGGTAATGTGAAAGTCTAACATATTTTGTCATTTAGCAAAGAGTTTTCAAACTGTGTCTAAGGGGGTCCACATCAAAGACAACATTAAAGAATAATATTAAAGAATATAAAAGAATTTTAACGAAAATAACAATACATTTCTTTTTCGTTCTGCCTCTAAAGACACATTTTTGTATTTTTTTCACAGTATAAATTGGGTCCTTGTACATGAAAATAGAGTAGATTTTAGCAAGGAAAACCTCTGCTTTAGAAGACACCTTTATTTAGAGAATTTTACACTCAAGACAGTGACAATACAGGAGTTAAATGCATTGCTAATAAACACAATAGCATTAGTTGACCATCACAACATTCATATTTAAAGCCTTAAGGTTTAATTTCCAGATGTTTAAAAAAGAAGTTCACTTCCAGAACGAAAATTTACTCAGCCCCTTGTCATTCAAGATGTTCATGTCTTTCTTTCTTCAGTCGTAAAGAAATTGTTTTTTGAGGAAAACTTTTAAGGATTTAAGTTCTATGGTGCCCGTGAGTTTGAACTTCCAAAATGCAGTCTAAATGCAGCTTCAAAGGCGTCTTATCTAGCAAAACAATCGGTTATTTTCTAAAAAAAAATTGACAATTTATATTCTTTTTAACCTCGAATGCTTGTCTTGTCTAGCTCTGCGTGTACCTTGTGTATTCCGGTTCAAGACAGTTAGGGTATGTTAAAAAACTCCCATCTCATTTTCTTCTCCAACCCTACATCGCTGTAGAAGTACCAACTGAGTGTTTACAAAGTATCAAAGCATCAAAGGCCCTTTGCAAAAAAGGTAAAACAGCAGTGTAGGATGATTTTGAAGTTGGAAGAGAAAATGAGATGGGAGTTTACCGACATACCCTAAATGTCTTGAACCAGAATACACAGAGCGTTTGAGGTTAAATAGTATTGTACTTTTTTTTTTTTTTTAAATAACTGCTTGTGTACTGGTTCCTTGGCTGGGATCGTTTAGAGCCCTTTGAAGCTGCATTTAAACTGCATTTTGGAAGTTCAAACTCACGGGCGTCATAGAAGTCCACTATATGGGGAAAATTCCTGAAATGTTTTCCTCAAAGAAACATAATTTCTTATTCACTGAAGAAAGAAAGACATGAACATCTTGCATGAATTTTTGTTTTGGAAGTTAACTTCTCCTTTAACTAGTATGCAAGCTGAAAACATGACCGAAGTCAGTATTTATCTACTGAACACATACAATCAATAATTCTAATAGATGGAGACTTTAATATTTGAAAATTGGCATTTGCTGCACCAAATGTGCATATATATTTATCTGGAAAAACCTGTCACAGTGTTTTATAAAGTTTTGAACTGCATAAATAACACATGCAGTTCTTTATAAAACTTGACATTATTTTGTGTTTCAGTAAAACCAATTAACAAAATTATATATAATTATATAGGAGCCTGACAAAAATGTTTATTTTAAAGAAAAACGACTTAGAGGCTTTTGCATCTTAACTCTATATATATTGCACTATATTATAAATTGTGAATTCACATTAATTATTCACTTAAATACTCAAAACTTAGCACATAAATTATAGATATAAAACATACATGCATAAACTTTTATTTATAAATTATTTAGATTTGTTATTCAAACACTTTTGTTCGTTTATAATTTATGAATTAATATTTATATTATTTATGTGACTGTATGTTTACTTTTTGCGACTACTGGAAAATCAGTTTTTGCCTTTTTATCTGACTCTTGTGTGTGTACCCTGTGCATTTTGTTTTCATTGATGCTCTTATTGAACTTCAGAGGTCACGGTGAATCAAAAGCAATCCAATTCCAGTTTGTTATCTGTGCTGTAGTATCCTGCTGTTATTCCTTGCTGTTTGGGTTAACAAAGTGATACTACATTAAAGAGATTGTGTGTAGTTTGTATTGGCTACATCTGTGAATCTTTGTATTTATGTGTGTCGGATTTCTCATGCTGAGAGGTATTTCGGAGGGATTATCTCCCCCTGGTTCTCACAGCCTACCACAGGATCCAAAGAGCAAAATAGCAAATCTTCCCATTATACCATAAGGGGAGGTATTAATACGGCTGCTCTTATCTGTATTGGCCGCTTTTAAGTCTGTCTGGTCCTGATTGGCAGATCCAGGGTTGTTGTAGATGGTATGTTTGCAGTGACTCACCGGATGATATAAACACAAAGGCAAAATGACCTTAGATGGAGGCGGATAGGCCTCTAGTATATGTATGGCATTTAGTGAAGAGCGTGTTTGGACTGCACTAATGTCACCGTTCACTGTTTGAGGAAGAACAGGACGGCAAAAGATGTTAGTCTTTTAGATATGTAGTTGAGCTGAATATTCTCATTATTTTAACCTGTGTGTGGAGTCTAATTAGACAAACTAAGCATGAAACAAGATTTTCAGACAGTGAATCTACCACTATGTTTTTAATCAGGGTCTGGGCGTAAGGGTAATTTCAGTGGGCAACTCTCAAGAAACTGATTTTTCGCTGCCTAGCGGTCTAGTATTTTTAATCCAACATCTTGCAGTCACCCATCAAGCAGTTATTCTGGTGCCATTACCTCTAGCCATGGAGAATCAGTGAAATGAAGCGTGAAACAGGTTTTTTACTATAGGGGAGGTTTTCTCTTCATTTGTTCATTTGGAGTGTCAGTGCAAATCTGAAGTTAATTGTTACGTATATAAGGTATTCGGCTTCAGCAGAGGTCAGAGGTTTTTATTGGCATCATTTCAGCAGTACAGTCATCTTAAAAACATGGTGATTTTCTTGTCGAGAGTTTAG
The DNA here is from genome assembly GCF_022985175.1 of Labeo rohita. NCBI lineage: Eukaryota > Metazoa > Chordata > Actinopteri > Cypriniformes > Cyprinidae > Labeo > Labeo rohita. Next base: position 25,907,664 of record NC_066873.1, read on the forward strand.
AGGCACAAAGAGTATACTTTATTAAGTCCCTTTGCTTCCACACTACAAAATCACTTGAGAATAAAAACTTGCAACATTTAGAGCCAAATGATTTTTGTTAAATTACAGAATGAAATACCTCAGATTGATCACTCCTTTTAGGCTGCTGTTCAAATGTGATGTCACACGTTCGTGCCTTACATTTTCCACGTGGAATTTGAGGGTTCATTGAAATGTCAAAGTCCGCTAGGATTTACACCAATCCCTTAAAATGTTTGCAGATTACATGGCTTGGTGAACTTTCTACACTTGTAATTCCCATTAGTTCTTCCAGTTTTTAAGAGTAGGAGTGTGTATACATTTATAAATCCTATTCACTCCTTATTGCCTCACCATGACTGACTGGGGCAAGTTTCTGAACACCCGCGGTGCTAATGTATTAGTGTAAGGCCCTATGATTTCCACGATGTGGAAAAAGTGGCCGGAATCACTGAATTGAGTCATAAAAATTTGCTGTGTAACGTGGAATGTCACGGATTTTGCCAAATTTTAGATCAGTAAATCACCTAGGTCAGTACACTTAAATCAAAATGAGTGTCTGTGAATATTAAGCCGCAAAAATACGAATCCTTTAAATATGAATCCTGCCTGTTCTGCGTATCACTTTGTGAATAAATGGTGCAGACGCAGTTTCGTTTACTACAAACATACTGAAGAGCGCATGAAGCTAGTGGTGTTTTCAGACTCTGCCGCCTCTATACGAGTACATGAACACACAAACATAATATCTAGAGCTGCCTTGAGAGTCACTTTATGATCATTTTACCATTTCGTTTGAGATAAACAATCATCATATTGCATACAAACAGAACAGCAACCTGTCAAAATAAACGTTAACCTGAAGAAACTGACAGAAATGTAATGATAATGATAATGTAATGATAGTACTACTAGTACTACTTCTACTAATAAAATTATTAAAAAATATTTTTTTAAGGAATATTTACCAGAAATGTATTTACCAGAAAAATGTAAATACACAACACAATATTTCTAAAAATTAAATGTATTTATTTATTCATTTAGTTATTTAATTAGATAGATATTTAATTAGTTATTTATTAGGTTTTTTATTAAAAAATGTAATGAAACATTAAATTTTGGAATCCAGAAAATTAATGGAAAGCACAGAATTTTTTAAAAATAAAACTGAATTTGAGAAAATATATATTAAACGTATTTCACAGAAGCTTAAAAATGTATTTTTTGTTAAACTTTTATTAAATTGTTGTTAAATTGTGTACATTTAATGATTTCAAATAATTAGACATGCATTTTGAATAATATTTTCCAAAAAAGTAAAAATAAAATAAAATGCATTTAATAAGGCCCTATAAGTATAGCCTCTTATTTTCAGTATTTGTAATCAGAGGTTCATGGATTTTAGACCAAACAATTCTGAAAGTTAAATTTTAAATAAATAGACTCAGTTCTTGAAGGGAGTTCTGAAAGTTGCAGTATGTCTACATGCATTTAACTCTTATCTCTAAAGATATGGAAAAGTGTTATTCTTCCTGATAAGACCCAGATAAGACGGTCCAGTCTTCCCACAGTCACCCCAAAAGTGTCAGCGAAAAGTATTCTGGTATATATAAAGATATACAGATAAAAATATATCTGCTAGATGGTCTGTTGCTCTCTTGTTTAGTATAAAACTTGCTTCGTGCTGATGCAACAATGTACCATTTGTGAGCAAATTGCTAATTTGCAACAGTTCTTTTCAATTGATTGTCTCAAATAAACTGGTTCATAAACTGGTGTAAATGATTCATTAATGAATCCTTCTAAATCAAAAGGATTTAAAAAAAACCTTTATCCTATAATCACAAATGACTTGACATTTGTTTTGAAATGACACTGGAATTAAAATGCTCAGTTTGTAACGGTTCGTATCAGTAATAACGTCCTTTATGCTAATATTTTCATGTCGACTGAACTGCAGTGTAAGTTGTCAAGCACCACAGTGTTATTAGAGCTGGTCACTGTTTCACGAACCACTGACGGATCTGCATCATTATCCTGTGAGTGCTGACTCTGAGATTGGCCGCTCTTTCCATGGCATGATTAAAAGTCATTAGTTTCTTTTACTGGTCAGCTGTGCTTCACCTCTGTTACTACTGGATAAGGGGGAACAGGAGGGAAGGTCTGCTATTACTAAACCAACTAGTGTTCACAGGGGGTCATCATAACCACTCAGCTGTGTCACTCATATCCTATCAGGCCATCGTCCGCTGTCCCCTGGGTCTCTGATGCTGTTAATTACTGCTCCTTAATTACTCTGCTTCTCAAAGAAGCCCTGAGGGATATGGGCCGTAAAAACTGTAACACCGATGGAATCATCCAGGCTGTCCAAGGTCATTTGTTTTTAGGACAGCTGTAAAATCCAGCCTGCTTGCTTTTGTGATATGAGTGTGTTATCAATGTTCAATTGCATTTTAAAATATGTTAAAACAGAAAGCTATTAAGTTGTTACTGGTAAACGCAGCCTTGGTGAGCAAAAGATTTAACGTTTTAACAAACTTTGAATAGTATATTTCAGTAAAATGCTGTAGAGTGAATAGTATTAGTAGATTGAATATCTCCAAACTGCATAAAAATGTCAAGATATTTTAGCTATATTGCCCAACTCTAGTTCTGACTTAAATGAGCATTTCATTCAAGGAATGAAGACTCAATTTAGCGCTTCACTTTCCTAACATCACATCTCTCTGCCTTAAGTGTATATTCTCAGTGTGATTAAAGCAGTCGATTATAGTTGAACAGTCAATTTTATGAGCACTTAAAGCTGATGTAGAAGATGCATTTTAGGAGTTCTTTGTTCTACTTCAGCTGGCTTGTCTGTTTCTGACAGATGCGTAAGTTGACAGAACAAAATTAAATTGGACTAAATTAGGTTCAAATGAAGATGAAGCAGACTCGTCTGTGTGGATAACAGAGCTTGTCTGTTTATGTTCCTTTGAAAAGTCTGGACACGGTTAGTTGAGCGACCAAACAGAGCCTGCAGTGACGGATTCACTGGGAAGGATAATCTGACGGAATCTTGACAACTGAATGTCTCTCACTCTGCTAATGCACTCGGCCTTTTGAGGTAATGTTGCAGTGGGCACATTAGACTTTTCTATCAGTTGATATGGTGGCTGTATTCCCTTGACTGAACCTGAGACCAGTGTGCTTGTGATGTAAAATATGGAGAAAAGATATCCCATAGAGACCACAAGCCCAAGAGGACACAATAACACTCATTTATCACTTGTTTGAGGTTCATGTGTGTGTGATTTTTATCATGCATTCCCTTTTTCTCAAACACTAAATAAACTTTAGATGTAGGTGAAAAATACAGTCAATTGAGGAGACTTCTATCTCGCACACTTAAAAGGATTCGGAAACCTGGAAAAATGTTTTAAAATTCTGAAATTCTGACAATTGTTCTAGTAGTGCTTTTTAAGTATTTTATCAGCTAGATATTATTTTTTGAAAAATTAACTTTCTTGTCCCATTCAAATGACAGGATTTTTTTTTTTTTACATAAAAAATCTAGAAATTTGTATACTTAAGTAAACATGTATTTGTATTTAAGAGTACCAATGTTTGTATGTTTACCAATATCAATATATTGGTTAACACAGACTAGGAATGAACAATACTTTTACAGCATTTATTAATCTTAGTTAATGGTAATTTCAGCATGATTAAAATCACAAGTTGTATTTGTTAACATTAGTTAATGCATTGAACTAACATGAACAAACAGTGAACACTATTTTTTATTAACTAACATTAACAAAGATTCATAAATCTTCATTTATGTTAATTAACACATTAACTGATGTTAACAAATGATACCTTTTTTTTTTAAACTGTTACCAATATACTTCTTTGTTAAAAATGTTTGTGTCCGTAAGATTTCAAAAATGCTTCTGAAAAGTCTTCTATGCTCGCCAAGGCTGCGTTTGTTTGATCAAAAATACAGTAAAACAGTAATATTGTGAGGTGTTATTACAATTTAAAATAACTGTTTTTTAAAGAATTCTCTTCTTTTTACCAAGCCTGCATTTATTTGATTCAAAATGCAGCAAAAGCAGTAATATTTTGAAAGGTTTTTACTATTTAAAATAACTGATTCTATTTAAATATATTTTAAAATGTAATTTATTGATCAAACCTAAATTTTCAGCATCATTACCCCAGTCTTCAGTGTCACATGATCCTTCAGAAATCATTCTAATATGCTGATTTGCTTTTTTTTTTTATTATTAAAATTTTATTATTATTAAAACTTTACTATACCATTCAAAAGTTTGTCAGTATAATTTTTTTAATACTTTTATTTAGCAAGGATACTTTAAATTGATCAAAAGTGATGATAAAAACATTTATAATGTTACAGAAGATTTATATTTCAGGAAAATGCTGTTCTTCTGAACTTTCTATTCATCACAGAAACCTGAAAAAAATCCACTTTTTTTTTAACATAGTAATAATAATGAATGTTTTTTGAGCAGCAAATCAGAATATTAGAATGATTTCTGAAGGATCGTGTGACTGGAGTAATGATGCTAAAAATTCAGCTTTGAAATCACAGGAATTAATTACATTTTAAAGAATATTCAAATAGAAAATGGTTATTTTAAATCGTAAAAATATTTCAAAATGTTACTGTTTTTGCTGTACATTGGGTCAAATAAATGCAGACTTGCTAAACAGAAGAGATGTCTTTAGCAAACATTACATATCTTATATTTATTTATATATATATATATATATATATATTTTTTTTTTTTTTTTAAGAACAGCATTTATTTGATATAGAAATATTTTAACATAAAAGTCCTTACTTTCACTATTGATCAATCTTTGCTATTAATTTATGATTAATAGCAAAGATTAATATAGCATTAATTTTTTAGAAAAAAAAAGAAAATCTTCCTAACCCCAAAATTTTGTACAGTAAAGTTTTTTCCTGTGCATTTTAAACTACAATCTTCATAACACACTACCATACACACTGAATTGTGGCAAAGCAACAGCTCAACCGTCATCTTCCATCATTAACTTAGAGACACGAGACGAGAGTCATTATCTGCATTTTCCTTCAGCACCTTATCTTTCCTCTCCTCATCCGTCACCCTTTCTTTTTTTCTTGTTTTCTCCCCATCCTGCCTTTCTCTCCCTCTCTCCATCACCTCTCTATCTCCTTATCTTGTCTTAGACTCATGCTCTGCCATTCTCTCTGTCTCTATCTCGCTTGGCTGCACTTTAAGGCAGGCTGGCTCTGAAAGGATGTCATTTCTGGTCTGAAGCAGCACATTGCCCTGACAGCTATTACAGAAGTCGTGCTTCGCTGTAAATGTGGCATCCACTTCAGCGGGCTCCCCGTGCACACACACTTTAACACTTTTTCATGCATCTCAAGAGTTTGAGGTTAGACGAGGTATTAATGTGTTTCGTGATATAATGTAAATGTGATGTCATTTCCGTGCCTGGTTGCAACACGTGTGATGGACTGCCATTGTTGAGAGACAGTATGCAGATATTGACTTTACAATACAAAACATAGGCCTGCAGCTGTCATTACATAATCATATGATTACAACTATTTGATGACATCTGAATTGATCCTCGCACAAAAGTATAAAGTTAAGTTGGTGTCTTTTTATTCAATATAAATTCTTTTTGAGGCTTTTTCGTTTTCTAGGAGGGGTGTTTTGATGAGATGCAGACTGTTTAGCAAGCATAAGAAGGTAAACATTGAGGACATATTGTTGAATGATCCTTGAAGCGTTGTCTGTTTGACCCACTTTAGTCGTACAGCACAACAATCAGCCTTATCTCAGAAAGCACGCTGGATAAAGCTGCCCCGCAGCCTTGCATTTCATTAGCAGAGCATTTCACTGAGGGTCGTGAGCACACACATAAACACACACAGCTGGGGCAAACAGAATCATACACACATATTTGCACATATGCAGTAGAGAAAACTCAAGGTTATGAAGTGTGGGTAGATTGAGAGCTTAATTCAACGCTTGTGTGATATTTGACTTCTCTTTCTCTCACACATACATTACAGCGTTCGCTCTCTCACTTGACCCTCCCGCCGTCTGTCTGCTAAATAGCATCTGACCTTCTCTGACCTCTATTTTTTTGAGATGGAGAGGGAGAGAGATAACAACCAGAGTTTCAGCTTACAGCTTGGCTTTAGATCAAAAGAGAAATGTGCTGAGAATGACACACACGTAATGATGAAATTGGAGGAAAGGTATTCATCTTCGACATTTAATGATTGTTCCCTTTTGTTTTTTCAGTAGGTCATGTTGAATTATTGTGTGTCTGACAGAGTTTAGTGCCCATTTCTAGTGTGTGGGAGAGAAAAACCATTAGGCTACATATAAATGGCTCACATGAAACGCGTGGGATTAAATGGTAGCCATGCACTTTGTGAGCCCACTTTGGACATTTCACATTTGCAATTAAATTAAGCTAATTATTAATTTGTTCTGTAGTCTAGCACTAACGAAGAGGAATGGTGATGGATTTAACCTGTAATTTTGTGAAGAGCTTTTCTTTAACAGCACAAGTCGGCAGCACTACGTGTGTTTGTGCATAAAATGAGTTCATTTCCTAAATCAGCTATTCAGCTATTAAACTGTTTTATTGAATTAATTAATTAATTAATATTTATTAAATTAATTATTATCTTATCTGCATCAGTCAGAATTCCAGTGTCATTACCTCGCTAGAAATTTATGTAGTGAACAAGGTTTTGTTCATCTCTAAAAATATTTAAAGGGATAGTTTACCCAAAAATAAAAATTCTTTCATTATTTAGTCACCCACATGTTGTTCCAAATTTGTATTTCAAGATATTTAAAAGCTGAGTAAATGGTAACAGCTTTCTTTTCATTTCTTTGAATGGCTACACTGTTACACTATTTTTTTTTTTTTTTTTAAAGAAGTCTCTTATGCCAATCAAAGGCCAATTATTTGGTCAAAATACATTAGACAAACATAATATTACAAAATATTATTGCACTTTAAAATAACATTTTTCTATTTTAATATACTTTCAAATGTAGATATTTTTCTGTAATGCAAAGCTGAATTTTCATCATCCATTACTTTGGTCTTCAGTGTCACACAATCCTTGAAAAATCATACTAATATGCTAATTTATTATCATATATATATAGTTTTTTTTCTCTTTTTTTATATACAGTTTTTTTTTAGTGTTCTAACAATTTAAGTCATTACTATAACTTTTTATCAGTTTAACACATCCTTGGTAAATAAAAGTATTAATTTCTTTCAAACAAAGAAAGAAAGAAAAAATTTACTGACCCCAAACTTTGAATGGTAGTGTGTATTGTTTAAATAAATGCTGCTCTTTTTAACTTTTTATTAATCAAAGAATAATGAAAAAATTATCACAGGTTACAAATATATATATATATATATATATATATATATATATATATATATAGCATAAAGCAGCACAACTGTTATTGGAATGATTTCTGAAAGATCATGTGACACCGAAGAATAAATCCTATCACAGGAATAAATCCTATTTTGAGGTATATTAAAATAGAAAACCACTATTTTAAATTGCATAATAATATTTCACAATATTACTGTTTTTTTTTTTTGTTTTGTTTTTTTTTGTTTGTTTTTTCCTGTATTTTTAATCAAATAAAACACAGCCTTGATTAGGAGAAAAGTCTTCTTTAAAAAAATCTTACTGATCCCAAACTTTTGAACGGCAGTGTATATGGTTAAAGGGTGTAGGAATTATGTTGCTCTTTTGCAACAGTCTGTTTCTCTCTCTCTCTCTCCACCTTGTCTGTATTGTCGCTCACTCCCTCTGAATATCTTAACACCACTGAATGAGTCATCCTATGTCTGTAGATTAATGAGTGTGTGTGTGTGTGTGTGTGTGTGTTTGTGTGCTGTAGTCTTAGTGACCTTAAGTTTCATTTAAGGGCCTTTGATACCAAATCTTATTCAGCTGTCCTGACGCACAAAAACACACACAGGCACATATACACAGAGACATTAACAGATGTTACGCATAAAGAATGGGCCCTCACATTAAGAAGTGTTCACACATGTTTGCTTTTAGGGAGAATTTTTTTCACTCCTATTATGAGGTGGAGTAATCAAGATAACACTTCAGTAGTTAATACTTAAAGGGCACCTATTATGCCTATTTTTAAAAAATGTAATATTGGTTTTGTGTGTCCCCAGAATGTATCTGTAAAGTTTCAGCTTAAAATGCCCCATAGATCATTTATTGTAACATGTGGAAAATGTCATTTTTGTAGCATGTCTAAAAAAAAGAGCTGTTTTGGTGTGTATCACTTTAAATGCAAATGAGCTGCATATTACCACACGTCTTCAGAAGAGGGTGTAGCGTATACATCTCTGCTTTGCATACCTACAGCAATAAACATTCAGTAGAAACAATGACTGAGAGCGAGAAAAGCGGCATTCAGCCATACGTATAGGAAGCGAAACACACCAAAAGTGGGACGAAACAGTGCAGTGTTACAGAGCTCGCACCACGCTGACCTGTCATTCTCACACAAATACAGTTAAAACTTTAGCTAACGCTATAACGACGTGACATTCAGAAAGTAGTCTGGAGTGTAATGATTTACGCAGACATAAACGTATTTAGGTAGATTTTGAGGCACATTACCTTGAAAAATAAAAGTAATCCACTGCGTCCTCAGTGGCTCAGATGTTGGAAGAAAATTGAAGATTCTTATGTTCAGTCTTAGATCCAAACAAAGAACAATAGGATTGCTTACGAGACATTGTGGGTGTTACAGCTGCTCGAGTGTGGAGAAAATAGAGGACAGCATACAACCAAACTTGCTGAGGGCAGAAACTACGGTACTCCAGGATTGTCAATCAGCGGCCGTGGGCGGGGCCTAAACAATGTGATGTCACATTGCTCAGAGAATCAAAACCGCATGCCTAATGACACTGGTTTGGTTTAATGGGGATTAAAAATAAGGAGTAAGTGGATTTTTATCATAGTATTACACGCTGCCAACACACAGTTATGTCCTAACACCATGTAAAAGTGGATTTTGCGTAACAGGTGCCCTTAAAAAATAAAAATAAATAAATAAATCCTATTGAACACTCTTTTAGTTCAATATTAATGTAATTAGTGCTCACTGTTGAAAGATTTAATTTATTTATTTATTTCAATCTTTATTTAGAGCTTGTGATATTTTCTAGCCCTGAACTTAATCCTCACAAAGCCTTCTTTTTTTTATTTTCATTAAGACATTATTTAATGTGTTTATTAAAATGTTTCCAACTGGGGGCCATTGGCTGCTTCCCACGTTGTAGGTGATTTGAGGTTTTACTATCCTTGTGGGGACATTTGGTCCAGACAATGTAGGCAAAACCGCTCTCTCTCTCCCTCCCTCAGCAGAGAGCACAAACTGCTGTCTCGGTCAGATGGTTCCTTCTTTATGAGTTTTTGCTTCCAGGGAATGCAGTGAGACCTGAGGGATTTTATCTCTTCTTTTTAATCCCTCCATCCTCTCTTTATCATTTTTTCCTGTGTGCTACAGTACGTATCTTTCTGTTTTTCTCTGTTCCCCTGTGCAATGGCTTTGCTTTCCTGCGCACCACCTATTTTTACGCACCCGTTTTATTTTTATTTTTCTGCTTTCCTTTCCATTTTAGATTTATATTTATGTCTTACTGTGCTTAATGTCTTCTCGCTCTCTCTCTCGTCTCTCTCGTTTCCTGTGTTTCTCTCTCGTCTCGTTCTGATTAAGGGTGAGCTATAGTCTAGCTGATTAACTCTGACAGTAATGGACAATTTTCTTGGCCTTTTCTTAATAGTGCCCAGTACTCTGCATGTGTGTGCAAGGGAAAGATCTCAAGGCTTATGAGTGCTCCCTCTGTGTAACTAGTCTCATATCTTAATGGTTCTTAATGTGTTTTTTTTTTTTTTTTTTTTTTTTTTTTTTTTTTTTTTATCTGACTCTGCAATCATACCTTTTATAACTTTACAATTATTAGACATGTAATTATTTGTTTGTTTGTATGCAGCATCCAAAATTAACTTTTTGGCAACACATGCCATTGGTGAAAATTTGCCAGGCATTTTTTCTATATTTGACAATGAGATTATATTGAGCTCTAAAGAAAAAAAAAAGTTTTTATAGATAACTTTACATTTGTAATATAAGGTAAAAGTTGTTAGTGACAGTCATTGGTTGGAATCCATGCAACGCATGATGGTAGAGTCACTTCTCATGGAAAACCTGGAAATATTCCGGTCCAGTTACCATGGTGATGGTTCCCCGCATCAGCGCTCATGAAGGATTTTTAAGCTCTGAGGTCACAGTACATCCACACTACCCACACTCCTTTTCTCCTGTATCCCAAACAAATGCTTTTGTTTTGACTTACATAATACCCTATTATGTAGAGTCAACACGTTTTTTTTGGATTCCTCCTAGCTGAAACATTCTCTCTCTTTCCAATGATTTCCTAAAATAATAGGCCAAATAAATATCCACATTTAGCATGAATGGAAGGTGTGCTACTTAACATGAGTTCAACACTTGCCCTGTGTCCGAAATCGCCCCCTTTACCCTTAAATAGGGCACTATTTGAGGGGACAGCCATTTTTAGTTGTGTCCTTAGTGGACGTTATCGGGTACACGCATTCAATCCCACAATGCACAGCAATAATGAGTGTACAATTGTGCTCAACGGCTAGAGAATACCCATAATGCATTGTGAGAGTCGCGCGCCAATTGAATTCCCGAGCTGAATCATCCATCATCCGTTAAGTGCTCGTCCACAGCGTACAGCGCAATACGACACAGATATAAATTCATTGTAAATTATTAAATTGTTTAATTACACTCTAAAAAATTCTGGATTAAAAACAACCCAACTTGGGTTATTTGGCAAAGTAGTGCTGGGTAAATAGTGGATAGAACACATGCTGGGTTATTTGGACCCAGCCGGTTGGGTTAAATGTTTTTACCAAACATGCTGGGTTATTTTATTGAAGTGAACTCTCAAAGTGCATTAGGTAGAATAATTTAACATTAAAATGTACAAAGCTTTCATTTTTTTCCAATTCGCCATTTGTGTTTTTTTTAAATATTGCAATAACTTTCGTATTGTTGACTTCATATTGCAAATTCCCAATATTATAGTATCGTGAGATTTTAATATTGTTACATCCCTACTTATTTAACTTATTTACAGTCTAAAGTCCAGTGTGTGAGTTGTTGGTAACGGATGAATTCATCCAAACATATGGAAACATATGCAATGAGTGCTTTCGGGTTTAGTGTTAAAATTTGATGGGGTTGCGGGGTCGCATTTATGTACCAGGCTTGGTCTTTAATCCCAGTCCGGACCTCTGTTCTTGCCATCATTTCAACCAGGTTATTTTCATAGGATAGTATATTCATAGGAATCACTTTTAAATTTCTTTCTTTCTTTAGATGTGTTATACAGTAATGTTTAACTGAAATGTCCTTGTTGAATCATGCAAAGACTCAAAACTTAATTTTACATTTATTTTTGGCATGCGACATGGATTTTAAGGTTAGTAGTCATTATATATTTCCTTAGCCAGTTGCTTATGTTGGCCAAAACAACTCAATAGTGTCTCCACTGAGTCAAGCTTTAAGAAGAGTGGCTAAATATGTATGATACATTTTTTTTTTTAAAAGAAAGAGTGAATTATTAGGACATACAGTATGTTCTGTAATGAGAATTATATGATGATGATAGTTTTTTACAGACAAAAGGCTTTCAGCCACAGTCTACACGGAGCCAATCGTGACTCACCGCTGTAAATAGAGACTGAGACACACACACTCTGAGTCTTATTTGGGACGCTGGGCTGAACTCTGGACTGTGTGTGCGTGTGCGCACGTCGACACCAAGGAGACTGATTTTTCTGTCTAACTCCCATTTGCTGGTTTTGATAGGCTCCCTGCCAGATAGCTTTGATCGGAGCAGCTTTCACTTCAGCACTAGCATCTCTCTTCCCTTGTCTCTTTCCTTTCTTTTATGTCCTGACAGACATCAGCAGCACTACCGCTTCGATTACAATGACAGTCCCTCCATGCAATCTCTCCATCTACTCTGCTCTCTTTCTCTTTTTATAGCTAATAGTGTTCACACATCAACATGCTTTTTTTGGTTGTGTGTTTTTTGTTATAGGACTTCCTGACAGATCTGATGATGTCGGAGGTGGATCGATGCGGGGAGAACGAGCACCTGATCTTCAGAGAGAACACGCTGGGCACTAAAGCTATCGAGGAGTACCTCAAACTGGTCGGACAGAAATATCTGCAAGACGCACTGGGTAAGATCTTTGGAAACAACAAAAAAAAAGTTATTTTCAGAAAGCGTTTGTACTGTTTGTTATGAAAAAGTTGCCAAGTGACAGAGGACCACCAAAATAATTATGTTAAATAAATATCTAACTGGTGAACTAAGGGACATTTTATCAGCACAAACTTTCTGTCCTGCACAAACACTAGACAGACATTTCCAAAGTTTATTTTGTGTTAAGTTCCCCATATTCATTTTAGATAAGATAAACCAGACGTGTAGACACACAAACAAATTTGCACACACATATCTAGCCACCTTTGCTGTTGGCTTACTTTGTGTCCGATAAGGCTTGCGTTTATTAATACCACTGTATTTTAGGAATAAAATGTGTAAATGTCTGGACTAGCAGTTAATCTGCAAAACAAAAATACATGCTACAAATTTTACACCGCATATAAATATCGACTTTGGGGAATCTAATAAGCATATGTGTGAATGTGAGTGAATACACTTAAGAGAGTGAATCTCTTTTTAGATTTGCTTTAAGAAGCCATTTGGTGGTGCTGAATAATGTATTGTTGTTTTTCTTAGATAAATGTGACTTGTGAAGTGCTCCTGAATTATTAAATTGTTCACTTCTAAAGACTGACTAAGTCTCTTAGACATCATAGCAAAAGACAGGGACAGCACCACATGATTACATAAACAGCATATGTGACCATGGACCACAAAACCAGTCTTAAGTAGCATGGGTATATTTGTAGCAATAGCCAAAAATACATTGTATGAGTCAAAATTATTTTTTCTTTTATGCCAAAAATCATTAGGATATTAAGTAAAGATCATGTTCCATCAAGATATTTTGTACATTTTCTACCATAAATATATCAACGATTAATTTTTGATTAGTAATATGCTTTACTAAGAACTTCATTTGGACAACTTCAAAGGTGATTTTCTCAGCATTTTATTTATTTTTTTATTTTTTGCACCCTCAGATTCCAAGATACAAACATATGTTGAAAATAATGCACAACAACATATGTACAGGTTACTTGATAGTCCAGTATGCTCACAGGATTTGTGGTATTACATTTCTGTCATTTACATTTCTCATTGCCAATTACTAAAAACCATTTATATGAGCTCAGCTTGTACAAAATGTTCATATTACATATAATGGTAATTCAGTTTAACATGTGCTTTATTTTTACCATTGAAGAACTCTTGTGTTGCACCAGATATTGATGTTGGGCAGAGCAGGAAACAAATTACTATAACATCAGGCATGTTCTTCTGCTGCTGCGGACCACCAGTCTGGTTATTTGAGTGATTAGTTTAGTATTTGTGTTCTTCGCTCTTAAAAATTAAGGTGTTTCACGATGCCATAGAAGAACCTTCCTGGCATAAATGGTTCCATAAAGAATCTTTAACATCTGAAGAACCTTTCTGTTTCACAAAAGGTTCTTTGTGGTGAAAGAAGGTTCTTTAGATTATAAAAAGGTAAGAAAGAGATAGTTCTTAAAAGAACCTTTGACTGAATGGTTCTCTGTGGAACCAAAAATTGTTGTTCTATGCCAGGGGTGGCCAAACTCATCCTGGAGGCCCGGTGTCCTGCAGAGTTTAGGTCCAACTTGCCTCAACATACCTGCCGGGAAGTTTCTAGCATGTTTAGTAAGAGCTTGATTAGCTGGTTCAGGTTTTTCTGATTGGGGTTGGAGCTAAGCTCTGCAGGACACCGACCCTTCAGGACCAAGTTTGGGCACTCCTGTTCTATGTCATCACTGTGAAGAACCTTTTAGGTGCATTTATTTTTAAAAGTGTTGAATGAGATTCCTGGCTTCTCCTCTGACCTTTTTAAACAATATGGGGTTTACCAAAAAGAACTGAGATAAAAGTGTGTGGCAATACTGTGAAGTTAGCTGTATTCACCTACTGGAACCACTACATCAATCAACCATGTCCAACAATTATACATAACTTAGTTATCTGTGTTCCCATTGCTGAATATATATCAGTGTTTCTTCAGAGGAGGCAAGGGAACATTTTATGTTATGAGTCCGCTTCTCTCTCAGTGCCCCTGAGCCATTTGAGTTTTAACAGTCCCCCTAAAGCATGCTGTGAATTTGGTTGGGGGTAATTAAGAATGAATGGGGGAAAGTAACATTAGAGGAGGCAGTGCCTTCATCGTGATATGACTGGTTGAGTTCGGTTGTGATTGGTTCATGCAATAAATCCCGCCTCTTGTGTTTGTGTGCGTTCGCGAATCAGTCTGAATGAACAATGTAATGGTGTTAATGGGAAGACTAATTGAAAAACAACTAGATATAACCACTTTGTTACATCAAGATAAGACTTAAAATGGCATGTGTGATCTGTGGGTGGTTTTAGCGAGCAGTCAGCTTAGTGACAATATTTATCAAGCTTTGATGACTAATTTTGCTTACATTATTTAAAAAAGAAAATCCTAATAGCATAAGTAATGTTTAATTATCTAGGAAAATGTGATGTATATGAATTATACAAAAAAAGAAAAACTTGAGAAAAAAAGTATTAGAAAATAGTTGTTTTACATTGTAAACTATTTCCCAAGATTCCTGTTTGTGTTATATAACAGATTAAATAAATTCAGCTTTGGCGAGAGACTTCTTCCAAAAAAATCTTACTGAACAGTACTGTGTTTTCTATTGATCTAGGACCTGTGTAGTAATGTGGCCACTGAGTGTCTGTTTAGTCTCTAACAGGAAGATGAAGAACTAGGAATCCACTTCCATTCTGGATCAGTTGGACGTCCACATGGTTTATGCTACACTAGTTTGATTTTTCCCTGATGCTTTCATGCGCAACAGAGCAGAGGGGGAAAAATCGACCAGTACCTGCTCTGAGTCTCTGTGGAGAGGGATCTGGCTGTGTTGTTTGTTTGGGATCAACAAAAAGTTTGTTGTATATTCCCAGGACAGGTTCTCTCATTAGTTCTGAGTCAGATAACTTCAGAACTTTTACTAGTTGCTTTATAGTGGGAAGGGATTCGAATGGGGATGAGCTCTGGGGTGCTGATTTTCATCCTTGCGAATAATTGTGAAACGGTTTGTCTGAATGAAAGATGGCGGGGGATTGTACGGCAGGTTGCCTTGCTGACATTTAGGAATGCAAGCATTCTTGTGCGAAATACAAAATAACGTCAAGATTAATCAATAGATGACACCACTCTTTATTGATTTCCTGAAAAATGCTATTTATGTTGAAACAACTACACAGAATGAATTTAGAAACTCCAGTGTCTTTAATGTGTTTTCTCTTTCTTCCACTGTAGGCGAGTTTATAAAGGCTCTGTATGAGTCTGACGAGAACTGTGAGGTGGACCCATCCAAATGTTCATCTAGCGATCTAGCTGAACATCAGAGCAACCTCAGGATGTGCTGTGAGCTGGCTTTCTGCAAGATCATTGAGTCCTACCGGTAAATACAGTGTGCCCTTCACAGCTGTCTGTTGATCTGAACCAGTGATGCATTTTATTGCTCAGGCATTTTATTGCTTCTTTTTTTAGTTATCAACTTTGTCTCAGGTGTTTCACCTAAATATTCTCCTAAAAGCCAATATATGATATAAGTATAGAGGTATTAAATGAAGCAGGGGAGTTAGGCAATACTACTACTGCTACTAATAATGATGATAATAATAATACTTAGTGCTGTCAAAATGAATGATTAATTTTTCCAGTTTAACGGCATTAAAAATATTTAATGTAGTTAACGCAAGGGCAGAGCTGGGGTTGCTACCCCACTCACAACTGCTGCTTCTATGTCTTTTTTTCTTGACAAGAAGTGTGTTTATTTAGTCACAGAACATCTTTATGACCACATCAAACGGTAGACTTTTCAAATACACACACCAACTTCACTTCAGCGTAAGGCGCTAGTCAAACAAGCGTGGGAAAGGTACTAAGGAGCTTCAGTAGAACAACAGTGAACTATGGTCAGATGAGGTGTTGTCAGGCTATATGCCAGTAAAAACGAATTTACCTGTCCTGTCAGCCGTTATACTGTACTTGTAGCACACGTGCTTCAATTGCACGCACAAATGCGGTGGTGCCCGCTGTAGCCTGTATCATTTTATATTAAAGCACGAATCAAACTACGAGCATGCGTAGCAAATCCCTGTCAAGTTTAGCAGCGGCAGCTCTTAAAGTAATAGCAGCCAAATGACCTAATAACCCAGCTGCTGTTATGTCTATTAATCAAAGAACAGAAGAAAAAGAGGAAATCAATAACTTTCGTAGCCTTAAGGTATCATCTATATTTAATGTAGTATTTAGTGTTTAAAAACTTTATTCAATTTATGTATATTTCCTACTTGCTGAAGGGCACAGGTAAATATTGGGTTTATGTGAAGATTGATTTAAGTTCACTTAAATTAGAAGTTGTTATTTTCTAAAGTCTAATAAATGTTAAAATTGATAGCTCTCAATTATACTGTAATGTTGAATGGCTACAGTCAATGGTTAAATATTATGGAAAAAAACAATGTCCTAGAGACATTGGTAATATTGGTATCAGTGATACTCACCTTCAGTCATAAAAAAATGTCATTAAATATACTGTCTTTATGTTGTTCCTACATCAATTTAAGTATTGAATGTGAAATTATTGTAATATAAAAGTATATTTAAAAACTAATAATACACAGACTGTTGTTCAGAGTGATTTGTTTGTGAGTGTTTTGTATATCACAGTTAAATAGCATTACACAAATAACAAGAGAAACATGAAAAATGAAATAAAGGTTGAATCACTGAGATCTAATACTCTATATTTCAACATATAGAGCATAACCGTATTAAGGATATTAGAAGGTTTTTCCCTTAAGGAGTTGTTTGCAAAAGGAAAATAAATAGCTTGTGAAACTACTTACTAGTAAAAATAACTGTTTGCAGATTTGTCCATTTTTTTTCCATCTACATTCAATGTTCAACTCTCCACTCCTCAACAGTGTGTTTCCTCGGGAACTAAAGGAGGTGTTTGCGTCGTGGAGACAGGAATGTGGTAACCGAGGGCGGCCGGATATCAGCGAGCGCCTTATCAGCGCATCACTGTTTTTGCGTTTTCTGTGTCCGGCCATCATGTCGCCGTCTCTCTTCAACTTGACGCAGGAGTACCCAGACGACCGCACTGCACGCACACTCACTCTTATCGCCAAGGTTACACAGAACCTTGCAAACTTCACCAAGTAAGGATTTGATTTTCTCCAGTGTGAGTGTGTGTGATTGAGTAGGGAGTTTTAATGTTTCATGACAGAGCTGACGAATGAGTTTAGAAACGCCTCAGTTTGATAGCTTGTCATGTTTTTATGAGCCAAAATACCATTCATAAGAATGTAATGAAGCTAATACATATAATTATGATTGTGGAGCCATTAGTGTGGTTAATTGAGTTATTAAATGCATCAGCGAGTCATTCTTATTCCTGCTTTCTGTCAGGTTTGGTAATAAGGAGGAGTACATGTCCTTCATGAATCAGTTCTTGGAGCAGGAGTGGACCAACATGCAGCGCTTCCTGCTGGAGATCTCCAACCCAGAGACCATCTCAAATACTGCAGGCTTCGAGGGCTATATTGACCTTGGCCGTGAGCTCTCCACCTTGCACTCGCTTCTAGCTGAGGTGGTGTCCCAAATGGACCAGGTTAGTCTGTTTACCTAACAGTCAGTTCCACTTGGTTCCATTTGATTGTTTTTGTGGTGTAGAGATTTTAGGCAAGAATGCTGTTTCACTTCAGACCTGCATAAACACTGCAAAAATTGTTTTCAAATCAGTATTTTGGAAAGATTGGAAAAAAAACAGTATATCCACCTTATTCCTGATGAGCCTACTGTGAACTTCCATTCAAAAAGACTGAAATAATAATTTCAAATCATAGTCTTGCCCTGCAAATCAAGCTTACCTATCTGACTGAATGAGCTGTCAGTTTTCCTTCATGTTTTATTTTTTAGAAATTATGAGAATAACGCAATGCTTGGTATTTTAACGTGCCATATTATGACAAGAAAATCTATGGCAAGAGCTTTTTTCACATAATTATTTTCTTTTTTCCCTTTGCATTTCGCTGTAATAGCATGAAAAAGGACAGTATTCTCCAGATTTAATTTACAATATATCCCATTAATAATTCCCTGGAATGTACAACAAATCTCTCATTTTTCTCCTCAAATCCGCACGTCTCTTTCACATGTAAATACTATGTATTATCAGTCAATAGTATCACGGTATACTTAGATTAATAAACATTTTTGATTAAGGCAATGCATGTTACTACATAATACAGATATATATTACTACAGTTATATTTCGCCTGTCTGTTATTGCTATGGAAAGAATTGCACTTTTGGGGTTATTCATAGTATGTTAGAAGTACCTTGTTTATCTTTTTACTTTTAAATATCAGTTTAATGTTCAGTTGTTGAAGGATGAGTAGAATGATGTTATCTTATTGTTTACAGTGTAACAAAGCATCACGGGCCGTAGGAATAAGGTGAAAAAAAAAAGAACTCTCATTTTAAGCAAATTTTGGAAAGTTTTGTAGTTTCATTCTTGATGTTTAATAAAACTGTCCAGTGAGTTAAATATTAGAGCTGTCAATCAATCATAATCTTCATATAAATCCATTATTTACCTGAGGCCTTCAGCAAGTAGGAAATATACAGAAACTGAATAAAGTTATCAAACACTAAATACTACATTAAATATAAATAAATCTTTAAAGCTACAAAAGTTATTGATTTCTTTGTTTTTTCTTCTGCCGTTGCTAAACGTTTGACTAGCACCTGGCGCTGAAGTAAAGTTAGAGTGCGCGTCTGAAAAGTGTCCCATTTAATGAGGTCGTAAAGACATTATGCGACTAAATAAACACTTATTGTCAAGAAAAAAGAGCCAGAAGCAGCAGTTGTGAGTAGCTCCACCCCTACGTTAACTGCGTTAAATATTTGTATAAGCATATATATAAAATATAAATATAAGCTATTTTTGACAGCGCTATTAAATATATAAATTAATGATACTATAAATCAAATAAATGATATGTAAAGCAGTAATGATTTATTCACTGATAGTCCAACGCTATCTCACAACCAATTTGAACGAGGTGGCTAATTTGTATGAATTTGTGTGACCTCGCTCGTACCGGTTTGTACAATTTCTGTGACAGGTAGGTTTATGGGCGGGGTTCGGGGTGGTAATTCCTAAAAATTCCTACGTAAAATACATAAGATGTTTCACAAATCACATATGAGGTCATGTGAATTTGTACAAATTAGCCACCTCATAAAATCTGTATGAATTGCTGTGAGATCAGGTTGGATGGTCAGACATGTCTTCAGTGCATTGTTTGTCGTTGAATGGTAGGTGAACTCAGGACAGCATTATGACAAGGCAGTTCATCACTGATGCCACAGAAGGTTCTAAAGTTGTGCTCCAGTTTTCTGTGTTCTTTGAGTAGGTGGACTGATGTGAGCAATTGCCTCCAGGCTGTAACAGTCAGACTTTAAAATCCTCCATTTTGTTGCATTTAATGTTCAGACCTTATAAGATGCGTTCCCCATGTGCTTGTTTCTTTATGTCTTACTTTATACATATTTTTGGAAAAAATTATCTTCTAATCCTCCTCCTTCTCACGTGCTAAATATAGCCTAGCTGTTGTATTTGCTCAGATTTTTCACACTAAATAAAAACTTGCAGTCATGCAAAATAATCTGCAGCCTGTGCCTATATGCCGGTACACCACAGACACTGCCTACAACTATATAAACATTACTAATTAAATCTTGAATATTCTCATAGCAGCACTTTATGTTGAATTATTCAGATCACGTTAGGTGGACATGCTCTGAAAGCTCATGCCCTCTCAGTGTTTGAGTTCTACATGAGAAGTCCATTAGTCCCTAAGGCTGCCACAGACTGATAGTGGGCATAGAGTGGTCAGACACAGTTGCCTGCTGGGATCCATGTGCATAAGAACTGTTAATTGATATGTCACTAATAATTTGTAGCCATACATCCATGAACATGGTGTGATTATGAAACATAATTCTTTTAAACCCAGAGAGATTCAGCCAACCGGAACGTCATAGAATCAGCCAATTATCAAAAATTTAAATCAGTCAAATTTGAATTTATCTAGGTCTTGCCTGTTCCATTATTAAATGCTTTTGGAAAAGATCAGAGAGTAAAAAGCTTGTGTGCAGCTGGAGTGTCTCCTGTCATAAGTGGTTCTTCATTTTTGTCACATAAATACATGAAGCAAGTTCGTTCCACCAATTTTAATTGGGGCTTCATGAGGTTGACATAAAACATACATTTACAGAATACAATATAGTTAAATTATAATTATCTTGGTGAGCTTTACACACTAATACTCAAAAGATGCTAGGATTTTTAAATGTTTTTAAAAGAAGTCTCATAAACTCACCAAGGATGCATTTATTTGATCAAAAATATATGACTCTGGACCACAAAACCAGTCATAAGGGTCAGAGTTTTGAAACTGAGATATATGCATCATCTGAAAGCTGAATAAATAAGCTCTTCATTGATGTATGGTTTGTTAGGACAATATTTGGCCAAGATACAACTGTTTGAAAATCTGGAATATGAGGGTGCAAAAAAACTGAGAAAATCACCTTTTAAATTGTCCAAATGGAGTTCTTAGCAATGCATATTACTAATCAAAAATTAAGTTTTGATATATAATAGAGTAGGGGTAATAGAGTCTTGCACAGATATAAGAGATCTTTGGGGTATGTGTTTATTTTCAATGAAATCTTGCATCTTTGTCCTCAGAGTGCTACCTCCAAGCTTGGCCCGTTACCTAGAATACTAAGGGACGTACATGGGGCGTTAACAAACCCACCGAACATACAGATGAGCGTTCCTTCTGATCGTGTGCCGTCCCCTCCTGCACCCGGATGCAGCATCTCCAGTGGATTACAAAAGATGGCTATCGACAGCGACCTACCAGGGTAAGCCAGGAATCAGATCCAATTAGAATCACGTATGGCTAAAATATGCAAAAAACATGCTGTAGATTTCATGATGAATAGGTTTTCCGACACATCAGCTTTAGGTAATGAAACAAAGTTGTGAAGTACAGCTATATTGCTTACGTACTCATTGTTATCTGTCACTTTCAGCCACAAAGACTGTCCTCATTCCTGTTCTTAAGAGTGTGCCCTCACTTTATCCAGCAGACTGCTCTTCTAACGAGAGCGGCTCATGTTTATCTGTCTAGCTCGCTGCTAATTCCCTACCGACAGAGAGAATGAGAGGCCTGTAATTGTAGTTCTCACACACACAAACACACACACACACACATTCAGGGTAAGGGAAGATAAATATACTGGGGGATCAAAAGCGATGGAGGCTGCCAGGAGAAAGCAACGAGTGAATCTTGTTGGTTGGTGTCTGGACGGAGATTATGATGAAATAAATTAGCATTTTTTTTTTTTTTTAAATATCCGGACAATAAACACAGTATGGGTGGAAGTAAGGACAGAAAGAGGTGCATAATAACTTTGCATTCTCTCTGATGTTTTATACCTGTCTGGAACTGTTGAGAAATATTTGTGGGTTATGAAAAGTTTTGTTTTTCAAACACTAACTCATATATTATGAGGGTCTTGTGATTGATGTGTTTGTAGATAATAGCTCTGTTCCAAAACGTAATGATCTGACTGCAGTAGGTAGGCAGCATTTTAAGACATCAGGTGTATTCCCGATGCTGTTCCAAAAGGTCAGCAGCAAAATTATGCTGACTTCTAAGATACCATCTTGGACAGCATTGCATCCATCCTTTGTGGGTACGGCATTGCTGTAGGCTCAGTATAAAATCCACAGACTAAGCTCTCAAAATGTACTGAATAATGTCAGACAGTTAAATCTAATTTTTTTAACCAGTATTTGTGTGTGCTGGCTATTTTGTGCTTTATAGAGTATAAAGGAGTTATCTTAGCAACATGCTAACCAGGGTTTGGTAACACATATCAACTGACTAGTCCATTGGGCAGGTTAGGGTTCATAAATGATGTCCTCCAACCAGGAAAGTCCAACATTAGCAAAATCTAAACAGGGTTGCACCCTGGACAAAAGTATTTTAAATAGTATTTTTAAATACATTTTAACCCCGGGTATTAAGACTTGCATGGCTTAAAAAACATAAATTATGTCTCTTACTGAAATATGTAGTAGAAAACCCATGAAAGATTTACGTTATTTAAAAAATCCACATCGTTTCATACAGATTTTGGACTATGGGGGGGGGCACCATTATTTCGATGACTTGAAATGGTTGCACTCGGTGAGCAACCGACGATACCTGTTGCTATTTTTACTGCAACACAACCCTAAATAAAAAACAGCTCAATTTTAAATGTTTCGAATCAGTTATGACGTAACAAAGCCTCGTTTACTGAAATCACATGACTTTGGCAGTTTAATACACTCTCTGAACCAAATGATTTAAAAAATGTTCAAAGGTTCGAAAGCACCCATAACTAAGGTAACCATTTAACGTAATGTAAATCTTCTAGTACATATTTCAGTAAGAGGCATAATTTAAGTTATATTAAGCCATACAAGTCTTAAAGGAGAAGTTTACTTCCAGGACAAAAATTTACAGATCGTTTACTCACCCCCTTGTCATCCAAGATGTTCATGTCTTTCTTTCTTCAGTTGTAAAGAAAACGTTTTTGAGGAATAAAATTTCAGGATTTCTCTCTATATAGTGGACTTCTATGGTGCCCGCGAGTTGCACCAAGGGCTCTAAACAATCCTAGCCAAGGAAGAAGAGTCTTATCTAGCGAAACGATCAGTTATTTTCTAAAAAAAACAAAACAAAAAAAACTACAATTTAAATACTTTTTAACCTCAAATGCTCATGTTGTCTAGCTCTGCGCAAACTCTGTGTATTCCGGTTCAATACAGTTAGGGTATGTCGAAAAACTCCCATCTCATTTTCTTCTCTAACTTCTAAATCGTTCTACACTGCTGTTTTACCTTTTTTTGTGAAGGGCGTTTGATGTTCTTTCCATGTTCACTTTGTAAACACTAGGTTGGTACTTCTGCAGCGATGTAGGATAATTTTGAAGTTGGAGGAGAAAATGAGATAGGAGTTTTTTGACATACCCTAACTGTCTTTAACCAGAATACACAGAGTTTACGCAGAGCTAAACAAGATGAGCATTTGAGGTTAAAAAGTATATAAATTGTAATTTTTTAAAAAAAATAACTGATAGTTTTTCTAGATAAGACCCTTCTTCCTCGGCTGGGATCATTTAGAGCCCTTTGAAGCTGCATTGAAACTGCATTTTAGAAATTCAAACTCATGGGCACCTTAGAAGTCCACTATATCGAGAGAAGTCTTGAAATGTTTTCCTCAAAAAACAATTTTTTACAACTGATAAAAAAGAAAGACATGAACATCTTGGATAACAAGGGGCTGAGTAAATGATCTGTAAATTGTTGTTATGGAAGTGAACTTCTCCTTTAATACCCGGGGCTCCCTTTAAAATGCTAAAATTAAAGTGCAAGATTTGGAACAGAGCTATTTGTGTACTGTTCTCTGATACTGTGCTTTAATTATTCTGGTCTTTGTCTTCTTCTCTTCGCTTTACTAGCCCAATGGACTTCACTCGCCTTCCTTCCCCCACCCCTGAAAACAAAGACCTCTTCTTCGTCACGCGCTCTTCTGGCCTCCAGGGCTCTCCTGCCCGCAGCTCTAGCTACTCCGAGGCCAACGAACCCGAGCTGGGCCTGGCCAACGGCGGCAAGAGCCTGTCCATGGTAGACCTGCAGGAAGCAGCCAGGGCATTAGAACCCATCGCCATCCCTGCAGGGATCACTTCAGAAGGTTTAGGTGAAGGTGCCATGGTTCCCTGGAATGCACGGACTCCCCAAGGCAACATTGCTGGAGGCCCTACTCTTCACCGGCCAGGACAGACTCCCACTACCCCAGGAGCAGAAGGGGCCCCAGGCAGGCCTACACAGCTCTTGGCCCCGCTATCTTTTCAGAATCCAGTGTACCAGATGGCAGCAGGGTTGCCCGTGTCAGCTAGAGGGAACGCGAGCGGAGATTCTGGGTCAGAGTGTCACAGCTCCGTCAGTTCCCATAGCAACAATGAGGAGGGGCTTGGAGGAACCAAACACACGTTCCTAACTCAGGGGGCTTCGGTGGGGGAGGAGTTTGCGAGGCGTTCGGGAGACTTTTCGAGACGTCAGCCATCGCTAACCGACCCACAGCATGGAAACCAACCTACGGTTCCGCGGCAGAGTAGCGCTGGTCCTCAGCGGCGGATTGACCAGCCACCACCACCCACACAGACTGCACCCAGAGGACGAACTCCACCCAATCTATTGAACTCCACCCCCTACCCACGGCCTCCTAATAACACTGTGATGTCATCGTCACCTGACTGGCCTGGGAGTGGCGCTCGGCTTAGACAGCAGAGCTCCTCCTCCAAAGGGGACAGTCCAGAAATGAAGCATCGCGCACCACATAAACAGGTGCGTATATATGTTTATAGAATTAATAATATTTACTACGCTAATGATTCTACATATGTTTCTTTGTTTTTTTTTTGAAAATTGGTGGTGTTTATTTTAAACAATTTAGCCACACACATATACATATATATATATATTCGGGTCAGTCGATTCAAAATTTTAATCTAATTAATTACATGATGTTTCAGTTAATTAATCTAATAAATCGCAAAATAAATTTGGCTGTGAAAATATCCACAAAATATTATTTAAAGCTATTTTTGTGTCAATTGAGAACGTATCAAGTAGACATTACAAATTGTAGCTTTAGATGATTCTATTGATGATTTTTGTGGGGGCTATCCCTTTAATGTTTTTATTTATTTATTTATTTCATTTTTAATGAAATGATACTCTAAATAAGAAACTAAATCTGCCAGCAGGTGGCAGAAAATGTCTATATGAGTCAAACATTCGATTCGTTCAAACGTCTGATTCATTCAGGAATGAAAATGGCTCTCAAGTAAATGTCTTTCTTTGGAACTGCCCAAAATGGAACACTTCATGTGCGGTCTTACGGACTTACAATGGCCGCCGCACCGCTCGCGAGCGCCCTCCTTATGCGCCCTCGGTATGCACTTCTGCCGAGCCCGCACTGGTGCGAGCTCCGTAGCAGATTCCTACCCCACAGTCAAAGCGGCATTATGTCTCGAAAGTACGGACTCAGAGGAAGGCCGCAAAGGTTTAGGGTGCCATTTGGAACAGGGCCTTTAGGAATAGGCCTTTGAATCATTGATTCGCACGATTCGTTCAAAATGCGGATTCATTCAGAAACTAAACACCGCTGTGTTGCTTGGAGACATGCAACAATTCTGCTATGGCTTCACAGGTAATAGGTAATATGTTGTTTAATATTATTAAAATAATATTTTGTTTAAAATATAACACAAAATCAACTTCTTATTTACTGAAATGTTGTATGAAATCACATTTCAGCTTGTGATAGATTGGGACAAAATCCGCACTCGTGTCATATTGCTCTTGCTGCCCGTGTGATATTGTGTGATATGATATATATATATATATGAGACAAAATACATACGGGGCATTTTTCTCACCAATATCTTTAATTTTAGGGCATTACTGCATTTGTGGAGATGTTGCCCTGCATCAAATTTGTCAACAATCAATTATATAAAATATAAGATGATGTAACAGGTCTATGTGTGTGTGTGTGTATATATATATGTATATTTATATATATATAATATCACGTAATCTCACAATCACATAATCTCATGTGGCAAATAGCAAACAATCCTATCAGTTCCTGATGGAAAAAAATAATTTCAGGTATACATCACAACAGGGCAGAAAATAAGATCACAATTTCCACTTCATGCAAATTTTTTTCCAGTCTGGATCATTTATCATGTATCTTATATCTTAACCTAATAAGTTTAATATATCTTGAGGCAAGTCTGAGTTACTGTATTGATTCTAATAAGATTTGGAGGGCCTAGCTTGCTACCAATCATCAACCCCCGACACTCGACTGTTGCCTCTGGCAGTCATTTTTCTCAACGATTTGACAATGAAGTGGACAGGAAGGGCATTTCCCATATCCACAAAGCATTGTTCTCTCTCTTGGGATTTGATTGATTACTTGAAGTGATTGATGGAAGCGTGTCTATGGAAACCACATGTGCGCACACTTTTATTACATCGCAGATCACCTCCAGGCTCTTTCTCTGATGGTGAAAATCACATCTGTGGACTTCCTGTGAATACTGTAGTTGATTCTTAGAATCATTATATGCTATTTGCTGAAAGACTGACATCAAACTGAGCTATTGTTTTTCTAACCTCGCTGGCAAATTGTCTTTGTTTTCAAGTCACAATGAAACGGAAGTAGGAACAGATCTTTTCTGTATTGTGAAGTACATCAGTATGAAACAGAGTATTGAACATTTGAAAACAGAAAAATAGGACTTCTATAGATAATCGAGTGTGACGAGGCAGATCTGAATGCAAGCTTGAGGTTGATTATAAGAAAGATTAACATTGTAGGTAAAATTTAGGCCAAAATGTAAAATTTAACATGCATGGATGAATTGTTCATAATAATATCGATAACATGCACTTAGAAAATATAGTGGATTTTGATTTTTATGTTAACTTTATATCTAAATCGAACACTTTAAAAATGGAATAAAAAATAAACCTAATTTAAGATGTTTTTTCAGAAAACAAATGTTATTGTCTTACAAGTTTTTACTTGTAAAGCAAATTTATTTTGTAAATAAAAGATATTTCAATATTTTTGTTTGACAAAAAAATTATAATTTGCTTCCGCGATAAATATTTTATTTTCAGGATGTGTTTAAGTGTTTTTATTTGGAAAACAACAAAATGCTGTTGATGAAAATGATTTTTTTCACAGTGTAGTTGAGGACTATCCACCATATTTTTCAATGCGGAAGTAATCTGTTTTCTGGTAATGTGTTAGACTCATACGCCAGAAGTAACAAAAAGAATAACAAAGTGCAGTAAACGGTAAAACTGTTTGCACTACAAACCATTGTGTTCATAATTAATATAATACATTAAAATAATATGGTAAGTCACACCAGTCTGCAATATCAAGCAGCAAAATGAATGTTTTGTACAGCTAAAAACAGCTGGAAGCAGATGAGACCAGAAGCCAGACCCAATAAATTTACAAATGGCCCTGTCCGCTCTTACGGGAAAAATAAGGTGGATAATGGCGATTGTATGATGTCATGAAAAACAATTTGCATGAAAACTTCTAAAGTATCTTAATTTAGCATGCTATAAATAATCATACTCATGTCATACATGTTCTTTTTAAATGTCATCATGTCCGTGTTGCTTGTTAAAAATGCAGTGCCCCTGGCATGACTTCTTTTAGTGTGTATGAGTGTGTATCTTGTTTCATCTTTGGTTTATTCATGCATATGTGTGTGTGTTTGTGTATATGTCCCATAGGCCCCATCCCCAGTGAACCCCAGCGCATTGGACCGTACCGCTGCCTGGTTGATGAATGTGCCATATATAGAGCAGGAGTCTGAGACAGAGCTTTGCAGAGATGAGCACACACAAGCTGAAAAGGTAACTGACCACCCACACATCATAGCAGCAGAGATTTCGGCTCATGCAAACACGCTCTGGAAGGGAAATGAATCATCATCCTGCACTAATTTCACTCAGACAGGAGGATTCTCTCAGTGTCAGTGATCCAACATTCAGCGCCGTCTGAGTTGGGTGTTTTCGCATGCAGACTTAAGGGTGAAATGTGTAGGTTTTTATGTGAAACTCCTAGTTTAATGAGCCGAGACTTTTAAGTAAGCCATCTGTAGTTTGGCCTTCTGAAGAGCTCTGAGATATTTTCAAAAGTGCTCTGTTTCAGAGGCGGAAGAGGTGGTAGAATGTTTGTGCTTCTGTATAATGCCACTAGTGGTGCAGAAATAACGCACTTCTTAGAAGAAATTTCTACAGGTGGTCTCAGACATTTGTATGTATATGAAAGAGAAAGAGACATCATCGAGTGACTCGACTAACAGTTGATTCCAAGTTTGATGTTAGCATACTCTTACACAACTTTTACAGCGTTTGTTCTATATCTAGGTCAAAGTTAATTTCTACATATATTAATGCATTTTTAACATTGCACGATTTATAAATTAACATCAGTAAATATATTATGAATGAACATAAATTAACAATGAAAGAGATATCTATAAATGCTTTAAAAGATTTAGTTCGTTGTTAATTTATGACACCTAATGCATTTTTTAACTAATGTTAACAATTTGAATCTTACTGTAAAAAGTTACCAGTAGTCAATAAAAGTGTTTTTGTCTGTTGCAGTATCAGGCGGAGATCAGTATCCTGCAGGAGCGACTGCGTATGTCGGTGCAGAGGCTGGAGGAATACGAGGCCCGGATCAAGGGACAGGAGGAACAGGCCCAGAAGATGTTGCTGGAGTATCAGGCCCGACTGGACGAGTCCGAGGAGAGATTGAGACGGCAACAGGAAGACAAAGATCTGCAGATGAAGGGCATCATAAGCAGGTGAGAGATACTGGGAGATATGGGAGTCTTTTAAAGGCTAAACCAGAATGAAGGCAGATGGGCTGTTGAGGGAAGATAAAATAAGGCAGAAGGAAGGGGGAAAAAAAACACAACCAGTCTACAAATTGTCCTGAATTGGGTGAAATTGGTAGAAATGAATGACACAAGTTCGCCTTTTCATATAGTCCTTGAGTCAGATAAAAGTAAACTTACCTGGCTTGTGCCAAAACATGAATTTACATTGAACAAGCACTTTGCCTTTCAGGAGTCTCCCACAAGCTTCTGATGCTCACTGTCATTTTGCTTTCAGCTGATAGTGTATTAGTGGCAATCTGAGAAGACCGAGAGCTTTTAGAAGACTTTTAGCCTTCCTGAAGGCAGAATTTACTGAGAGCTGCTTTCCTCCAAGACTGATGTTGTGGGGCGGCTATTTATGGCCTCGAGCTCTAGATCAAAGACAGAATGGGAGGATGTATGAAGGCTGGACTGAGTGTGTGTTTTTTTGTGTTGATGCAGGTTGATGTCTGTGGAGGAAGAGCTGAAAAAGGATCATTCTGATATGCAGGCAGTGATTGACTCCAAACAGAAGATCATTGATGCACAGGTATGTCTATATATAGGTATGTCAGTGGTATGTCAGTTAAATGTTATTTCCGAATTACATTTTTTCCCCCTAAAATGTACTTAAAGGATTAGTTCACTTCCAGACCAAAAATAAATTTACAGATAATTTGCTCACCCCCTTGTCATTCAAGATGTTCATGTCTTCCTTTCTTCAGTCATAAAGAAATGAAGTGTTTTGAGGAAAACATTTCAGGAATTTTCTCCATATAGTGGACATT
Organism: Labeo rohita; assembly: GCF_022985175.1. Taxonomy (NCBI): domain Eukaryota; kingdom Metazoa; phylum Chordata; class Actinopteri; order Cypriniformes; family Cyprinidae; genus Labeo; species Labeo rohita. The sequence continues at coordinate 25,937,499 of NC_066873.1, forward strand.
TATGAAGCCTGTGAGATTGAATTTCTAAAATGCAACTTCAAATGGCTCTAAACAATCCCAGCTAGTGAAATGATTGGTTATTTAAATAAAAAAACATACCCTAACTGTATTGAACTGGAGTGCACAGAGTACGCATTAATTACTCACCCTTATGTCAATCCAAACCATAAGACCTTTGTTCATCTATTATTTTTTTGTTTGTTTGTTTTTTGCGCACAAAAAGTATTTCTTATAGCTTCATAAAATTAAGGTTGAACCACTGATGTCACATGGACTATTTTATCAGTGTCCTTACTACCTTTCTGGGACTTGAACATGGTAGTTGTGTTGCTGTCTATGCAGGGTCAGAAAGCTCCTGGATTTCATCAAAAATATCTTAATTTGTGTTTCTGAAGACGAACAAAGATCTTACGGGTTTGGAACGACATTAGGGTGCGTAATTAATGACAGAATTTGCATTTTTGGGTGAACTAACCCTTGAAATGTTAACATTTCAGCAAATCAAATGAATTTCACAGATCTTTGCCTGAAGGTTGCCATTACACTAAATTCATTGGATAGGTAGCCCTAGGGTTCTGTAGTTTTTCTAAAGAAACAAATGTTTTTATTAAATTTTAAGTGTGGCTGCCATGTCCGCATCATTAATCTTAGTTAATGTTAACATTCAGTGTCCTACAGTGAGGGCTGTGGAAATCTCTGCTCCACCAATTAAAATGAGTAATTTGAATTATAGTACATCAACCAGTATTCCTGATGTCTATGAAATATAAACAACAAAACATTTCTTAACAATACAACACAGTGTGAATTCAAGAAAAATGCATATACATTTTTATTCCGTATATTTACATCTTAGTTTACCAAATGGTTTTTTTCTTATCCTTTCATGTACACGTGTTAGGAAAGAAATAAGCAATTAAACACTCGAGGTTGAGTGTCACCACAAATAACATCACAGCTGTGATTTGGTCACAGACACAAGCCAGATCATGACAGTCGTGAGTTGTGATTACCCTACAGTTAAATCAATGAAAAAAATGACTTATTATATGGCAATTATTGGCACGGCTTAGCTGGAGATCAACCAAACTGAATGTCTTATGCATACTCATGTTCAGTAAATATATGCATAATTATACATTCACTTTTACGATCCTTATGCAGCTAGAAACATGGATGTGTCAGTTAACCCATTGGCAGCAGAGTTGGATTTAGAGAGAGTTTACCCAAAAATAAAAATTCTGTCATTAATTACTCACCCTCATGTTGTCCCAAACCCGTAAGACCTTCGTTCATGTTCAGAACACAAATTAAGATATTTTTGAATGAAATTCGAGAGCTTTCTGACCCTGCATAGACAGTAGTGACATAAAATTAAGGTTGAACTGATGTCACTTGAACTATTTTAACAATGTCCTACAATGTCAGTTGCGTTGCTGTCTGTGTAAGGTCAAAAAGCTCTTGGATTTCATCAAAAATATCTTAATTTGTGTTCAGAAGATGAGCGAAGGTCTTACGGGTTTGGGACAACATGAGGGTGAGTAATTAATGACAGAATTTTCATTTTTGGGTCAACTATCCCTTTAACATAACAACCTAAAAGCCAAAAATTCTCCTAAAAATCACTTGATCCATTTCTGTCTGGGCTATATTTACAGCTTGCCAGGCTGAGTTTATTTTCTTCCATTCTCTACCTGTTAACACCCAAACAATTACTCGTAAATAGTCTTTCCTGAAATTGCTGGTGTTGGTATTTTCATAGGAGTTATGGTTTGTATGTGTGCTGAAATTGTCTCTCTCTGCAGGAGAAACGGATAGCGTCTCTGGACGCGGCTAACGCGAGGCTAATGAGCGCCCTGTCACAGCTGAAGGAGCGCTACAGCATGCAGACACGGAACGGCATCTCTCCCACCAACCCCACCAAGCTGCAGATCACAGAGAATGGGGAGTTTCGCAACAGCTCCAACTGCTGAACGAAGACCCCAGATACACAGAGAGAGATACGGAACGAAAACACGAGGACATGAGCAAGTGTGCAGATATTCTGTAAGTGAACACTGAGAGAAATACTGCAGGTGAGGAGACTGAACACTGACCTTTGACGGTCTTCAAAGCGATCGTTTGGAAATGTGGAGCAAGATCCACTTTAGACATCCACTGGTGAGACTACTGTTCAAGTACTTCATGTTAGGACACACCACTAGACATTCATTCGTGTTTCACAACAACTAACTGTAAAATAAAAGAAAAAACAATACAGCTAACATGGTGATGTTATATAAATACTAGGACCTTCTAGCCTGCAAAAAAGTCATTTCACATGCTTTAAAATAGATGTTCTCCATGCAGCCTTGGAAAAAAAAGAAACTAGATTTTGTCACATTAATTTATAATGGTCTCTAATATGAAATGACTGAAACTACAGAATGAGCAACTCCTTGTGGAGACATTAACGCTCTCCTCCATATCTCTCTTCCTCTTTCTGTTTCTCCCTACATAGTGCACTTTGTCTCTCCATCATGAGAAGCCTTAAAATGTTGCATCTGAAATATCCCTCAGTCCTTATTTTATTATTTTTACAGTTCAGATGAACATCTGTGATAGATAGTGCATAGATTTTAGAAAGTATGTACTTTACATTCTCCATCCACAAGTTGTTTATTCTTTTTGTCTGGACAAAACTGTTCCAGTCTGTAACGAACACATCCTAAATGTCATTTCGGGTCCATTTTAGATATGCCAAGATTTTGCTCGGACGGAGCAGAGTGAATGTTTTAGACACTAGACCGGATTGACATGATTTTAGTTTGACGTTTTGAAAACTGCCTTCTGTAGCTCATGGTTTATTTATACACTACCAGTCAAAAGTTTTTGAACAGTAAGATTTTTAATATTTTTTTCACCAAGCGTGTGTTTATTTGATCCAAAGCACAGCAGAAACAATAAAATCTTGAAATATTTTTACTATTTAAACTCTTTTCTATTTGAATATATTTTAAAATGTCATTTATTCCTGTGATTTCATAGCTTTTTAGCAACATGATCCTTCAGAAATCATTCTAATATTATGATTTGCTGCTCAAAAAACATTTATTATTATTATTATGTTGAAAACAGCTAGTAGAATTTTTTTTTCAGATTTCTTTGATTAATAGAAATTTCAGAAGAACAGCATTTATCTGTAATAGAAATCTTTTGCGACATTATAAATGTCTTTTTCATCACTTTTGATCAATTTAAACCATCCTTGCTAAATAAAAGTACTGATTTCTATCATTTCTTTCTAAAAAGCCTTTGAGATCTAAAAAGATCTTTTTATTCATCAAAGAATCCTGAAAAAATATGTACTCAGCTGTTTTAAATATTGATGATGATAATTCTAAAAAGTGTTTCTTGAACAGCATATTAGAGTGATTTCTGAAGGATCACGTGACACTGAAGACTGGACTAACGATGCAAAAAATGTAGCTTTGATCACAGAAATTAATTGCATTTTAAAATATATTCAAATAAAAAAGTTATTTTAAATAGTAAAAATATTTAAAATGTTTTGCTGTAAATGCAGGCTTGGTGAGCGGAAGAGACTTTTTTAAAAAACATTAAAAATCTTACTGTTCAAAAACATTTGACTGGTAGCGTACATTGCTTTTTGCTGTTGCATGTGCTCTTTATGGGTTTTTCTTCTTCAGTCAAATTTTTTAAGCCTTTTTAAGTCATTTGTACAAGTGTGTTTATTTTTGTATGTGTTGCCTCATTGGTCCAAATTGCTGCACACTTTACATTTCAACATTTAGAGTTTGTATATTTTTGTATTTAATACCGTATGCGAGGACTCTTGTTCGGCACTGAGGTGCAGCGTGGAGCTGCCGTTTTTTTTTTAATTGAGGTCTTGAGGAAGCGAGACACACAACGCATCTTTATTTTGAGAGATACAGATACATTATAAGACAGCCTGTCATGGGACGTGTAGATAGAGATGTTATTTTTAAGGGGAATCCTCTCTGTATATGGGCTCTGTGATGGAGTATTATGTGAATAATTTATTATTATAGACTATAAAGCAAGGTTCACGGGAAATGCAAGACATTGTTACATTATTGGCTGAAATGTGGGATCAGATTGAGACGGAGCAGTCTAACAAGCACAAAGCACATCTCACGCCCCAGCTTCTTAAAGGCTTTGAAGACTATGCACTTTTTTCCTTTGTCGCGTCCACTTGGGTTTACAAACAGGTAGCAAGCTCAAGGTGCTCATTGTTATTAGTAAGCCAGGGAAGCTTTAATTTATCATTCAGTTTCATTTGTAGCATTATCATTTGCACCATTGTAGCTAAACGCTATAAACCCTTCCACGCAAACAAAGGTGCACATGCAGTGTAAACGTCATGAGATTAGCAATCGGACTGTGTTACCGATCACATGTTTTTTTGATGCCCTGGTAAAGTAGTTTTGCATGTACCAAATGCACCATCTGTATAAGGCAGATTGGTATCTAGAGTCATTGAAAATTCATTTGATCAACTTTTAAACCCGGCTTGGGGCTCGTACGGTTGCACAAAAGGGAAGCGATGTTTATTTTTCACAAGTTTTCTCTCACAGACATGGATGTCAACTTCTCTGTTTGTTCATGTTCTGTTTTTAATAAGGTCTGAGGTTTTGCAGAGTCATTATGTCTATTTTCATCCACATGAGAAGCTACTAGTGAGTCAAACACGAAAAAATGAAAGTAGTTTAGAACAGTATTGAATGAAAAATACTTTTGCTGTCGTCTCGGTTCTTTTCGTCAGATGTGTCTTTATCTGGCTTCATTTCAGTTCTCGAAGTCTAGGAAACTTTTGTAAGTAAAACTATTTGCGCATTGTTTTTTTTCTCAAAGCAGTCAATGTGAAATAGTAGCTATGTGAAATAAATATAAAGATATACAAATCTATAAATGAATACCTAAAATATGTTGTATGTTTTATAATCCTTGTAGAAAAGATTTTTGTAAGTATGTTTAAAGTAAAGTATTGGCTGGACTCTTGCCTTGTTTTAGGACAATGACAAGAACAATAATGTACAGAGAACTTTGTCCATGTTAAGAACTATACAATTGTGGCTGTGCAATTTATGTACATTTGCAACTAGAATAATTAAAGTTTTATTTAGTTATTTCATATGCCTGCTTTGTTGTCTTCATTACTGATTTAGTCGGTTGACAAGCGTAATGTGAGAGGACAAGATGAACGGAATGTGCTTGGATATGCTTAACCTACTGATGGTCCATTTCTGAACCAAAAGTACAATGTCTTATGGGCAGTTTTACAAGTAAGTTACACAAGTCAACCAGAACTATTACTAAAATTGTGCTGTTAAGATCATTACAACACTTTTCAACATTGTTAATAATAATGTTTCTTGAACGCCAAATCAGCATATCAAAATGATTTCTGAAGGATCATGTGACACTAAAAACTGGAGTAATGGCTGCTGAAAATTCTGCTTTGCCATCACATTAATAAATTACAGTTTAACCCTCAAGCATCATTCATATAGCCACCCTTAATTTGTCCTTCATGGACAAATTTGGGCACAAAGGTCTCAGGTGTGATCCCATTATTATTATTTTTTAAAATAAATGTCATATCAGTGTTCAATAAAATAAAAACACATCAATTTATGCTTTTTTTTTTGGTTTACCTCAGATTTGGTAAAATCTGGTGATATATGATGGTGTAAAAATATCAACAATATCAATAGTACTCAATGTAGTACTCACTGGCTGCATACAGGCTGAATTCTATAAACTGTTGTTGTAACAAACTTAACGAATTTAAAGAAGAAGTCCACTTCCAAAACAAAGATTCACGTATAATGTACTCACCCCCTTGTCATCCAAGATATTCATGTCTTTCTTTCTTCAGTCGTAAAGAAATTGTTTTTTGAGGAAAACATTTCTGCGTTTTCCTCCATATAATGGACTGCTATGGTGCCCCGATTTTGAACCTCCAAAATGCAGCTTCGAACGACACCCAGCCGAGGAAGAAGGCTCTTGTCTAGCGAAACGATTGATTATTTTCATTAAAAAAATACAATTTAAATACTTTTTATACTCAAACGCTCGTCTTGCCTTGTTCTCGTTGAACTATTTATACTGGCTCAAGACAGTTAGGATATGTCGAAAAACTCCAATCGTATTTTCTCCCTCAACTTCAAAAGTCATTTCAAAATCATCCTACATCGCTGCAGAAGTACCGACCCAATCTTTGCAACGTGAACATGCAAAGAAGATCAAACACCCTCAACAAAAAAGGTAAAACATCGATATAGGATGATTTTGATTTTGAAGTTGAGGGAGAACATGCGATGGGAGTTTTTCGACATACTCTAACTGTCATGAACCGGAACAAAAACAGTCCAGGCAGAGTAAGACAAGACAAGCGTTTGACATTAAAAAGTATATACATTGCATTATTTTTATGAAAATAACCAATCGTTACGCTGGGTAAGACCCTTCTTCATCGGCTGGGATCGTTTACAAATGCATTTGGGATCGTTTGAAGCCGCATTTAAACTGCATTTTGGAAGTTCAAAATTGGGGCACCATAGCAGTCCATTATATGAAGAAAAATGCTGAAATGTTTTCTTCAAAAAACATAATTTCTTTAAGACTGAAGAAAGAAAGACATGAACATCTTGGATGACAAGGGGGTGAGTAAATTATTTGTAAATTGTTGTTCTGGAAGTGAAGTTCTCCTTTAAGTTTTAGATTGTATCACAAGTTAAAATTGTAGAATTTAAAAAAAGAGAGATTTGTGTTGGGTGAGACTATAAAAGATGACAAAATATGCTTTACAGACAAATTTGACCATGCTATAAGGAAATACAAAGTAGTAGACAGATTAATCATTTATTTTTAACCAAAAAACATCAAATTACAGTAACTCAAAAAAGTCAAATGGAACCAAATGGTGCCAAACAGGTAGGAATAAACAATAAACCTAATAAGTAGCATGTTCCAGACATTTTTTGTTTGGAATAATCAACAAACCTTTCAGTAGTACTTGGATCTGACTTTGAAGTGTGTGTGTGGGTTTGGTTTATATATACTGGTGGGGACTTAAACCTGAATACACACACACTCATGAGGACTTGTGTCACGGTGGGGACCTAAATTGAGGTCCCCATGGGTACAAAAGCTTATAAATTATACAGAATTAGTTTTTTTGATAAAGTAAAAATGCAGAAAGTTTCCTGTGACAAGTAGGTTTAGTTGTAGGGTTGGTGTAGGGCGATAGAAAATATGGTTTGTACAGTATAAAAACCATTACGCTGATGGAGAGTCCCTACAAGGATAGCTGACCAGACCTGTGTGTGCACACAGTGGCTGAATGGCAAAAAAAATGCTCAGTCATTGGCTAATTCAATTCTTTGGTTTTGTATGTGTGACTGTTTTTATTCAACACAATTAAAAATAAAAAACTCACTGTGTTATAGTCTTATTCAATGTTTTGTATATTGGTTTGTGTTTGAGTGTGTGTAAGAGTGTTTGCCACATTGAGAATGCTGTATAGGCTCGCCCCTTCATTTATGTAAATATATGATCTGCATTGTGTTGGATTTTTATTGGACAAATAAAAAATGCTTTAAATGTTAGTATTTCCCATTCATTTCTTATGGGTAAAAATTTGTCCTGAAGGAAATTGAGGGTTAAATATTTTAAAGGAGACCTTTTATGTGCCTTTTTACAAGATGTAATGTAAGTCTCAGGTGTCCCCAGGTTGTATCCTTGAAGTTTCAGCTTAAAATACCCCACAGATCATTTATTATATGACTTTTAAAATGCCCATTTTGAGTAGAAGCAGAAACAGAGTTTCCACGCATGTCTCTTTGAATGCAAATGAGCTGCTGCTCCCTGTCCCCCTTTTCCAGAATAGAACTGTGCCTTTACAGTTCGTACCTCAGATATGCTGCCAAAAATACCTGTTTTGTTTTAATTATCATGTTGAAATCATGTGTTTCAAAGTCACGTTAGTTTAAACTTCTGATATAGGGTTTTCTGAGCGCATACATGGAAGCACGCACACAGAAATTGGCTGTCACATGGCATGTGACTAGTAAGCTAAGTTCTCTTTCATGTCTTATTGCGCTTAAACTGTCAAATTTTAACAACACAAATGAGCTACGAAAACAGTTATGGTTAATATGTGACTGATAAACGGCATGTTTATGGAACTCTAAATAGTGTTCTGTGCAGCCAGTGGCAGAACAGTTAGCATGCTTTGCTCAAACTTTTGCCATGGCGTTAGAACTGGTACACCGTTGTCGCTTGCAAAACCACAATGGCACTATGGGTGGAAATGTGCAGATTAAGAGGAGGTTATATTATAATAAAAGCCGTTTCTTAAAATTTAATAAAAGCTTGCAGAGAAAGGCTCACCAGAACAAAGTTCCTGGGTTGTCCTTTTTCACGTTTTCTGGGTTGGTAGATACACCAGGGACCTGATTATAGCACTTAAACACAGGAAATGTCAGATTTTCATGATAGTGGACATTTTAAATTGTAATAATATTTCACATTACTGTTTTACTGTATCTGTTACACTTATTGACCCTGAAGTAAAAACATACAATGTAATATTTTAAATGCAATGTTTATTCAACATGTCCATAAAAAGTACATCTCAGTCAAGCCTAATTTGTAGATGCCTGCAGCTGCAATGTGATATTAAACGAGGGTTAAATGATCTGTGTAAATATGTGCTAATCTTGTAAGATGTCCACTTGCATTAAACCACAGCAAACCTTTTTTTCCCCTTCTGTCATAATTTCTACATGCAGTTGAGTCAATTCACAGCTACGGTAAATGACTCGGTTAAGTGAAAAACAATAAATAATAAAACTCTGTGGGTATAAATAAAACACAACTTAGTAAACTTTGAGTGCACTTGGTGCCATGTCCTGGTGTTAACACCATTTCCTAACAAAAGGCCACCGTGTTGTTCTGCTTTGTCAGTTAAAGGTGGCCATTTGAGAAAATTAGCTGCTTTTCTGAACATCTCGTCCCTTTAAGAAACACTGATTCCTGTGATATTTACCCCTGCAGTGATTGATTCACACAAATGCTACCCACATTACCTGAAGGTAAGCATACTGTATGAGCACCGCAACATAAAACAAGTGCCTGAGTGTCAGTGTACTGGCATCAGAACACACACACATTTACAGTTACATTTGTCTGTGTAGTGTGGTGAAAGAAATATCTTCATTTGAGCTGTGTCTAAACAATTCAATTTCAACTATTCCACAGAGCTAAGAGTGAATGATTCAAGGTCCTCTTTCTGTCCTGGCTTGTATATGTTCTGAAATTTTCTTTCTTTGTTTATTCATTCAAAAGCACATTGCGTTGCCCTCTGGACGTTCCTCAGAAGACTTAGAACTGTTTGTATGTGTGAGATTGTCAGTTCTCCGTGTTTGCTTTAGCAGAGAGTTGCAGCGGCCGGTGGCGTCTGCGTGTCAGTGCGGGGGAGCTGAACGTGGTTGGCGCTGATGATTGGGAAGAGGCGGGGTTTGTGGTTGTGTGCGATCGGTGTGGCCGTGGCTTCTCGCTGTGGCTTTGGCCCTCGAGGGCCCCCTCACACACCTCCAACAGCAAGAGCACCTGCTCCCGCAGAGGTAAAGCCTTGGATCTGCGTGCTGCCAGGTAAAAGAAGGCCTCAATAAACGCCTGAAGACACATTCCTAAAAGAAAAAGAAAGAGAGAGAGAGCTTTGTTTTACTTGATGCTCAAAAAGACAAAAATCAGTTTTTAGTTAAGAGACAATTTTGTGTTTGTTTACTATGAATGTTAAACACACTTAGCTTGACTGGTCTGAAAAATATGGTTTTGATTTTTTGGGAGATTTGAGTTTAAAGCAGCACAATTTGTGATGCCCTTGTTGGCAGATTTTATTTCTGTTTTTGGGGTTATGGGAACATTGGAGATTTCATTCTTTCCCCAGTCAAGTAAATAAAACTTCTGCTTGCACGGTGATAAAATGGAAGTGTCGACAGATCTTTTCATTCACATTGTGGTGTACATTCAACTGTAATGGTTTAGCGAGCAAATGTAGAGAGGGAACTTGCGTCTATTCATCAGTTGTTGATTGGGTTTTGAGATGTGGGTGTTGCTCTCAAAAATAAGAATGAGGCAGATGAATAAGAGCTTGCATGGATAAGGCAAGCATACGTCACTGGAGAGAAATCTCAATTCACCAGATGACATTCTGATTAAAAATTATGCATTAAACATGCATCAGGCTCTACATGATAAATAAGGGTCTTATCTAGTAAAACGATTGGTCATTTTATGAAAAATACAAATGTATTTACTTTTTAACCACAAATGCTTGTCTTGCACTAGCTCTGCAATGCACGTCCGTGACACGTTGGAAAGGTCACACATCTCAAAACTTCAAAACCGACGTTGTTTTAACTTTTGTTTTTTTGGTAAAGGTGTTTGACTTTCTTTGCACGTTCACTTTATAAACACTGGGTTGGTGCTTCCGCCTACGTTACGCATGACCTTTCCAACTTGACTACATAATGCGTGAGGTCAAGCTAGTGCAAGATGAATTTTTGTGGTTAAAAAGTATATACATTTTTGTTTTTTGTTTTTTTTAGAAAATGACAGATCGTTTCGCTAGAAAAGACCCTTTTTCCTCGGCGTTGATCATGTAGAGCTGTAATTTGGACTTTCAACCCATTGGCTCCCATTAAATTCCACTAAATGGAGAAAAATCCTGGAATGTTTTCCTCAAAAACCTAATTTCTTTTCCACTGAAAAAAGAAAGAAATGAACATCTTGGATAGTGGACATCAATGGGAGCCAATGGGTTGTAGATCCAAATTGCAGTTTCAATGCAGCTTCAAAGGGGCTCTACACAATCCCAGCCAAGGAATAAGGATCTTATCTAGCGAAACGATTGGTCATTTTCTAAAAAAAATATAAAAAATGTACATACTTCTTAAACACAAATGCTCATCCTGCACTAGCTTGATCTCACACATTATATAGTCATGTTGGAAAGGTCGCGCGTGGCGTAGGCGGACGTCTCAACCTAGTGAACGTGTAAAGAAAGTCAAACACCCTTTACGAAAAAAAGTAGTTAAAACAACATCAGACGATTTTGAAGTTGGAGAAGGAAATGAGATGCGTGACCTTTCCGACGTGATTAAGTAATGCGTAAAGTCGTGGGCGCGCATTGCAGAGCTAGTGCAAGACAAGCATCTGTAGTTAAAAAGTATATACATTTTTTATTTATTTATTTTATTTTATTCATAAAATGACCAATAGTTTCGCTAGATAAGACCTTTATTTCTTTGGCTGGGATCGTGCAACCCGTTGGCTCCCACTGAAGTCCACTATATGGAGAAAACTCCTGGAATGTTTTCCTCAGAAACCTTCATTTCTTTTTGACTGAAGAAAGAAAGACATGAACATCTTGGATGACATGGGGGTGAGTAAATGATCAGGAATCTATTATTTTGGAAGTAATTCTTTCATTTAAGTCTATGGGACTTTGTTGCCCAATTTATTTTCTTCCAACTAGAGGTCAAATTTATATGTAGTGCTTACAATTAGGAGTTATTTGAGCAATATTATGACTATACAAAATGAGCAATAGTAATTCCATAGAAACAATACATGCAGTTGTCATATAAATAGCAAATTGAGAGATTTGAAGAAAACCCATTAGTGACATTATTTTCGAGCTGCAAGAGGCTTTAATCAGAAGTGTACATATGGCAGATTTTCCCTTCTGCTTGTTTATTAATTAATAGGGCTTCATTTGTGTATTATTTAGTGCAGTCGTATCTCCACGCTGATGAAAACTTAATTACAGTATATTTATGTTCCTGCTAAAAACTTCATCTGCAGGCTCAAATCATCAGCAGCAAATTTCTCAAGGTCACATCTGAGCCTGAGAGCCGAGGGAGAGAAATACCGACGGCTTCTTTTTTAAAAGAGAAAAACTTTGTACATTTTAAACATAAAGAGAGGGAGAGAGAGGGCAGTGAAATTCTCTGCGTGCATTTCAACAGGAAGGCACTTGTATTGATATTAAGGGTCCCTGGGACCCTCAGGGGGTTTGAGCCTGAAAGTGGATGCAGATCACTTGTCTGACTACATATACTGAGCGTTAATGAGCCCTCGCTGCGGACAAGATGGAGCCGTGAAAAACATCTAGGAGCAAAAGCGAGGTGGCCCGCTGTGCTGGTCAGAAATATGTGTACATTAAGAATGGATGGCCACATTTAATAAGCAATGCTGTTCTCCAGAAGGAGAAAATGGGTTTCATTAAGCAGACTAATGAGGAGCGCTGAAAGAATTCAGCATTATCGTGTCAAATGGAGCAGACTGAACTCTGAGATGGACAGCGGGGTTGGGATTCCGTCTTTAAGCATTCCGTCCGAGTGTCAAGTCAGCATTCCTCAAAAGTAAATGTATTACTATTAATGAAGATCTCTCTTCTTCCTCCTCGGGGACAAACAGTCCGATCCCCTCCTTTAAACAGCCACCTCTATTATTTATAAATATCAACCTTATCCAGCAGTTATTACTTTCCCCATCGACACACGGTCTGTCTTCTGCGAGCGTGTGTGTGTGCGCGTGCTGATACCCTACTGCAAGGCGCTAATGACCAAATTCAGTGCAACCTTCCGAAACGCTCCAGAATTCAGCTCACATCATTCCACTCTGGCCATTTAGGAGCACAGAGACTCAAGTATATATATTCATTCTCTCTTTTGATTAGGAGAAGCAAGGCCTGACATGCATTATTCATTTCATACGTTCCTCCAAGAAAACGATGCTAGCATGACCCAACCTAATGCACCATCACAAAGAATATTACCAGTGCTCATTTAAAAGCAGAAATGACTTGTGGGCACATTAGCTTTGGCACACACACAAAATGTTCCCATTTACCAAAGTATCTTTTCAGAGTGAAAGCGGGAAAAAAAATGAAAAATTAAATATGAAAGATTGAGGCAGAGCTTGAAAATTTGGTTATGTGGCATTAGCTGATTGGCCGTCTCTTTTTTCTCGTTTACAAGTACTGGGCAAATGAAGGAAGAAGTGAATTTATTTGTCAATTATCTCCCCCTGACGATCTCATTTACGACTGTATGCGAGGGGAAATGCGCTGTGATGAATAGTCGCAAGTGTGTCTTTTATCGGAGGCTGTTTAACAGCTTTTTGATTGTGTGTTGGCCTCGGGAGTGAAGATGTGCTGTAAATTGCATCATGATTGGTGGGCCGCTTGCCTGCCTCTCTGGAGTCGGGGAGCATTCCAGCCCAGCGACGCGTGATGTCGATGTACAGGATGTCCACTGAAGCCATCGAGAAGCTGCTGTTACTCAGCTTGCAGTTCCTAAAGGAGAAGCTCGATTAACGTGGTGCGTAACATCTGAATGTTGCCTTATTCAGGCAGTGGAAACATTAAGAGCCACTATGGAGGCAGAATCCATTCCATTTAAATGTACAGTACAGTAAATTCAGTTTGATGTAGTGAAATGGATGTTACATTTACACGTATTCATTTTGCAGATGTTGCAGCTTGGCTTTGGCTAATACCACGCTCTAACAGCTGAGCTACAGGAACTAATGACTCGCCTGATGAAGGTGCGGAAGCCGGTCGGACCCAGTCTCATGGTTCCTTTGACACCAAGGAAGCGCAGGAAGATGACAGCGATGCGCTCCACGACGCGCAAGTAATTAAACTGCTTGGTGTATTTAGGGAAGACTTGCTTCAAACACAAAGATGGAAGAGAATCCGCCAAGCCTTCTTTCTCATCACTTCCTGTCTCCACAACAATAGCTTCTTCTGGTGAACCGCCCCCTGTGTTTGACCTGTTGCCACAGAAAGGTTCAGCACACTCACATTACTTTGTTATTCTTTGCAATGACACAAACATCCATACTTTTTACATGTGTCCCTGGTAATTCTTTTTTAAATTGAGATGTTAACATGCATAAATAAGCTTTCCTGTATGTATGGTTTGTCAGGATAGGACAATACTTGGCCGAGATACAACTATTTGAAAATCTGGAATCTGAGGGTGCAAAAAAAAGTCAAAATAGTTGTCCAAAATGAAGTTCTTAGCAATGCATATTACCAATCAAAAAGTAAGTTTTGATATATTTACGGTGCATCTTTATCTTTACTTAATATCCTAATGATTTTTGGCATAAAAATAAAGTTCGATAATTTTGACCCAATGTATTTTTGGCTATTGATAAAAAACAGAGCTGTGTTACTTATGACTGGTTTTTTGGTTCATGGTCACATATATGTTTATATATAAACGAAGAGTTTATTTGCAAAAATAGAAAATTCAGTTTTTGAAAATGTTAAAAAAACATGTTTTTTATTATGTTATGTTTTTTATTGTGCTAGTTAGTTTTTTAGTTGTTTTTACTTAATCACAATAACCTAACTGCAGTTTGACTGAGATTAATTGGAATGCATAATGAAAAAACATGATTTCTAAAAATGGTTAAAAACTTATCTTAAAAAGTTATCTGTTTTTGCAAATGAACTCTTCATATTTTTCACAAGGAACTACATTTGTGAAATTATAGTATATGGGGCAAACTTTAACCATTTTAACCGGAGTCTTTTAAGATATAAACTTGCAATTGCGAGTTATGAAGTCAGAATTGTGTGACATAAACTCACAATTGTAAGATATAAAGTCAGAATTGCAAGACTTGAGCACTTCTGAGGAATAATCTCGCAATTCTGAGAAATAGTCAGAACTGCATATAAACTCACAATTCAGATTTTTTTTCTTAGAATTGTGAGATTATATCTTGCAATTGTGATTTTTTTTCTTGAGTTAAGTTAGAATTGAGATATTAACTTGCAATTCTGAGAACATATCAGTCTTTTTCCCCTCAAAATTGCACTTTAAAGTCAGAATTGTGAGTACAAACTCACATTCGTGAGAAAAAAAGTCAGAAGTTTTTACCTCGCAATTCTGACATTATTTCTCGGTAATGCGAGTTCGTCACAGAATTTTGAGGAAAAAAGGCAGAATTGTGAGTATATATCTCGATATTGCAAATTTATATCATACAATTCTGAGGGGGAAAAGTTAGAAGTTTATATCACCCAATTCTGAGGAAAAACATCATAACTGTGAGTTTATATCACGCAATTCTGAGGAAAAAAAGTCAGAATTTTAAGTTTATATCACTCAATTCTGACATAACTCGGAATTTTGGATTTGAAAGTTTATATCACCCAATTCTGAGGAAAAATGTCAGAATTGTGAGTTTATATCTCACAATTGGGAGTTTATATCACACAATTCTGAGGGGAAAAAGTTAGAATTGAAAGTTTATATCACAAAAAGTCAGAATTGTGAGAAAAAAAAGTCGCAATAACTTTTTTTATTTTTTTATTTAGTGCCAGAAACGGCTTGCATATAAATGAGGTAAAAAAGTCAAGGTCACTTTAAAAAAAACAGCTAAATAAGAGCAATAAACACTCAAATTGTCTAAAGTTTGCAGATTGATTTTGTGATAACAGCATAACGCCTTAAAGAAAATCTATCGAGTAGGAGACTGGAGGACTTCAAACCGAAGGACTAAAAATTAAAAAACAAAAATCCTCAGAGAACAGCATCACAAACCACCAGCCTTACAATCTTCTCTCATTAAATCCCTCTTTCTCTCTCACTTACCCAAGGACAACATAATGAAAAACAATTATTTAACAATCACAGAACCAACAGAGCGGACTGCAGTTCTTTCATACGTGCACTGAGCCCAGATGGCCGAGGAGCCAAAGCAGTTTGTTTTGTATAGATTACTGCGTTTCAGCAGCAGTGTAAGTAACCCTGCACTTTTAGTCCAAGTAGATGTACTTCACAGCTTCTGACCTGAAGGCTGCGACTTAAGAATTACAGGGTAAAAGTACTAACGACAGAGATACAAATTAACTAACACACTTAATGGGTTTACCCGAAGACACATACAACCTTTAGCTCAACTTAAAATTCTGTCATTAATTACTCAGCCTCATGTCGTTTCAAACCTGTCAGACCTTCGTTCATATTCTGAACACAAATTAAGATACTTTATTCAACAGTTTTTTGTGTTAGTCTTCGATGCGCGTTCATGATGGTACCATTTCATACCTGTCTCTGTGACTGCTGGAGGCTCTAGAAACAGCCAAACAGTGTCAAGGGAGCATCCCACTATTAATATAATCTAATATGATACTGTACGTCTAACATTTTCATACAAGACACAATAGTATAAACGTCAATTTGCCTCAGGGTCATCCCAGCTAATTTCCCACAGAAGCCTATGGAAATGTACAAAATGAACTGATCCAACAAGACACGTGATCGACAGCAATAGAGGAACAGCACAAATATAACTGGAGCACCCTGCGAGGAATGGGCTGTCATTATACAACACTAGTGAAGACGTTCTGGCTTCGTAAAGCCTTAGTGACTTTGTACTTGTCAGTATTAGCCGTGACAATTGTACTCAGGACAGAATAGCTTCAAAAAGCATCAAAGGGCTTGAATCAGAAGAGTTTGTGAGCGGTGTGTTAAATCAGACAGTCATCGCAGTCACTGAAGGTTTGTTATTTCAGGATGACTGAAAGGAGGACACAAGATGAAAGAGATCGTGACTGGGTATGAAGAACTTTCTTTCTGACTATACTTAATTTATTATATTCATTTAATCTTTTGTGCCAATATGAGCTTATGTTTGCTCCGCCATAAGAGATACTCATAAACAGGAGGCCGTTTATTTGTTTATGTAAATTTATTTATGACACACTAACATTCTCCTTGTGTGAACTTGCAGTCTGGAGAAAAAGTTCTGGTGAGTATGTTTTTTTTATTTACGGTTTCATAGACCTTGCAAGAGTCTGTAAGATGTTAAAAAAAGATTAAATATTTAAGACAAAATAAAATTACACAAATAACTAATGGAAATTGTAATTTATTTAACTTTATCACATGACCGAGAAGATATTTATAAAGTTTGCTACAAAATACAGTTGAGGTCAAAAGTTTACATACGCCTTGCAGAATCTGCGAAATGTTAATTATTTTACCAAAATAAGAGGGATCACACAAAATGCGTGTTAGTTTTTATTTAGTACTGACCTGAAAAAGATATTTCACATAAAAGACGTTTACATACAGTCCACAAGAGAAAATAATAGTTGAATTTATAAAAAATGTTGTTACCTGAATGATTCACAGCTGTGTGTTTTTCTTAATAAGTCTCTTGTTTTTCCTCAGCAGTTAAACTGCCTGCTGTTCTTCAGAAAACTCCTACAGATCCCACAAATTATTTGGTTTTTCAGCATTTTTGCATATTTGAACCCTTTCCAACAATGACTGTATGGTTTTGAGATCCTTCTTTTCACACTGAGGACAACTGAGGGACTAGTATGCAACTATTACAGAAGGTTCAAATGCTCACTGATGCTTCAGAAGGAAAAATCATGCATTAGGAGCCAGGGGTGTACACTTTTGAACAGAATAAAGATGTGTACATATTTTTTTCATTTAGTACTGCCCTTCAGAAACTATAGAGTTACTTACATGTTTCCCAGAAGACAAAAAAAAATAAGTTCAATTTACCCTGATTTTCCAATTCAGAAAGTCCCCAAATTCAAAAATGCTGAATTAACAGAATTTGTGGGACCTGAAGGATTTTTCTGAAGAACAGCAGGCAGTTTAACTGTTCAGGACAAACAAGGGGACTCATGAACAACTAAATCACTAAACAAAACTAAAAAAAAAAAAAAAAAAAAAAAAAAAACAGCTGTGGATCATTCAGTACTAAGAATCAAGCGTATGTGAACTTTTGAACAGGGTAATTTTTATAAATTCAACTATTATATTCTCTTCTGGACTATATGTAAACATCTTTTATGTGAAATATCTTATTCAGGTCAGTACCAGATAGAACTAATACTATAACATTTAGCAGATTCTGCAAGGTGTATGTAAACTTTTGACCACAACTGTATTTACATTTCAAACAAATGTTCTTTTGAACTTTGTATTCATCAAGGAATACTTTAAAAATGTACAATGGTTTCCACAAAAAATATTAGACTGTTTTCATCGCTGATAATAAATGTTATGTGAGCACTAAATCTGCATTTTAGATTTCTGAAGTTAAGATTTTATGCTTTTTTGCAAGAATTCATAATCAAGAACGCACACACACACACACAAAGAAATGCTTCAACAAACGTTTTCATTCCTCATCAAACACCACCAACCAGACAACCATGCTAGATCATAAAAATGCACATCTAAAGGCTAAATTAGCAGATATTAAACAAAAATGTGCACACCGAGTGTTTTCCTCTTTGAGCGCACATGCACATCTCAATTAAACTCTGAGCTGACTCCACACTTTCCTCAAAAACAGTGCCTGCTTGACTTTTATTTCCCCCCAGGCCCAGACACTGAAGTGTGTCTGTGTGTACAATGAGCTACAATAAAAGCCGAAAGCACGAGACACACAAACTTGCTCATGAGCCATGAGACTGTCCGCATTTCCATGACTGAGGGAGATAGAGGAAGAGTGGCCACACAACTGTGAAATTCCATCACAGGATTTCCTGAATTGAATTTTTCCATCTGAAAGACTTATGACTGCAGCTCAGCAGACCATTATTTCAGCTCCACAAAGCTGAGGCGAGGATGACAACACGCACCGGTAGGCATGCGCACATGCACACAAACACACTGCACCATCAACTGTCCCGTAAGCCTTAAAGCCTATGACTCACGTTACGTGTTGTTTCCTCTGAGCAGGGTCCATGAGCCGCAGTGTGTCTCTGATCACCCCCACTTTCACCTCTTCATCTACTGGACTCGGTACATATTCAAACACACCAGGTGACACCTGCAACATATGGCGTCAAATATCAGCATTTACGTTTGTCCCCGTTAGTCAATGTCAGTTTGGAGTCAGAAAGACCAAATGTTAAAGGGATAGTTCACCCAAACATGAAAATTCTGTCATTAATTACTCACCCTCATGTTGTTCCAAACCCGTAAGACCTTCACTCATCTTCGGAACACAAATTAAGATATTTTTGATGAAATCCGAGAACTTTCTGACCCTGCATAGAGAGCAACACAACTACCACATTCAAGGCCCAGATTGGTAGTAATAACATTGTTAAAATAGTCCATATGACATGCGCTGCACCTTGTTTACAAGCAGATAAATGCACAAGCATGTCGTGGTGATGTTGTGAACACGTGCTGAAGACAGACATGGATGCGAAGTAATTTGTCGAATAAGGTTGTGTTTTTTGTTTTTTTTCACACAAAAAGTATTCTTGTAGCTTCATAAAATTACTGTTGATCCACTAATGTCATATGGACTATTTTAATGATGTCCTTTCTGGGCCATGGTAGTTGCATTGCTGTCTATGCAGGGTAAAAAAGGCTCTCAGATTTCATCAAAAACATCCTGATTTGTATTCCTAAGATGAATGAAGGTCTTATGGGTTTGGAACGACATGAGGATAAGTAATTAATGACAGAATTTTCATTTTTGAGTGAACTATCCTTAATGTGTTTGAAAGAGGTTTCTTGTGCTCACCAAGGCTATATTTATTTGAGCAAAAATACAAAAAAAAAAATAAATAAAAAAATAGAAATCTTATGAAATATTACTACAATCTAAAATAAATTTTACAATTTAAAAATAAATTTATATTTTAAAATATTTCAAAATGTAATTTATTCCTGTGATGACAAAACTGAATTTTCAGCAGTCATGCTAAAGAAACAATTATTATCAATGTTCAAAACAGGATTTTTTGTTGAATTGAATTCAAAAGAACTGCATTTATATAAAATGCAAATATTTTATAACATTATAAATGTCTTTATGGTCACTTGATAAATTTATTGCAGTCTTGCTGAATAAAATTATTACTTTTACTCTGAAAAATACTGACCCCAAACTTTGTGTAGGGTACTGTCACATTTTTTGGACGTGTAACGTGGCAATACCATGTTAGTTCATTCATTCATTCGTTTGTTTGTACATTTACCATTGTACTCTATAAATTTTTGCCATGTACCACGATATTTTTGGAAAAAATAACCACATAAATAATACAAATAGACATATGTGACCCTGGACCACAAAACCAGTCTTAAGTAGCACATGTATATTTGTAGGAATAGTCAAAAATACATTGTATGTGTCAAAATTATCGATTTTTTTTTTTAAGCCAAAAATCATTAGGATATTAAATAAAGATCATGTTCCATGAAGATATTTTGTAAATTTCCTACCATAAATATATCGAAACTTAATTTTTGATTAGAAATATGCATTGCTAAGAATTTTTGGACAAATTTAAAGGCGATTTTCTCAATATTTAGATTTTTTTGCACCCTCAGATTCTAGATTTTCAAATAGTTTGTATCTCGGCCAAGTATTGTCATATCCTAACAAACCATACATCAATGGAAAGCTTATTTATTCAGATGACGTATAAATCTCAGTTTCACAAAAAAATGATCCTTATGACTGGTTTTGTGGACCAGGGTCACATATAGAAAATATAACTTTAGTAACACTTTACAATAAGGTGTCATTAGTTAACATTAGTTAATGTATTAACTAACATGACCAAACCATGAACAATACATTTATTACACTATTTTTTAATATTTGTTAATGTTAGTTAATAAAAATACAGTCGTTCATTGTTTGTTCATGTTAGTTCACAGTGTATTAACTAATGTTAACAAGCACAACTTTTGATTTTAATAATGCATTAGTACATGAAATTAACTAAGATTAATAAATGCTGTGGAAGTACTGTTTATTCTTAGTTAATGTGAACTAATGTAGTTAACTAATGAACCTTACGGTAGTGTTACCGATATCATTATCTTTCTACAATAGTACTTTTTGTTCATTTGAATCACATCACGCTAAAAGAATATCTGCATCCTCACCTCCTGCTCATGTTCAATCCTCATGCTGGGATTGGCATTGACCTCTAGTAAAACAGGCTTCAAGTTTTTCATCAGCAGGATATCAAAGCCCAGGATCTAAAATTGGGACACATAATCTTCTGTTATTTACTATTTATTGACTTTGAAAACCAGTGAAATGCAGAGGATTAGGGGTCGCCTGCTGAAGGAAAAACATAGCTAGCAACATATGGGGATAAACACACAAAAGAATTCATTGTAAATATACCTGAAAACATGTTGGTCCTGGTTTTCCAGGTGGTATATCTGCCTGGTAGTACACCTTCAGTTCAGGCACGAGTGCAATTACTGTCTTGATAACCAAAGCAATGATGTCTGACCAGACCTTCTTGATGTCCACTCCTTTAGATGCCAGGCGATAGAGAACGCTAGAGAAGGTGCGTTTACTGCCCGTGCTGCAGCTGTCGGAGTGGACGAAGTTCCCGCTGTGCACGTTAAGGGAGTAGTTGGTAAGGTGCATAAAAACATGGCTGAGGTTCTTCTGGCTGGGTTCTTGGTAGGGTTCTGTGCAGAACCTGGACAGACCCTCTTTAGCGATGTAGATTTCTAGAGGCTCCAGCGAGCGGACCAGAACATAGAGGCGGATATCAAACTTCAGTTTATCGATGAGCAGGGGTTTCTGGATATATTCTTGAACAACTGCTTGTTTGATCTGAGAACCTGAGATAGCCCGAAGGTCAGCAGGGTCACGGATGAGGTAGATGCCGTCGCCCTGGGATCCGCTGTCCGGTTTGACGATGAAAGTAGGTTTGAGGGTTGCATCATTATCCTTTAGCAGACGAATCTTAAAAAAAAAAAAAACAAGCGGAAGGTGAGCAGTGAGTTTTTCTTTTTTTTTTGTAATATGCTTGAAAAAGAACTTGAAGAGTCCTTTTGCCAGCCCTTGAAAGAATTAATTTAAGCAACGCAAAAATATGTTCATACTTTATTTCTACTCTAAATGCAGTCCTTAATAATAATAATCATACATTTCTAATATCTATTTTAATAGCTAAATATTTAAATACACATGGATATTAGTCTTACTAATGATGTCCACAGTCCACATTTAGGCCACTGCTAAATAAAGTTTAAGTAATCTAACTGATAATTAAAAAAAAATAAAATAAAAAAAAAATCAAAATTCCAAACAAAATGACACAATGCTATGGTAGCCCATTTCTGCCAGTGAATAAAAAAATTTCAAAATTCAGATTTTTTTTTTCTCACAATTGCGAGTTTGCATCTTACAGTTCGGACTTTTTTTCCTTACAATTGTGAGATAAACTCGCAATTTTGAGTTATAAAGTCAGAACTGTGAGATATAAACTCACAATTCTGACTTTTTTCCTCGCAATCAAAAAAGGTTATATCTCGCAACTGTGACTTTTTTTTCCTCAGAACTACAAGTTTATATCTCACAATTCTGAGAAACAAACAAACAAAAAAAATCTTGTTTTTATTTTTTATTCAGTGGCGGAAGTGGGCTTCCATACAATGCTGATCTAACGCTTCATTAAAATAAATAAATAAATAAATAGATAAATAAATAAAGTTTTAAAAGGCAGTGAGTGCTGGTGAATATCCACTAATTGCATTATGGTTATTAGGTTTGGTAATCAAAGCTTCATATTTCCAACTAATGCAATTGTTTTATTCAGCCAGCATGCATCAGCAAAGTTTTTTTTTCCACCCCTTCCACAGATCTCTGCTGCCCTCTGCAGCTTTTCTAGTTTAAAAAAAAAAAAAAAAAAAAAATTCAAACAAGCCCACAAAAGTCTTCCCTGATTCATGCTCAAAAGAAACATATCTACATAAATAATTTTTTTAAATAATTTCTAATTAATCTCAAAAAGAGAAATAAAAAGTAAAAGCCCTCCAAAAAAACAAAAAAAAAAAATGTAAGCACTAATTGATTTAACCTACCAGATGGTGTAAGATAATATTAAGCAGCCCATTTGAACAAATAAAGCACAAAGTTACAGTAACTGTAATATGTGGAAGGAGATTGAACATGTAAATCCAATAACTAGAAGATCTTGTAATAAACTTGTCATTCACAATTAGTTGTTGCTGGCCACTAAACTGCTTAACCTGGTTTTACTGCGATTCTGTCCTGACCAATTACTACTACAGCAATCTACCTACAGATACACCACTGCTGGAGGAAGGCAGGAAAAAAGACAGTTTGTCCTCTGAGTTCATCTTGTGGGTATCTAGCAAGGAGAAGATTTGTTTTTTGTAAATGTCCTCTTTCGCAGATTGACTCTAATACTATGTCCTAACCATTTGGTCTGTCTACACTGGAGTTTCCCTCACTGAGCTTGTACCTGTGTGGAGAAGAGTTGGTATTCCTCAGGCAGTATCCAGGAGCGTGGGTAGAAGTTGTACTCCTCCGGGAACAGCTCCTGCATGGTACGCACGGCACGACTCAGGTTTATCTTCCGTAGCATCTCTATCATTCCTGCTGACCGACAGGATAGTTGATGAAAACTCAGAGTGAAGTCAAAGAGAAACAGCACAGAGGCCAAAAAAGGGCTGCTTCAGTCGATGGCCCTACAGGGGATTTATTCTCTCAAAAAATACGACACATTTTAGAGCCCTGTTTCCCAGAAGTTTCATTAAATCACTTGATCATTTGATTTCAATGGCTCCACAGTGCACACACAGGCACACAGCCTGGATAGTCTGTCTGTGTGAAGGCAACTGTCAATACAGCTATGAAAACAGCCATATTACATCCAACCCATGAGTCAGCAGCTCTTGAGACTCCTTTATGACTACACTGCTGAAAAACATTCCTGGAAACAGTACTCACCATACTGTATGATTGATAACTTTCCTCTGAAACTGACTAATGTAAATGTAAAAGAGTTTAGTACTGTTTTTCAATTTTCAGATTTGTTTCAAATACTTATAACAATGATTTTGATAGTTGCAGTTTTTAATTTATGGATGCATTTTGTTTTTAATGTTTTTAACTTTAGTTTTAGTAATTGTATAGTTAAAGGAGCAACAAAAACATTGTCCTAGTTTATCAAAATTTTTAAACCAAAAACAATATATGTATTTACAGAGGAATCAGAATCACACCATGTTGAAATCAGTGGGACTTCTTCAACTACACAAACAGGTCAGATCATTCAACTCTGTGACCTACTGATTTTAGTTTTGTTTTGTTTTAGTTTTTCTTATACTTTCAGCTCACAAAAATGTTTTCAAATAATTTTTTTCATCTTTATTTACTATAACAACCCTGTATTTAACAGCCCTACCCCCCATCCTTAAAGGATTAGTTCACCACAGTTAAAATTTCCTGATAATATACTCACCCCCATGTCATCCAAGATGTTAATTTCTTTATTTCTTCAGTCAAAAAGAAATACAGGTTTTTGAGGAAAATATTCCAGGATTTTTCTCCAGTGGACTTCAATTCTTCAAGGGTTCAAATGGCATTTCAATGGAGCTTCAATGGGGATTCTTATCTAGGGTTACAATTTCATTTAAAAAAAAAAAAATTTTTTAATTTTTATACTTTTTAAACCAAAATGCTTGTTTTGTACTAGCTCTGCAATGTGCATCTGTGACTTAAAACATTACGTAATCACGTTGGAAAGGTCACACATGGTTAGTTCTTCGCCTGTGTACTGTAAGTAGGGTAGAGTGAAAAACTCCATCTCATTTTCTCCTCCAACCTCAAATTGTTAGACATCATTGTTTTACCTTTTTAGTAAAGGCCGTATGCCTTTTTTTGCATGTTCACTTTGTAAACACTGGGTTGATACTTCCATCTGCGTTTCACATGACCTTTCCAACGTGACTGAGTAAAGCGTGAAGTCGAGCTAATATATAAATTTGTATTTTTTAGAAAATGACAGATTGTTTTGCTAGATAAGACCTTTATTCCTCAGCTGGGATTGTCAAGAGCCCTTTACCCACTGATGTCCACTATCTGGAGAAAAATCCTGGAATGTTTTCCTGTTATTGTGTAGGTGATTTGCGTAGCGAAAATTACCCCATTACACCATCTGGCATCCAGCTACAGGTAATACTGAACTGACCAGTTTAAATGCAAATATCATACCAGTTTGAAAATTATGACTGAATGATCTTAAATGACTGATTCCATTGTCATTTTTTTTTAAGACCGGCTCCTATTTAACTCATGAAAGATGATGTTTCTACTATGATTATCTCTAAAGACCTACTTTACGTGAAGTTTACCTGGGAATTTGTTGACTTGCCCAGAGACAATGTTCTCATTGTCATGAAAAGAGACACCATGCCAGTAGATATCACAGGCTGTCCGCCTACCCATCGGAAACTGCAGGATTAAAAGAAAGAGATTTGAGGCAAAGTAAAGGAGGCAAACTATCAATCACAACACAAAACATCATACTTTTGACAAAACCCAACATGTTTATGACTAACTGTACCAGAATAACAACAGCTCACCTTTTTTTCCAAAAATCATTTTAGTAAACAATTTTTAACTCGTTCCTACAGTATGTACACAAAGGCTGAGGGCTACATTCTCAGTAACTTGGAAGAATAGTTATACTTTTGTCAGTTACAGAGGCAGGGTTAAGATTTGTTACTACCATCATTAATTTTCAAGTAAAAACGCATTTGAGTTCATGTGTAAAGAGCAGTGTTTCAGGTTTTGGTCTATTATACTGACTTACAAAGTTCTCACATGAAACTCTAGATGGCGCAGTCCGATAGGTCTAACTCAATCTGACATAATGACATCCTTAATCACATGGCACAGCAGACTGGTTCTCTCCTGTATTGGTAGCCAATGAGCTCACTGCTCAACATTCAAATACATGATTCAACATTCAAATACATGACTCAACACTCAAATATATGACTTCTAAAGCACGCTGCAAACTGTAGCAGTTTGCAGCGTGCTTTAGAAACCCTCCACCTTCCCCAGCTCCACTTGTATAGATCTGCTATGAGGTGACTCATGTATGCTAAGGGGGGCTATTCTTGAATGTTATATGTGCAGCAGCAGTATTTCTTGGATGTATTGGCAGTAGCAAGTCTCTGTACTTGCTCTGTCACAGCAGCAGCAGCGTAACAGATCTATTCCCCCAAGACCAAATTCATTAACATTGTCATGTACATTACCATGCCAATCCCTCCGGAAATTGTATATAAAAAAACATTTCTGAGACCCTGTATATGATGACTAGGCTACGTTTAAGTTGAGCATGAAGGAGGTTATCAAGGGCACTATTCAGCGTGCAGGTAGTGTGCTTAGTATAGGTTAAGTTACGTGTCTTGGGCTGGATTTCAGGAGGATTATGTCACTGTTTAACAGGCTAATGGAGTGTGAGGAGATGCTCCTATATTGGTCATCTGGCATGCAGAGAAAACCAGAAATCTGTGATCAGATTAAGAGTTCACGCAGGTTCACATGTATACTGTAGCTACAGTTGTGAGGGTCAGTTTTTTAAAAATGGCCTTACAAATGTAGTGAAACCGGTCAACGACAGGTTTAAGTAGCCATTGCTCTTTCAGAGGTTCAGGAATCAGTGAAAAGTAGTAAATTAGTGGCAAATATAAAACATATATACCATCATTCACAAAGTGAACCAAAATGTGCTCAAAAAAAACTGTTCAAAAACACAGACATCACAAGCTGTACCAGAACAATTAACGAGTGACCTCTACTCGCTCCAGTTGCTTTAATCTGAAGAACAGCAATTTTGTGCAGCACTAATGCTTATGTGCGATCACTGCTTGAAACTGGAATAAACAAAAATGGTTTCCATTTCTTTTTTCCTCTTAAAACACAATGATCTATTTATTTGCATTCTTCTAGCATTGTGTTTTAATAAAAAAAAGACTGAAGCAGGGTAAAACTAAACTGGCCAGTTTAATTAGATCTGCCTTTATTTGATATTGATAAACATCTGTCAGATATAGTGACCAGCAATTATTGTTAGCGTATTGGCTGCAGTAATAGCTTTGTGTTAACTTTTTTAATGCCCTAAAGCAAGGGTACCCAGGTCCTTGAGGGCCAGTGTCCTGCAAAGTTTAGCTCTAAACCCAATAGACACACCTGAACCAGCTTATCAAGCTTTTACTTGGCATATTGGAAAGTTCCCAGCAGGTGTGTTGAGGCAAGTTGGAGCTAAACGTTGCAGGACATCGGCCCTCCAGGACCAAATTTGGGCATCCCTGCCCAAAATAGGAATTCTATAATTATTTACACACCTTTATGCCATTCCAAACCTGTATGACTTGCTTAATTCTGTATGTATCAAAAGAAGAATGTTGGTAACCAAATTTAAAATTTTGAAGACTGTTCTTAACCAATTTTTTTAATTTTGAAAAATGTTGGTAGCCAAAAACATTTTGGAAAAAAAAAGACATTTCTCAAAATGCCTTCTTTTATATTCCACGGAAGAAAGAAGTCCTGTTTGGAATGTCATGAAGGTGAGTAAATGATGACAGAATTTTCATTTTTGTGTGAGCTGGGAAGCATCTTTTAAAATAAAAACACAGAGTTTATACAATTTAAAATATTAGCACCATAATATATTGCTCTAACTTTAACCCAGTAGGGTTAGCAACGATCATAAACATGAATAACATTTCATTACTCTGTCAGAGTTGCCGTAGAGAAGGTCAGAAAATGAGGACATGCCTTCTCAATCCAATCCCCTTTAGCCGCAACTAAATGAAGTTACTTGGAATTATGTAGCAGGTCCAAGGCACATGAAATTGTCACGAAACACTGAAGAGAAAACTTGTGTGCCAAGAACTTCCATATGCATTATCTTTAATACATTTAAAAAGTCAGACAACATGTGAAACATTCTTGCAGCACTTTCTTCCTTCCTTACTAAAGACTTTAACTCTTATTAAAAGTGTTCTCTTTCTAAAAATGGCTAGAGTGTACAGTATATTTATAAACCTGAAGTTTACAGTTCTGTTTCTTCCCTCTCTCTAGGGCCAAATAAGGCATTACAGAATCGCACACTGTTCTTAATATCAATTGAAGATCCACCGCTATGTTCCTAAGCCAGAGTCCAGTATCTCTTAAACATATTTTATTAAACTGTGCCGGTTTAAGTTATCTTAAGAAATTATATTACTCAGCAAACACTTTTAAAGGAAACTCCATTAAAGTTTTTATCTCAAGCAAACTTTAAAAACCTTGTATAGGTTTTTAAATTGCTCTTATAGTATTTCAATTTGTTACTCGCCATGGATGCTGCCATGCTGTTAACACACCAACCAACCAATCTTCCCTCACCAGGGAGGATCATTACCCCTGTCACATCAACCTGGACCCCCTTCAGATATTTCTCATGTGTTACAGACAAACAGATATGTTTACCTAGTCTGGCTGAACCCCTGTGTGTAACCTATGTTCAGTGTGAAGGATCCGTATTAAATCCTTACTGAACTAATCTAAATTTACAAATAACAACCACCTCTCATGTAGCTCTGCACTGTAAGCACTGCTGTCCTATTATCCTGTTCAGGCATAGAGAGCAGTGGGAATACAGGCATGTGGCATTATCCCAGATTTAGCTTAATCATTTACCACTGTGAAGGCACAACCATATGGTTAAAGTCAGCATTCAACTGTATTACTAGACCTACTGCGTCTTTGTAACCATGACACATCAAAAACGTGAATGCACTGAACTCAGATTTAGATGACGGCACATTAGATAACGGCATAAGAACTTTTTAGATCAAAAACATAGATCCAAATATGTAAATGGTTGCTTTTCAACATCAAAATTGTTTACGATATTCACAATACTACCTGTTACTACAGACATCAGATCACAGATGATCTATTGTGATAAGTCTGCTTTACAGGTTGCAGCATCCAGTTTCACAAAGGCTCGTCTTAGTTGCACAGAAAACCTCGGCTGAACCCAGAAAAGACACTGAATGGGTAATGACAACAACTGTCATCAGTTTGCCAGCTTGTTGACAGCCAATTTTTCAGCCATTAGGTCTTAAACCTAATGAGTAAGTATCAATTGCTTACAGATTATATCATACTTTGTTTCTAAGTGTCATAATTAGATCTTCAGATCTAGATTTCTAACTTGAAGCACTTATAGTCTTCGAAACATTTTCAAAACCCCAGGTGAGAACTCCTTTTGCCCTTGAAACAGTCTTTGGCGTAGCAGACAGGATAAAAGGTATAATGGATACGCTTAAACTTGAAACCGACCTTTAACAAGGCAGCTTTGAATTACAAAGGCTCATAATATTTCAGTGGAGACGAGTAGAAGGGGGTGTAGACATTCACTCAACAGAACCATTCACTATCTCCAACCTGCCAGGTGTTGTGCACCACATGGTATAGTTTGTCATCTTATCAATGTATTAATAAGGGTTTCTTTTTTTAATGGAGATTGACTTCACATAGATGGTCAAGTGTAACCATATGCGTGCGTTTGTCACATGGTGTTGAAGGACAAGGTTAAAGACTGGCAATAGCTGTTGAAATATTAAGCCTACAAGTCATGAGTAAGTGTTTGTTTACACTGCAGAAGCCTAAAGAAAGTGTAGATAAGTCAAATGAATTAATCTAGTATCCACCTTTTCATTCAGTGTGAAAGAAAGCCTACTGGGGAGACTTTCAGTTCATTATCACCTAAAGGGAAATAACAAAAATAACAATGTGCAGTAAATGGCAAAACTGTTTGCAATACAAACCAGTGTGGTCATAATTAAGATAAAAGATTTAAATAACATGATAAGAAACACCAATTTGCAATATCAAGCAGCAAAACGAGCTGTTTTGTACAGTTAAAAAAAGCTTTACGCGGATGAGGCCGGAAGGAAGACCCATAAATTTTACAAATGGCAGCGCCTGCTCTTACGAAAAAAAAATGGATATATGTAACACAGAATCACAGATGCATTAAAAAAAAAAAAAAAAAAAGTCCCTCCAACTGGACAGAATTATATAGTCTGATCCTCAGAGTCTGTCCATCATACACTATGCAATGTATGCAAAAGACAAAAAAAACAAACAAAAAAGTCTACTATACACCTTTTTCTTTAATGTGGAAGGAAGCCTATGGGCCTATTCTTGCAGTGGGTGTGATAATATTTTGAGAGGTGAGGTTAACAGTGTTGGGGGTAACGCATTACAAGTAACGCAAGTTACGTAATAACATTACTTTTTTCAAGTAACTAGTAAAGTAATGCATTACTTTTAAATTTCTAAGAAAATATCGGAGTTACGTTTTTAAATAAGTAACGCCAGTTACTTTTTCCCCATTTATTGACTGACAAGTCTCCTGTCGGGAAATTGGGAGCAAACATGATGTTACTGTATTCTAGACTAAATGTGAACATGCATTAATTCATCTCACTCACAAAAAACTGATTCAGTATTCCTCAAAATGAATAAAAATAGTGAAATGCAAACTCAGAATATGACGCAACCCTGTAATAATTAAATACGTTAAATAAAACAAATATCCTTTATGTATTTAATCCCGTTTTATTAACCAGTGTCTTTGCTGCTGACCTTCGACGATGCAATTCAACCATACTAATAAGCACAAATTACTTTCGATAAACTAACATTTGTGCTTCATTTTTTTTTTTTTTTTTTAGCTGAAGAGTGATCTCCTACATAAATGATCTTTTCTTTCAGCCTGAGGTGAATTCATTTCACTTTTGGTGTAAAAGGGCTTTTACATTAGAATTGTTTTATATTAAAAACAAAGAAGCGAGCCCTGCCCAGATTTAAAAAGTAACACAAAAGTAACGTAATGCATTACTTTCCATAAAAAGTTAACGAATGTAATTAGTTACTTTTTCAGGGAGTAACGCAAAATTGTAATGCATTACTTTTAAAAGTAACTTTCCCCAGCACTGGAGGTTAAGGGTGACATCAGGGTAACTACAGGATTAGGATTAGAACTGATACTAGTTTTATATTACAGCATCAGTTTTGAATCAGTTTGACTAATGCATAACTCACAAATTGGATATCACTTTGCCTTTACACAAGAAATACCTAGACAATTAAATATTTTAGAACAAAGCATAACTCCAACCACACACACACAGAATCCTTTTTAACTAAGAATTCCGAAAACCAAGAATACCCTATCAACGGATGGCATGCTACAACCGTATGATTAATCCTTATAATCGGAACGACAGGTAGGTAAAGTCAAAGGTTGTGTGGTGTCAGAACACAGGGGTACTCTCACCTCTTTCCACTTAAGCTGTCTGATGCTCATCTTCAGCGCCTCGAGAGACGTCTTTGCCTTGGAGGTGTCCACCGTCACAGTTCTCCTCTTTTTGGCTGCCACTTTGCACTTCCCGTCCTCTTTGCCATGATCCTCACATTTCCCCTCCGTCTGTCTCTGGCATGACTCAACGTGACCGTTTGCCGCCGTTTTACCCTTTAAAAGCCTTGCAGTTCCTTTAATGGTAAGGTCTGGCTCGTTGCTCACTCGGCTCTGTCCTTGTGCATAGTCTGATTTCTGCTGTGTCAGATCTGACAGTTGTTTAGCGTTCACCTGTCTCTCATAACCGTCTGCTTTACTCCTACTTTTACTCCGACTTCTCCCGTTAATGCTACTTCTTGACAGGTCTCTCCGAGCAGTGAAGGAAACGTCAGTGGGAACTGAAGAGACCGAGGCCGGGGACAGCTGCTCTACGTCGGCCGCGGCCTCGCTCTCCACCTCCTTCATCTGCTGGAGCTCAATCTTCACTCTCTCATAGTGATCGCTCATAGTGTTAGTTAATGGTCGGATTGTTTGTTATCTCATCTAGGTTTGGTGTATATGTCAGGATAATCTACTAGCATGAGGTGCTAACGTGGACCAGCTGCTGCTGCAGTCCAAACTAAAGCACAAAAATAGAAAACCAGTCTGTAAAAGCCAACTACAGAGCCTGATAAACTGGCGTGAAGACGCACTGACTCCATGGTTACATTATATTAACCTTATTAGCACTGACAGACAGCACATCACTACAGCGTGCTGAATGCTTTTGATGGCGATCTAACGGGACAGGAGTGGCTCTGGGCACAAGAGCTGCCCAGTGTCCCTTTAATAAGAAAAGAGGTTCTTAACCGCCTATAATAATACCACAAGCTGTATATGAACGCCGTTATGCCTAATTCATCCCATTCTCTATAAAGCAACACTCAACTAACAGCACATATCGCGGCATAAATATGGGGAAGATGAGCGCAGGGCATGGCTGGGCGCATCACCGCATTCCCCCTGTCAGTTTCGGTCAGTTTTAAAGTGCCGGTGAGGTGCACCGACTGCTCTTGCGCTTTTAAACAGACGTCGTGTCCCCAAATGAAAACATCGCGTGCATTCCGTTTACCTGCTGTTTGCTAGACGTGGCAGAGTTAATGCAGCCGGACAGGTGAGGTGTTAGTTGATGGCCAGCGGACAGTCCAGAAGTAAAGCTCCCGTGTGCTGTCGCTGCTGGTGTTTTGGTCCTGTTGACAACGCAACGCAGCTAACGGAAGCCGGAGAGGCACATGTCAGCAACATATTGCACTGGACTCAAGCTAAACGCGAAGCGAAAAATCAGTGACCAGAATGATTGTGACGGTGAACAGCTACAGAACTTTTTTTTCTCTTTCTCTTATTGTATGTTGTGTGTATACAGTAGGGTCCACAATTCAGGACCCATTCGTGAAAAATGGTTTTATTTTGCATTCTTTAGAATTTATTTTTTATTTTAGTTTATTTGTCTGTCATTACAGTCTAACAGCAAGAGTAAAAAAAAAAAAAAAAGTATTTTGTATGTCCCATTGCTGTAGTGCAAACATTGCCTGTTTTTCATCTACTTATTATTATTATAGTCGAACAGTAAGTCTGTATTTTGATGCGTTGTAATGAATGAGGAAGAACATACAAAACCGTGACGTAATTCTCAGTATCTTATATAGACCAATTTTCTGACCACTTTGCGACTGTCACATGATAAAATAAAATTATTTTTGAGAATTCTTAGTCTTTAATCTGAAAACCCATAATGTGCCCATAATTCTTTTGTGATGCAGCAGAGGGAGCACTTGTGTCAATATTGGGGAAAAAAGGAGCTTTCTCACTCTCTAATTAACAGTCTCTCTGTAATGTTTTACAGTACCCAGTGATTTGACTCATTTCCACGGAGGTATGAGGAGAGATACAGGATAGTTCATTCCAAAATTAAGAAATTAAATAATTTACTCACTCTCGTGTCATTCCAAACCTGTATGACTTTATTTCTTCTGTGGAACACGAAAAAAGATATTGAAGAATGTTTGTATTTACAAAATTTCTTGTATGGAGACATTTCTCAAAACATAGAGACTAAGAAAGATGTTTAAAATGACATGAGGATGAGTAAATCAGTTTTTTTTGTTCTTTAGGTTTAGGTATAGCCTACGTTATTGGGACAAAATGTCTCCACAAAAATATCAATATCTAAAAATCCTTGTCCTTGTGGGGACATTTTTTGGTCCCCATGAGGAAACAAGATTATAAACCATACATAATTAAGTTTTTTAGGGGTAGGGGAAGGGGAAGGGGATAGAAAATACACTTTGCACAGTATAAAACAATTTTGCCAATAGAATGTCTGCATAAACTCAAAGTGTGTGTGTGTGTGTGTGTGTGTCCCGGTAAACCCTACATTATGGGGACAAAACATCCCCACAAGGATGGCAATGTCCAAAATCATTGTCATTGTCATGGGACATTTTTTGGTCACACAACTCATTGTGTGTGTGTGTGTGTGTGTGTGTGTGTGAGAGAGAGAGAGAGAGAGAGAGAGAGAGAGAGAAATGTCCCTTTAGGAATAATTTTTGAAAATATTTGAATTTTGCTCTGAGGTATTTTTAGAAATTATAAATTTATTAATTACCACATTTGGTTGACAAAACAATAGATTGCTATAAATAACTGATTTATGAATTTATTTATTTGTAAGATTTCCTTGGCAATCATGGTCTAAATATTGATGTTTGGCAATATATGTTTGTTTATATGACAGCTAAAAATCAAAACTGTGAAAATGAACCTGCTCTGAGTAATATAGCCGGTTGCATAAACTGCTTAGACTAGTTTTAAAAAGTTAGTCATCTATTTATTATTATTATTATTATTATTATCATTATTATTATTATTAATCAAGACTGGTTATAACTTTATAAAGTTAATTGCAAATAGGAAGATTGGTCTGATTTGAATCCAAATAGTAAGACTGATACCCCTTGGCTAACTGTTCATCACTAGTTCTTAAGACACAGTCTTAATATAGTGGCATTGTTTATGCAACTGGCCCTTGGTGTAAACATTGTGACAACTAGCCTCAGTCTCCCCTATAACCTAAATTCAGATCTCTGTATTGTGGAGTTGAGCCAAATTGGTTTGTAAACCATTTTCTGAGCTACAGAATCTTTTAGATAGATTTGTATATTAAATTAAACCTACATTAAAAACTTGTAGCTAGACAGTGAACCAAAATCAAGTGCTTAATATGTTACATATTTTGCATATACTGTATGGGAACTGGCTGTATGCTGTTGTAATTCATCTATGAACTATAAGGAAGTACTGCTTTTATTATGCTAAATGTGGTGTTTGAAAGACTTGCAGGTTGTTCCTAAAGCAGACGGAACTTTGCTCCATGAGAATTGCATCAGAGACTGAAGAGAGCAACGCAAATAAAGCATGTCATTAGGATACGAGACGTGCAGAATCCAGCCGTAGCGCCTCTTTTAATAAACTTTTCCTCGCTGAGGCACTTGAACAACTTGAGCCGAAGCCAGACTTGTATAAACGCAGCTGATGTCTGCGGGCTGAGAGAGGGGGAAAGAGGCGCCCAACCCATTTCTTTTGTGCTGAAGCGCCTGTGATTTCATTGAGCTTTTCCCGGGCTGCTACTATAATGGGCTCCCTCGCTTTGAATCGCTGTTGTATCCGCGACTTGTTTTCGGCTGGTTAAACTAGAGCAATCTTTTTAGCTGGCAGTAGTTTTCAGGCTTGGAGACTGGCTGAAGACATTTCTCGCCGAGCATCTGGACGGGTCCCAATGAAAATGCACGGCAGAAACAGGTACAACCTGGTGGACGATGTGGCGGATTCGCGAGTCCCGCTTCACAACGAGGAAGCGTATCAACACGGAATACACTTCCAAGCCAAGGTGAAACAGACTATATCTACTGTACACATCGCCATTGTTATTATTGCTGGTTAGACTATCAACCGATACTTTTATGTAGTCATATGGAGTCAAGTGGGTCATTGGCTGTTGCAGCAGCAGGAGTAAACGCACAGTAGACAGTCAGGATCATGTTTTGGGTGGCAGCGATGACATTAGCCACCAATAAGCGAAAATGTCACCGAGTAGACTTTTGGGTCGATGACAAAAATGTCTGAGGGGGAAAAAAGAATTTGGTTTGAAACACACGTGCCAAGTTCTTCGAAATGTAATCTTTTTCTATTCATTTTGGTTTCATTTTTTAAAAAATATTAAAACAAATTTAAAGGTCATAATATTTTGTTTACAAATATTTAGACATTTAATAAAACTCTATTTAGAAGACTCATAAATAATATGTTTAGGGTTACCAAAGACCTGTATGAAACATTTTAATAAGAAGGTAAAATATTTAAAATCTATGATTTTAAAAAAAATGATGATCTGATTATTTAATTGGTTTCTTGTTACATGGCAACAAATGCTTTCCATATTTTGGTTGTGCCATGCTGGCTCTGATCATATATATATATATATATATAATTTACAGCCTTTAAAAAAAGTTCATTTTTAATTAATGTATTTTTTGATCAACTTAATAGATCAAGAAAAAAATGTTTTGTTTTGTTTTGTTTTGTTTTGTTATTGTTTTTTTCCCTCCCCGCATACACTATTTTTGGTGTCTGGCATTACTTCCTCAGTAATGGTTGCATGGCTGGTTACTCTGGTACTTTAACTGAGACGAGATGACTTTTAAACTCTGGAGGGTATTTGGTTTCTTCAGAAGCTGTGGTTAGATTTGACTGGGACATTGGGTCATTAACATTTCATTGAATAAACCTCTACTCTATGGCTGTGTCTCAAAACACACTGAGCTGCTTTGGTAGCAAGAGAATTGAATGTCAGTTCTCAGTCAGTGGTTGAGGTTTTGGAATAATCAGTGTATTTTGTCCACCACTATAAGCAACAAAAGCCCACTATATTTTCCACTAGGTAAACATTTTATTTAGTATTATACATTGTTTTATTATTATTATTATTATCATTGCTTATATTCATATACTGCAACCAATATCCTGTTCGGCATACAGCATTTCTGACCTGCCTGGTAATGACCACTTGATAAATATTTAATTTGTGCCCATTTATGAAAGCCAGTACGTCCTTTAAGGTTCCAGATAACTCCTCTGCTTATTTTTACGCAGTCATTTCTTAAATACATTAATCTACTCAGACACTCACATATTTCAAAAATATTACAGTCTGTTGTCTTATATATGTCATAAATACTGGTGTTTTCCCAGAGAGCTTTTCTATAAGCTTTTCAAATCTGCAGACAGCTAAATGCCTCAGGAAACCTAAAGCTTTGTATACCAGAGCCACTCAGAAGCCTATCGCTGAGTAATTTTAGCTCCAATTTGTGATGCAGGATTATCTTCCAGGAATTTTATTGGCCAAAGCTGGAAAGCCAAGACCTAGAACCACTTCACAGTCACACATTCTGACTGCAGTCTTGCAGTCTTGTCTTTCAAAGCTTAAATCAGCTGTATAAGTTGCTATTTTCGCTCAACTGTTGTCAGTATTGCTGTCCCTCTCTGCTGGATTTAGACTGTGGAAGCTGAAGATAAGTATTTAAGGTCAACATCTCTGTATAGCTTAAGAACAGGTCATTACAGGCATGAAAGAACACTATTTTGTTTGTAAACACTGAGCCTGTACTTGGTTAAGCATGTTATTTGTAGCTGGCACTGATCTATTCACATTTTAGAGGTATGCAATGTTGGGTCAGTGGTTGTCATAGATACAAAATGTTTCATTTTTGCATCTTTGGTTTTCAGAAACATTTTTAAAGTGCTAAAGTGAAATATGAATGAAATATGTAAAATGATAATTTTAGTTCTCATTAATTTCCTGCCAATTCTGAATCTGACCTTTTCAACAAAGGGGATCAGATTTGTTTTTATATGATTGTGTATGCAAATAATACAACTTTAAGCAATGCAGATTTGCACAGGCTAATGCCTACTAGTTAATTCTGTGTCAAATCAACCAAATCTCTAAAACTTTCGTGGCTCAAATTTTTGATTTTGCTATTTTTTTTTTCCTGAGAAAAACAGACATATAATGATGTATAATGATGAAAGCCAAAATACTAAATGTCATGGATGAATATTTACTGAGTAATCCACTATTTTGTAGAGGAAGGCCAAAATGGATATTTTCACCTGAGATTCAGTCAAGTTACAGGAGGGTAAAAATGACTTCAGAAAGATGGCAGCATCATAATGTTATTACTTAGAGATTAGTAGTTCTGTTAATAAAATCTGTTGACTTAAGCCATCATTGTTGCATTATGTGCCAATGATGACCATTCAAAAATGGGCAAACAGCACTTTTCAAGTTTTTCTCCAACGTTTGTATGCCTGTAACTCAGGAAGTATTAAATATATCTTTTTGCCTTTTTAGATATTTTAGGCCTTAACAAACTTTCCTTGTGTTATCTTCATTTTTAAGGCCCTGTATGGTTCAGTTCCAGAGATATTGGAATTTCAGTATGGCTCCAGAGATATGGGGATCTCAATGACACTCCAGATTGTTGAATAATACCCATTTTCAGAGGTTGAAAACCAAATGTTGGTCACTTTGTATAAAGCTGATACTTATTTTATTTAAAGAACAATGCTTAAAAAAGAAATAATGAAATTAATAAGAAAATGTGTACATTTCAACAATTTACTCCTGGAGCCATATTGAAATTCCAAAATCTCTAGAACGGAATCTCATAGGGCATTAAAAATGAAGATGCCAAAAGGAAAGTGTGTTACAACCCAATATCTAAAAGGGCTTTAAGATATCTTTAATTATTCCAGAATTACAGGCATGCAAACTTTGGAGAAAAACTTGAAAAGTGCTGTTTTCAGATTTTTTAATGGCCACCATTGGCATAATGCAACAAAGATTGCTAAAGTCAACAGATTTTACGAACAGACCTAACAATCGCTGTGTAAAAATAACATTATAATGCTGCCATCTTCGTTTTTACCCCACTATAACTTGACTCTAAATCTCTGAATCTGATGAAAATTTTCATTCCTCTACCAAATAGTGGACTACTCAGTAAATATTCATCCATGACATTTAATATTTTGGCTTTCATCACTATATATGTTTATCTTTCTTCAGAAAAAATATTAGCAAAAATATGAGCCGGGGACCTCTGGTTGAGTTGACACGGAATGACCCTGCTGATGTTTTTAGCACATTTACAAAATTGTCAGTCTGATGTTTTTAATAAATTTACAAAACTGTAAGTTTGTCCTTTTTAACTTTGCATATTGTTGGGCCTATGCAATTCTTGACATATTGATGCTTGATTTGAAGGAATTGTAGTATTGTCACCATTTACTTAAATGGGTCTTGAAGCAAAACCAAGTGAGAACCACTGATTTAGATGAACGTTGAAGCATAAATAGAGTTTGAGAAATGAGGCTTCTAGTGTCCTGCCAATGCGAAAGTATCTTGGCACTCATTAACCTAGAAAGTGTGTTTGCGTCTGTTTGTGCAAATGAAGCTGCCTCATTAATTTTAAACTGGGTGATTCCTTTGTTGCAGTTAATAACAGAGTTTAAACACAACACTCTTCATCTAACATTCAAGCACGTGTTTCTTTTTGCAGTATGTTGGCAGCCTGGATGTCCCAAGACCCAACAGTCGTATGGAGATTGTCGCTGCTATGAGAAGAATCAGGGTAAGTTCTTCAGACACTTTCACTCACAGACACAGACACAGACACAGACACTGAGTGCTGAGTAATCACTGCTGATTGGCCCACAGCAGCTGTTTTCTCAGACACTTATTTTGCAGCGTAGACTCATTAGCTGGGAAAAAAACAGCCTGTTCGTCTATATTTATCACATACTTTGCAGAGTCTACCAGTGTGTGCTTAGTTTAGGGTGTATCCTGATTGTATTTTTGCACCTGAGGTTTCATATTTCATGCTCTGCACATTGATAAAAGAGAGATCGCACACACATACAGAGGCTGTGGCATAGAGAGTCTTGTTATTTCCAACAAATGATCTCTGCGGGGTCTAAAGCAAGTAGAAACTGGAGATGACTACCATTATTTTGATTGATTGGTCAGCTTGTATGTATCCTATATGTGCTTGCCGTGTACTCACACAGACCCTTATAGTTCAGATTGAAGGCTATTTCTTAGACAAATTAAGTTGGATTTGTTGCTTGATCACATGGAGCATGAATTTGTGTGTGTGTGCACGACTTGTTACCTTTAGAGCTTGTGACAGGCCTGCCAGGAGATCAAAGTGCTTTAGCTGCAGGATTTTCATGAACCTTTCTATTCTGTATTAGTCTTCTCTTCTCTTCTCTTCTCTTCTCTTCTCTTCTCTTCTCTTCTCTTCTCTTCTCTTCTCTTCTCTTCTCTTCTCTGGTGTCTACATATACGTTTTCTCACTATTTATAGCCCATACAGCATTTTTCTATGTGTGTTGTAAACAATGTGGCTTATTGTTTTTTGTTTTTTTTTCTAATGTATATTTTTTTTTAAATCTTCAAATGCCAAAATATGTAAAAAACTTAAAATATACTCATATACAGTTATATAAAGTTACTTATAGTTCATCATTCTGTCATTAATAGGGATGGGCGATACCTCCTATTTTATTTTCGATCCGATATTTTCAAGCCAAGTATCGTTGATATCAATACCGATACCGATACCTCTAAACTAAACTGATCTTTTAAATTATTAAAAGAATAAAATCAGTAATTATACTTACTTAACATTATATGTGAAAGTCATGTGTTTTAAACATTTCATAAGCGTTTTTTTTTTTTTTTGATAACACTGTCAGAAATAAAATGTACTAAAATTTTGTATTTTAGCTCTTTACTGGGCAGAAACCTCAAAGTTGCACCTTTCTTTACCCCTAAAAGCCAGGGAGCATACTAGTACCATACAAGTACACACACATTAAGGGTAGATAAGGTACAAAGGTGTACCTTGGAGGGTACTTCGTGAAAAACAACCATGGTGTTACATAAGTACTAAAATGTATAATAATAATAATTATTATTAGTAGTAGTATTATTAGTATTAGTGTTATTAATTATTATTACCATGGTTTTTGCTACAAACATTATGCTTGAAATAATGTTCCTGTAGTGTTAACCATGGTAACAGGAGCCAAAAAGAGGTGGTAAATTTTGTAAATTTGTGCCATGGTAAATTTGTTGTTACTGCAGTTTTACTACAAATACTGTGGTTACTGTAGCAAAACTGTGTTTTGTGTGTGTGTGTAAAAAGCTGCCAGGTCAAACTTTAGCACAAGTTGTTTCTTACAGACAGCAATTACAGGATATAACAACCAATTTGAACTTTTAACAACCAGTTTAAATAAATTTACTTACACAAACTAGCCTAATTAAAATAAATATTTAATGTACACTATACTGTTCAAAAGTTTGAGGTCAGTACGACTTTGTAATGTCTTTAACCATGCTAACCAAGGCTGCACTTATTTGAAAAAAAAAAAAAAAAAGCATGATTGGGAAAA
The DNA here is from genome assembly GCF_022985175.1 of Labeo rohita. Classification (NCBI taxonomy): domain Eukaryota; kingdom Metazoa; phylum Chordata; class Actinopteri; order Cypriniformes; family Cyprinidae; genus Labeo; species Labeo rohita. The sequence continues at coordinate 25,978,320 of NC_066873.1, forward strand.
TGAACAATTAAAATAACTATTTTCTATTTTAATATATTTTGAAAAATGTAATTTAAAAAGCATCTGTGACCAAACTGAATTTTCAACATCATTACTCCAGTCTTGAGTATCACATGATCCTTCAGAAATCATTCTAATATACGTTGCTACTCAAGAAACATCTTTTTTTTTTTTTAAATAATGCTTTATTATTTCAATGCCATGAGAACAAGAGGAAGAAACATCATTTCTGATTATTATCAATGTTGAATAAAGCTTCAGCAGCGAACGCTATCTGTGATCGATTGGTTCTGTCTTACAGCATTTGCTTGTGTTCCGATGAGCAAGAGAAATAGTTCTATCCTACACAATAATTCTTTAATAGTCTATTGTTCCTCTTAGAGGCTTATTTTATGCACAAAACTTCTTGTTAAATAAATAAAATTAATGGTTAAAAATGCACTTTAGAATCAATATTTTTATGTAAGGATCGATCCATTCGATACAGCGTCAGTATCGAAAGTATGGATATTTCAGGATCGATCCGCCCATCCCTAGTCATTAATTACTCACTCTCATGTTGCTCCAAACCTGTAAGACCTTTGTTCATCTTCTGAACACAAATTACAATATTTTTGATGAAATCCGAGAGCTTTCTGACCTGCTTAGACAGCAAGGCAACTACCAAGTTTAAGGCTCAGAAAGGTAGTAAGGACATTGATAAAATAGTCCATGTCATTATTTTTTGTTTTCTTTGTGCACAAAAAGTATTTGCGTAGCTTCATAAAATTAAGATTGAACCACTGATGTCACATGGACTAATTTAAAGATATCCTTACTACCTTTCTGTTTTGAATGTTTCAGTTGCGTTGCTGTTTATGTAGAGTCTGAGAGCTCTCAGAATTCATCAAAAATATCTTAATTTGTGTTCTGAAGATGAACAAAGGTCTGTGGGTTTGGAACAACAAGAGGGTGAGTAATTAATGACAGAATTTTCATTTTTGGGTGAACATACATTTCCAGTCTTAGAATACATTTAGGGCAAAATGCAAGATGTGTTTTTACATTTTTTTGCACAGTACAAATTTAGATGTATAAAATGACCAAGGAGGTAGGGGATGCATGTCCTTTCAATGTCTAGGGCATGATGGTCTTGCTTGTGGGTGTGAAATAGTGAGCGAAATGTGTAAACAGGATCCACTGATGTTCTGGGCTTTTTTTAGGGGAATGTCAGTGTCAGTTTGATTAATATGTTTCACTGCTGATATTTTCTGGGTTAGCGGTTCCCTCAGAGACAAATCTAGAATTCATGCCCTTGTTGTGTTAGATTCTGCTGAAAACAACAGTAAATAATTTGCACTGACCTTCTTTACAGCCTATTCCCTTCTCTGTTTTCTCTCTTTAACATTTCCCCCCAGTGTTACTGAGTAACTGAGCTTTTATAACTGTCATCGGATGAAGTTTTGCATAGCAAAATCGAGCCCTGATGAGCAGCTTTTCTTGCACACCTGCTGTGAATGTGTATGTGAGTGTGTTTACATGAAACCACAAAGTTATACTTAAAAATAGCTTAGTTTATGCAATGGAGGAGCCTTCTATGATGGGGTTTTAATAGAAGCAAGTCTCTCTGAACAGTTGTTACGGCTCAAGGTTGAGTGTGAGTTAGAGGTGGGTTCTTATATCATGATTTGAGTGATATGGGCCATTCTACAGAACTGGTGCAAATTGTCATCCCACAACCAAAAAACACATTTAAGTATTTGAATCTTAGATGTTTACTAAGATCATTTTATTATGTATTGAAACCCACAATAATATTTAAAATATCAATAAGCTTAATATATATATAAAATCATCATTTAGTGGGTACTTGCAATTGGGAGGTGGCTGTCCCGAACCCTAACCTCTAAATTTCAACTTCAGTGTGTACAACTGTTCAGAGCTGTGCTAGCAAACCATGTGCTGATTAGCATCTTTGAGCTGGGTTCAAAAGTATCTGAAATTGTCACTACCAAAACAGTCACGAACAAAACATTTGGTGAAATTTCGGTAGTGACAACCTCATTTTTCTGGGTGTTATTACATAAAATGGTCACGTAACAATCATGACCGAAACATGTCATCTGTATGTCATCTGTTTCTGTAGTGACAAAAGGGAACATTTTTGGGGGAAATAAACAAAACAATTTTAGTACTGTTATGCAATTTTTTAGTATTTTAGTATGTTTTAGTAATGCTTTAGTATGTGGATTAAAATTCTGTAATGTGATGTGGTCACTACCAAAACATTCCTGTCACTACCGAAAATGTGCAGTCACGACCGAAACATGGGATGTTTTGCCAAAAATAAAGTTTACCGAATTATCAACTAAGATGTTATAATAGTGTTTGGATCAGTGTATATTCAAACTAATGAATCCTTAAGTTTAAAATCAGTATGATCAACTTTTTGCCTTTTATAAAGAAAAATTAGATTCAAAATACAACAAATCTCATAAATCACACTTGAAATATTGTTAAAATTGTAATTGTTATTGATTTACCTCTGAAAATATTTTAATAAAACGATATATATATATATATATATATATATATATTCACAAGGAAGATATCAGCAAAATCGAATAGGTGAATATAACTCTAATTCCAAAACTTTCTGAAAAAAGGTTTCCAACTTTGACTTCGAACCAATTCTGTAGAATGGCCCATATATTTTTTTCTGTTTCAAATAAATGCTCAAAGAATACTGAGAAATCTATCAAATTTTCAAAAATGTGTTAAGCAATGTGTTGAGCACCAGATCAGCATTTTAGAATGATTTCTAAAGGATCTTGCTATCTTTCCTGCATGGAAGTTGTCCCTTGTCTTGACTTGTTTGGGATTTGTTCCACTGTATTTTATCAGCTCTATGTGTAAATATCGTAAGGCAGTCCTACCCACAATATTCACACATTTCTACTGTTGCACTGTGAACACATTCATACAGACATTGTGTAAGTGTGTGTGAGTATAAGAGGATAAAGTTGACGTTGAAGATTGTGTTGATCTTTCACAGACTTTTTCTGAGATCATTCAGCATTGGGCAGCAGATACATAACTTGACAGCGTTCTCTTTCTGTCAGTCCCTCTGTGATGCTTGGGTGAAAGGTCAGCTTACAGAATGTCAGTATGTGACTGACAGCTCCTTAGGTCTTGTGTTATCAGGCCTAAAAATAACTGGGAAGTGGTCTACTTCCAATGAAGGAAACAACACATAACCATGTTTCTGAACTTTGCAAGTCATCTGAGACTTATATTCTTTCTTTCTCTCGTTTACACTTTCATTCCATCACTATTTCGCAAACGGCATTCATTTCAGCCAAGGAACACTGTAGGGTAAAATAATTAAGACTTTAATTGGTTTGTGCCTTCATTGCTCAACAGATCTAATCTGGAAAGTGAAGCTATGAATAGACCGTGCGGTGTGAGTCTTTTAAAAGATGAATAAGTAATGTAATGTTATTGTACACAGTATCTATTATGAAGTCTTGTTTATGAAGTTTACATTTATTCCTGAGTAGATTTAGCCAGAATTTCAGTATATTTAATGGTTGACCAAACGAGAAAAGCCAGAACACAAGAAAGATCTGTATGTAATGTAAAAGGGAAGTCTGTGGATGATGAAGCGGCATATTTAGGCTATATTAGTTCTGATGCATCTGACTCTTTACAGCAAATCAATCCAGGCTAACTGCCAAATGAAAGAGCGTCATTCATTTCCCCTGTAGTGCATATTGATTTTTTTTTTATGTATGCAAAATGACACTATAGCAACAGCGATGTCTGGTGTGCCCTCACACACGCTCAGACTCGTTACTTAGCTGTCTTAATGTTCATACCATAGATGTTGAATGTTTTTTATATAATTAAGCAATATGACAAGTTGCACTTTCACTCGTCACCACTCACTTGCTCCTGTCTGGAACACAGTGGGAACACAGACTGCCGGAGCGACACAAACTCTTGAACTCGGCTTCTCAAATTAGATTAGAGAACTGGAATGGAATTTTGGATTAAATGTATTATAATGACTTAGAAATTATAATGAATTAAAAATTCCTGTTCGTACAAATCACCTTTTTTTCATTTTTCACCCGGATGTAACCAAGGAGAGGATTTGTAAGGTTTAGCTAGGAGTAAAGCCACACACACTGTTCTCATCTTTTCTTCTTCATCTTTTCTTTTACTGCAGTATATGTTGTATAAAGGTTTGACTTTAAATATATGCGTCAGTCTTTGTGTGTTTGTTTCTGACACAGCTTGACTGAGATTGACATTTGTGACCCTGGACCACAAAACCAGTCATAAGTGTAAATTTCTCGAAATTGAGATCTTAAAATTGACATGAATAAAAAAGCTTGATGTATGGTTTGTTAGGAAAGGACAATATTTGGCCGAGATACAACTATTTGAAAATCTGGAATCTGAGGGTGCAAAAAAAATCTAAATATTGAGAAAATCACCTTTAGAGTTGTCCAAATGAAGTTCACAGCAATGCATATTACTAATCAAAAGTTAAGTTTTGATATTTATTTAGATTTTCTAAATATCTTCATGGAACATGATCTTTACTTAATATCCTAATGATTTTTGGCATAAAAGAAAAATGGATAAATTTGACCCATCCAATGAATTTTTGGCTATTGCTACAAATATACCCATGCAACATAAGACTGGCTTTGTGGTCCAGGGTCACATTTGTAGAAACTGATTCATACAATATTATCAACTGTGAATTTTGATAATAAATAGTGTGATGTACTGATCCAGAGAGCATGTCTGTAGTAATTACAACACTAATTTCCAAATCAAAACTTTAATGTAAAGAATGACATTACCATTAGTAATGTCCAAAATCATTTAAAGAACGTTTTCAATAGCACACTGAGTTTTGCTTAAATGCTTAAATTAACTTGTGTCGTATTTAATTTGATAACTTCATTGCTACATCTGCCACTGTCAGCCTTGGATTTTATAGGTCAGTGAATGAATGAATGCATGGATGAGCGAATATTAGTTAAGTATGACTCATTGGTTAAGTGGTCATGTTTTTACTTTGATTTCAGTGGATTACAGTTTCCCATCTACCTATATATAACTTCTTATTTTAAAGGGTTACTCCACCCCAAAATGAAAATTTTGTCATTAACCACTTACCCCCATGTCGTTCCAAACCTATAAAAGCTTTCTTTGTCTCAGAACACAAATTAAGATCTCTATTGTATAAGCTCTCTGACCCTCCCATAGACAGCAATGTAATTTACACAAACAACGTTCAGAAACGTAGCAAGGAGATTGTTAAAATAATCAATGTGACATCGGGGGGTTCAACCTTAATTTTATGACGCTACGAAAATACTTTTTATACGCAAAGAAAACAAAAATAACGACTTTATTCAACAATTCGTCTCCTCTGCATCCCTAGCATCATGTGCATTAGTGTGCCCTAAACGCAAACGGCAAATGCTGTTTTGTGTCAGCTGCGCCATGCAGATACGTTTTCTATGTTTATTTATGTTGTGTTGTGTTGTGGCTGACAGAACAGCGTACGCTATTTGTGTTCAGGGGATACTTTCCAAAATGGTGCTAGGCTGATTGTGTAGGAGACGAATTGTTGAATAAAGTCGTTATCTTTGTGTACAAACAGTATTCTTGTAGCTTTGTAAAATCTCGGTTGAACCCCTGATGTCACATGGATTGTTTTACCAATCTCCTTGCTATGTTTCTGGATGTTGATTGTGTTAATTACATTGCTGTCTATGGGAGGGTCAGAGAGCTGTCAGAAAGCATCACAAATAATTTATGTTACGAAGACAAACAAAGCTTTACGAACGAAGTAAGATTAATTACAAATTAATGACAAAATTTTCATTTTGGAGTGGAGTAACCCTTTAATATTATACTGTAATGACAGTATTTTTTTTTCAAGTGTTAGTTCACCTAAATAAATACTGTCATTAATTACTCACCCTCATGTCGGTCCAAACCCGTAAGATCTTCGTTCATCTTTGAAACAAAAATTAAAATATTTTTGATGAAATTTGAGACCTTTCTGACCCTGCATTGACAGCAATGCGACTGACATGTTCGAGGCCCAAAAATGTGTTATAGACAGTGTGGTGCTGCTGATGCAGGAACCAACATTCTAACGTAGAACCTCGATGCGTTGTGCCTTGTTTACAAGCAGAAGATGCATGCTGTATATAAAACAGTCTTCGTATACATGTCTGAAGATTTCAACAGAGAGAATGACTTGCAATTTTTTGCCAAGCCTTATTTATTTGAACCAGAATATACAGACGATGAACTAAGAGAGATGGACGGTCTATGTTAGAATGCCAGCTCCTGCGTCAGCAGCACCACACGCACGCTTCATGGTACTCTTGTGAATGCGTGTCAGAGACTGACAGAGAAGAGAAAAAATGATTGAATAAACTCATTATTTTTGTTTTCTTTGCGCACAAAAAGTATTCTCGTAGCTTCATAAAATTAACCTTTTAAACCTTACATCTGTTGAGCTCAGATCCACCATACAAAAACTGTCACTTAATAAAAAATTCTGAACTTTGATAAATAAATTTGCCATTCTAAAAAGTTTTTTTCCCAGGCAAAGTTTGTGTAAAAGAATCTATCCTTTGTTAATATTGTATGTATCTTGAATCTTCGTGTGTTTGTTTTTAACTGTGAAGCTGATGTAAATGGCAGTCTTACAAAACCATGAGAGAATGTGATAAAGAGGTCAGGAGGAGAGAAAAGGAAAGAGGAGGTGGTAAGGGTTAGGGAGTAGATGGTGTGTGTGTGTGTCTAATGGGAGGGGGCTGATATGGGGCTACAGAGAGAATGAAAGGCTTCATTGTTGTGCAGTAGCCCAGGGACAGATGCAGCGTAATGGCCTACATGCACTAGCATCCATGAGCTCCACATCTCTCCCTACAAACCAAACCAAGCCACAAGCTGTCAAGATTCACATTTAAATCACATTAGATGTGATATAAATTATTGAGTAATTAACATCCTTGAGACATCCACATACATTTTAATGCATGTATATAAAGGAACACAGGCTTTTCACTCCCTTTTCACTCCAGAGAACAATAAATACACATAAATGGACTCTAAATGTTTGTGTTTTAATTTTTGTAAGTTATAATAAAAGTAAAGAACCCCTGAGTAAATTCTCTATCCCGCTGCTCTCAGTTGGTGCACTCAGCAGGGTTCCTCCCTCTTTTGCTGCTTTTCTTCTACTCTCATTCACTGTCTTCTCTCTCACACTCTCTTTCACTTCTTCTGACTATTTCTGTTAGTGTTAACCAGTTACGCAAGACCAGGACCCCCATATCACCATGGTAACCCCCCCGACTCTGCCGAAACACGTCCTGAGTCCTGAAACTTTGAGGGTGTTTGAGCACCAAGCGCATTTGGCCAAACTCCACCCACACAAACATGGCACACTTTTAACGTTCACCTGCACTCACTGACGTGCTGAAACACACGCACACACTCTTTGTGAACTCCACTATCTGTTTGGTTTTAGTTTGTTTTGTGATTGAGAAAACTGCCTCAGGGCTTGAGAAAAAGAAACTGAGAGAGAGATGGTTGCTCTACTTTAGGGATATTGTATATCTCTCTCTTTAGGAGTGTCTCTCATTCCCTGTTTCTGCGCCTGTCATTTCGTGTCTTCTTGTATTTCCTTCTATTCCTCCTCTATTCCCTGATCTACTCTCTCTTTGCTTCTTCCTCTCATTTAGACTTTGTCACGGAAAGCCATTTGGCCCAACTGAGACCATTGTTTGTGTGTGTGTGTGTGTGTGTGTGAGAGAGAGAGAGAGAGCCTGAAAGGCAATGTGTATGAGCCTGTAATGGCCAATTAAGATGTCATTGCTGAGTAAATTGAAAATGGCATCGTAAGTGTTTCTATGAGTCATTTTATAAAAAGAATTACTTTTTCACTTTGGAAAGGTGCTTTTAAAATTAAATTTCTGTCAGAAGTTACATTACATTAAGATAAATGAGTAAAAAGTCATATGAACTTGACTGAAGCAAAACATTCAAAACCTTGTTGTTAAGGTTATAAAGGTTAATATTGGTAAGATTTGTTTTCTTCTACTCACCAAGGCTGCATTTATTTGATCAAAATACAGTAAAAACAGTAATATTTTGTTTTAATACATTTTAAGATACATACAGTGCCTTGCGAAAGTATTCACACCCCTTAATTTTTTAACATTTTGTTATATTGCTGCCTTATGTTAAAATGCTTTAAATTACTTTTTTCCCGCCATCAGTCTACACTCCATACAACATAATGGCAAAGCAAAAAACAGTTTTTTTTAATATATTTGCAAATTCATTAAAAATAAAAAACTTAAATGATTACATTGCATAAGTATTCATACCCTTAACTGGGACAGTTGAAATTTAGTTCAGGAGCATTCGTATTGGTTGTAGATGCAGAAGCATGAAACAACCAGGACTCTTCCTAAAGCTGGCCTCCTGGCCAAACTAAGCAATTGATGGAGAAGGGCCTTGGCTAGAGTGGTGACCAAGATAGACACTCTAGTTGAGATTCATGATCATATGTGAAGATGGCAGAAACTTACAGAAGGACAAACATCACTGCAACACTCCACCGATCTGGGCTTTATAGTGGTATGGCAGGACTCAGTGAAGACACATGAAAACACACTTGGAATTTGCAAACAAGCACCTGAAGGACCCTCAGACTGTGAGAAACAAGATTCTCTGGTCTGATGAACCTCAATTCCATATATGGTAGAAACCAGGCACTGCTCATCACCTGCAGAGTACCATCCCAGTAAAGTGCGCTGGTGTCAGCCTTATGCTGTGGGGCTGTTTTTCAGCAGCTGAGGGACTTATCAGAGTAAAAGAAAAGCTCAATGCACCAAAATATTGAGACAGCCTTAACGAAAACCCAGAGCATTCAGAACGTAAGACTGGGCAGAAGGTTCACCTTCCAACAGGGCAATGAACCTAAGCACACAGCAAGAGTGGCTTATAGCCAACTTTGTGAATGTCCTTGAGCGACTCAGCCACTGCCTGGACTTGAACCCAATCAAACATTTCTGGTGAAACCTGAAAATGTCTGCCAGACCACATCCAAGCTGACAGAGCCAAATGTTGATGTACAAATCTTGCTGCATCATACCCAAAAAGACTTGAGGCTGTATAGGTGTTTCAGCTAAGTACTGAGTTAAGGGTGTGAATACTTATGCAATGTACTTATTTTAGGTTTTTTTTTTTTTTAATAAGTTTATGTTGTGACAATTCTGTTTCTACTTTGTCATTATGGTGTATGGAAGGTTGATTGATGTGAAAAAAAGTTGTTTAAAACAACCTAACATAGGGCAGCAACGTAACAAAACATGAAGGGGTATGAATACTTTCGCAAGGCACTGTATAAAGCAGTTTTTAAGCATCTGTTAGTCCAGTGTTCAGTGTCACATAATCCTTCAAAAATTATTCTAATATGCTGTTTTGGCACTCAAAAAATAAATAAAAAATACAACAACAAAAAAAACATTTATTATTGTTAACAATGTCAAAAAAAATATTCTGCTTAATATAATAAATAGAAGAACCGCATTTATTTGAACTATGCATATTTTATTAAATTGTAAAATGTATTAATGTCTTGTTTTGATCAGTTTAAGTCACCCTTGCTGATTAAAAGTATTAATTTCTATCAAAATACAAATCTTACTGACCCCAGCCTTTGGAACAGTAGTGAATGACAGGTGTTTGTACTTGTTATTGAACAAAGATCTGCCCTTAATCTATAAAACCATAATCTTTTATATTTAATCTTTGCACAGTGTATATATGGCTTGGGCGCTGAAGTGCTGACATTGTTGTTCAAGCACAAACGCAGACATGCACATGGGACAGATGGTGCCCTCATACTTGGCCCTCTTTCCTGAGTTGTCCTTCTGTGTGGACACACGTTCAAACACTACACTACATTAAACAGAATGAACTGAGTCATTTAAACTGTGCTCACACCTGTCACCGTGCTGTCCAGGTCATTCACCATAGCATCTGAAATGGTGACAATATGTTGTTATGGCCTAAACTAATTGTTGACTAACATGGATTTTTCAAAGCCTAGTTCTGACATCTACACAGCAGACAGAATCACAAAGGCAACAATCTCTTTCACATCATTTCTATCACACACACACTCTTGCACACATAAACTCACTTCTAATGGCTGAGGCTGTTGTTAGCGAGACGGTACCACAGGGAGTTCCTGTCAGTACACATGTCTTGTCATCTATTCAGTCAAGCACATGCCCTTATGAACTTTAACATCAAAGCAAGCTTGTATTGGTGAGCAAAAAAAAATCCATTAAGTACTGTTTTTTTTTTAAACAAACCTCACAAATTTAGTTTAGTTTGCCAATGAAGAACAACTTTAAAGTTAGGAAATATATATCTGTATATAATTTTTATATCTTATCCAGATATATATCTATATACAAATTTCTCATAACTCCACAAGTGCAAACTTGAAACCTGCCTGATGTTCTCCCAGCATGATTTGCGCAGTATGACAGATGTGGGCATGTAACACATCTATAAAAGATGACTTGTTGACAACAACCTGTTGGAGAAAACCTGAATGCTCCATGTAACATTGCTCATGGTCTGTTTCTGTCTCTCTCACCATTTCCCACACACACACACACACTATGAAATATCAAGCCATTTTAGAGGGCCTGCTGCACAGTAAAGGTTATTAAATCCCGCCCATGGGGTGCGTGACATCAACTGATTGGCCCTCGTCCCATTCCCAGCAGGTAGCTTTGCAGACTCAGCTTCCAAGAAATGAATTCGGAAGTCTGTTCAGTGGTTCCCTCTCTCTCTGTCTGTCGCTCAATCTCTCTCACTCACTTCCTCAAGTACACGCTCTGTCAAAATGACACACACTCCCCATTGGTCTGAAGTCAAGCGGAAATCCTGATCAAGCAGAGAAACTAACTCGCTCTCAGCATCCCATGCAGGTCAAGGTCGTTTCCAATGGCAGCGTCTAATGGAAGTAGTTCTTGCATCCTAGTGCCAAAGGTGAAATTCCTAAGAGAAGCAACGGACAACATTACAAATGCATGGTTTTGTCTCTATTTACCAACAAGTAACTATGTTGTGAATGAAAAACTGCTATTTGCAGATAAGGTATATGACATTATGCATTTGTTTTTTATATTTAGCTTACAATTTGTCTTGATATTTGAATTTTATATAATACCTTTTTAATACAATATATTGAACAATATCCATATTGAATACCATTTTCAGTACCACAGGGTAAAAATTAATTCATTAATTAATTAGTTAATTTATTTTTATTTTATTATTATTATTATTATTATTGTTGTTGTTATTAGACAAAACATAAATGTGACCCTGGACCACAAAACCAGTCATAAGTAGCATGGGTATATTTGTAGCAATAGCCAAAAATACATTGTATGGGTCAAAATTATTGATTTTTCTTTTATGCCAAAAATCATTAGGATATTAAAAAAAGTTCAAGTTTCATTAAGATATGATTTTCCATTAAGATATTTAATTTTCCACTGTAAATATATATTAAAACTTGATTTTTGATTAGTAATATGCATTTATAGGACCTTCATTTGAACAACTTTAAAGGTGATTTTTCCAATATTTTGATTTTTTTGAACCCTCAGATTCCAGATTTTTAAATAGTTCTATCCTAACAAACCATATATCAATGGAAAGCTTATTTATTTAGCCTTCAGAATATGTATAAATCTCAAAAATCCCTTATGATTAGTTTTGTGGTCCAGGGTCACATATTCTTATTGCAATACAACTACACTGTAAAATATAAACTGGATATTTTATTTTACACAAAGAAAACAATATTTTTCACTACACTTGCAGGACACTCTGACAAAATAGAGTTTAACTTGAGACAAAATCAGCCAAAAATAGCCTTTTTGGTCTTTAAATCAGATTAATTGCAAGTATGCTGTTAGCTATCGTATAACTTCATGTTATTGTTTTCATTTATTTATGGGTTGGACAGTGACATGATGACACTGTCAAGGTGCCACACAGATTAAACTGAATGATTGACACCTCAAACCTTGTTTGACATTACTCTGATGCACATTCAATTTGTTAGGGCTTTGGGCGATAATTGACAGACAACCTCACAGCCTACACCCTCCTTCCTGTCTTGCTCCTGCTGTTGTCTTAGTTTGTTGCGCTAAAGGACTGTTGTAAGGAATTGGGTGAAAAGAGTCGACCCCCAAAATCTCACATTTAAAGACTGTTGCTAGGATACAGCCTTTAATTGATTGTGATTGTCTGTATGAATCGTGACCCAGATTGCACTTAGACTTTTCAAAGACTTTTTTGAAAAGCTGTATTTGAGGGTTTCATGGTTCATGATCATTCTGCTTTTCTGTGTATAGCCAGTACTGCTGGGTGATGGGATAAAACCATTAAATCCGTGTGTATTTTGTACTGCAAACGTTCTTGCAAATTTTAATCTGTTTAACACATAAAGAAAAAATATTCTTCATTTTTAGTTTTTAGATCCCTTTTTGTAATCTATTTGTGGAAACTGCTTTATAATAGTTTATAATAGTTTTTTCTCCCCGGTGTAGTCTTAGTAATACAAGTGCACTTGTTTCTCGAGTGTTGAAGTGCTGTGTACATGCTTTTGATGGCTGTCTTAAAAAACAAATGGATGCGTCATTTGTAATTGTTTTCTCTCATATACTGGTATCTAAAATCACTTGCAAGCTGAGGGATAGAGAGAGATCAGTAAGGAATGTCATTAAGTGCTGAGTATGGTGGCTTTGTCATCTTTAAGACCAATATGCAGATGCTTCTTAACAAAATGGAAATTAGACATAGAAGCAAAACAGGATTATAGCAGATGTCTGGATTCAGCTCTTAATCCCAAATATAAAGTCTGACCCCCTTGTTTTTTGGGGGATTTCTTTAGTTATTTTTATTTATTTATTTAGTCAACTGCAGCTTTTAAACTTTTCACTGAAATGAACAATGGCTATGCAGTATATCTTAAATATTTTAATGCACTTTGCACTTGAGCAATAAGAAAGATTAAAATTTCATTCTTGCAGACTCCTTTTGTCCTTTAAGGAATGCTGACACAAAATGTGAGCTATAAAAGTCATTTTAGTTTGATTTTGACATCTTGACTTTTTTGCACAAATGGAGCAAAAGTGGAGGAGGCTCAAGTGAATTGTTGTTATGAGGCAAGCAAAACTTCAAGGTGTTCAGTCATAAACTGGTGCATGTGCTTAAGACATTAGGACAAGAATTACCACTTCCTTATAGGTATTAGGCTGTTAGTGTTGAATTTTTTAGAGTGATGAATGAACAATTTCAAATATGATTTTTAATCTCTTTCTTTACTCATTGATTTGAATGCCAACAGTTAAGATATGCTTCTACAAAACAGAATAAAATGCAAAATACTTGTATTTTACTTGTATTACTTGTATAATACTAGTATGCTGTTTCACATGCTACTATTTAAAAAGTAGTGTGCAGTATAAAATATATACAATTTAGTATGTCACAATCAGAGACATTTATATGTACACTGGCAGTCAAAAGTCTTTGAACAGATTTTTAATGTTTTTTAATGAAGTCTCTTCTGCTCACGAAGCCTGCAATTATTTGATCCAAAGCACAGCAAAAAAAAGTAAAACTTATTTTATTTTTTTTACTATTTAAAATGACTCTTTTCTATTTGAATACATTTTAAAATGTAAAATTTATTCATGTGATTTTAAAGCTGAATTTTTAGCATCATTACTCAAGTCACATGATCCTTCAGAAATCATTCAAATAATCTGATTTGCCGCTCAAAAATACATTGATTATTATTGTTAAAAACAGCTAAGTAGATTTTTTTCAGGTTTCTCTGATATATAGAAGTTCAGAAGCAGAGCATTTATCTGAAATAAAAATCTTTTGTAACATTATTAATGTTTTTATCATCACTTTTGATCAATTTACAGTGTCCTTGCTAATTAAAAGTATTAATTTCTATAATTTCTCCCCCCAAAAAAGAAAGAAGTAAATATACTGACTCCCAAGCTGTTGAATGGTATAGTATTTAGCTTTGATCACAGGAATAAATTTCATCTAAAATATATTCAAATAGAAAGCAGTTATTTTAAATAGTAAAAATATTTTACAATATTACTGTTTTTGCTGTATTTAGGATCAAATAAACGCAGGCTTGCTGAGCAGAAGAGACGTCTTTAAAATACACTAAAAATCCTAAATCTCAAAAACTTTTGACTGGTAGTGTAGTGTATTTGTAAAATATAAAATCAAATATTGGAGTGATAACCACATCACATACTCCAGCAAGGACAGAGGTCCCTCTAGAGATCTTGTGTATAAATGTGCCATGTGTGTAAGCGTACTGTACGGGAAGAGTGCATTAATATTTAGTGTGGCCTTTGGATGCTGACATCCACTGCTAATTATACAGAAGGTCACATCATGCAGTCAGGAGCTGTTTCAAGACATGACAGGTGAAAGTGGTATCCTAGGACTAAAGAAAGCAAGTGAGTGCAAGAAAGCAAGACATTACAGCGTTCTATTTATTTGTGTTCAAGGGTTTTATTCATTGGTTTGTTATTATGGTGGGACCCTTACATATTATTACCTTTCTCACTGTCTCATATGCGCTAGTATGCCATAGAATAAATAGAGCTTATCTATGGTGTAGGTTTGACTCTGGTAGTGTTAAGAGTGATATGAATGAAAAACCCTGAAGGCTGAATGGTCAATTGGTGTGGAGCATTTGACAAGTAGCCTTATTTTGTATTCACTCCCAGCCATGTCTTGTCCCTCGACTCCCAACTTCTTCCCTTTTGCTGTTATTTTGTTTGGTCTTGAGCTGTCCTTGGTCCTAAACGGCTGCACGCATACTAAGTAATGTGCATCTCCGGTCAGAGGGCATTCATTTCAGCGCTCTTGACGTTCTGGCTGAAGGTAACTTTTTAGAAAGCTGTAGTGAAGTATAAATATTATCCTGAGTGATTTTCCTAGTTAAATAATTAACATAAAATAAATAAGCAAAATAGTACCCAGTAAATGGGATGTGGCAGATTTAAAGGAGAAGTCCACTTCCAAAACAAAGACTCATATATAATGTACTCACCCCCTTGTCTTCCAAGATGCCTTTTTTCTTCAGTCGTAAAGAAGTTATGTATTTTGAGGAAATTTCTTTTTGGGACAACACAGTATACTTTACTTTACCTTGTGGAAGCCGTGGCACTTAAAGGAGAAGTTCACTTCCAGAACAAAAATTTACAGATAATGTACTCACCCCCCTTGTCATCCAAGACGTGCATGTCTTTCTTTCTTCAGTCGTAAAGAAATTATGTTTTTTTTTGAGGAAAACATTATGGAATTTTTCTCTGTAGTGGACTTCTATAGTGACCCGGATTACACAGACAACGCATTCGCATTGCAGAGCTAGACAAGATGAGCATTTGAGGTTAAAAAGTATATAAACTGTATTTTTTTTTTTTTTAGAAAATAACTGACCGTTTCGCTAGGTAAGACCCTTCTTCCTCAGCTGAGATCGTTTAGAGCCCTTTGAAGCTGCATTTAAACTGCATTTTGGAAGTTCAAACTCGGGGGGCACCACAGAAGTCCACTATATAGAGAGAAATCCTGAAATGTTTTCCTCAAGAAACATAATTTCTTTATGACTGAAGAAAGAAAGACATGAACATCTTGGATGACAAGGGGTAAGTAAATTTTTGTTCTGGAAGTGAACTTCTACTTTAAGGGTAAAAAGATGCAAATGCATATTACCCCAAAAACACGGCAACAACCACCACACTAAAACTGCTTTTTCTGGCTGACTACCATATGTATAACTTTTATACGTACAAAAACAGAAGGTCGAAATGGTCTGCTATACTTTTAAATGGGCTTGGGGCTAAATTAATTGCTGTAATAAACCAAAATGTGTATTTCCTCGTTTAAAGGCATAGTTCCCAAACAGTTAACCAAACAGTTAAGCCATTGTCATTGACTTCAGTAGAGTATGGCAAAACTCTCATTTTTGGCTGAACTGTCCTTTTAACAGATGCTGTTGCCCAAAGCGATTACAAATAGATGAGTAATTTAACACGTGTGGTCTAAGTGAAAATAAGCATCTCTTCTCGTTCTAATAGAGAGCCATGATGATGATTGACTTTGACAAGGTAGTTTAAAGTTTTAGCAGCTTCAACACACTCAAGCTCTTCAGCAAGACTAAAGGTTTGTCATTGCACACGTGGACAGACCTGTCATGTCCTTTTCCTGTAGTACATCTCATACAGTCTTTATGCTTCCACCATCGCTCCTTGTTTTCCTCTAGCCTACAAGAGATGGACAGATCAGCGTTCCTGCAAATGAGTGTAGCTCTCTCAGTTCAGTCCAGGGCTTGACTTCAATAATGAATAGGAAGACTTTCAGCAGAAATGATTCATATCCAATGCAACGAGTTTCAAAGAACTTAAAAACTCAAATAGTTCCAATCTGAATCATTCAGACTGAAGACATTTGGAATAAATCATTCTTGGAATCATTTCATGCAATGTTGAGTGATAGTAAAAACATTTATAATGTTATAAAAGATTTGTTTCAAATAAATACCATTGTTTTGAACTTTTTATTCATAAAGGATCATTTGACACTGAAGACTGGAGTAATGGCTGCTAAAAAAAATAGCTTTGCCATAATAGGAATAAATTACATATTAGAAACCATAAAAGAAACCACTTGCCTGTTTCTACATCAATTTCAGCTCTTTAAGAAAGCTATAGTTTATTGTAAATACTTAATTATAATGTAATTTTAACTAGGCTCTCAGGGCAGGACTGATTGTTGATTCATCTGTTTTCGTAATTTAGCAGTTGTTTGCATTTCAAACTTATGGACATTGGAAAACATTAGAACAGGCAGTTCTGTCAGGACCACTGTCGTCAAAATGATAGACAGTTAGCATACAGTTTGGTTTGGTGGCTGGTTCTGTTCTGGGCAAAAAACTCCCTGCCCATCCATGCAGCATGTCATGAATGAGCAGGGAGAGTAGCAATAATAACCCCCCAGGGTAAACAGAACAGAACAAAGCAGATATCATTAATGTACTTAATGATATTTAAGTGTAAGACATTATTCAGATAAAAGCAGTCTGATTCAAAGAGGAATATCAGAAGCCAAGTTTTGACTGTGGCCAAAGGAGGAGCTGGGGATGGAGGAGGGTGTTTTGCTCCTGAGCAAGCGACAAAGCTGCCGAATAATGCTAAATAGAGCTTATATAGGAATGCCATGATAGGTGTCGTATTCCTATAGGCATTCCTATAGGTCTCTCCTTGCATTTAAATCACCCTGCTTTTTCCTTGTAGTACGAGTTCAAGGCAAAGAGCGTGAAGAAGAAGAAAGTGAGCATAGTGGTTTCCGTAGATGGGGTCAAAGTGGTTCTGCGCAAAAAACCCAAGGTATGTGTGATATCATCAGTTGTACACCTCTAATATGACACGAGTGTCATTATTCTGTGTCAGAATAACACTACTAGAAATTAGTAGTTTGTATTTTAGTAGAGTGTCTGACATTTGCCTTGTTTTGATCTCAAGAGGAAGGAGTGGACGTGGGATGAGAGCAAGATGCTGGTTATGCACGACCCCATATACAGGTGAGATGCAGAAAATCTGACATAAATTGTATTTCCTAATGTATTGATATTCCCCTATGTTTACGTTTTTCTCTTCTGTTTCCTCTAAGGATCTTCTATGTATCCCATGATTCTCAGGATCTGAAGATTTTCAGCTACATTGCTCGTGATGGATCCAGCAACTCATTCAGATGCAATGTATTCAAGTCCAAAAAAAAGGTAGAGTAGTCCATGTTACTCTCTTTCTCCGCCGCTTTGCCCCAGACCAAGCATTAATATCAAGAATGTAATTTTTTCAGTCTGTCTTGTCCTTGAGCAAGAATGAAACAAATGAAATTTGTAGAGGGCCTTAACCTTGATACTCTTCACCTGTTTGTCTCTGTTGTTTTTGCTCTTCCTCTCATTCTTTGCCCTTTGCTTTTTTTCATGGATTTATAGTAGCACAGCCCCCATAATGAAAAAACTACCTATGAACACAAAGCAGAAGAAAATGATTTTATAAGATAAAATCAAGAAAACAGCTAATCTGCATTACAGTAACCAAAATATTGAGAAATAACCTATATCAAATTTATTTATCAAAATGTAAAAATTAATATTGTTCATATATTATATGTTATGCATATATAAGATTGTAAATGTCTCTAAATGTCTGTAATCTTTCGCCTTTCTTCTGTCTCAGAGTCAGGCCATGCGGATAGTACGGACGGTCGGTCAGGCGTTTGAGGTGTGCCATAAGCTGAGTCTGCAGCACGCTGAGCAGAATGCAGATGAACAGCCAGACGGCCCTGCAGACGGCCAGAGCGATCAGTCTGGAGAAGAGCCCAGCCCTGAAGGTGAGACCATGCCATCGTATCAGAGCATTAATGCCTAAAACACATGTCATCATAGAGTAAATCAAATCTGTGGAGTAGTGTTGGGCGGTTTGACCAAAAATCTGTATCACAGTTTTACAGGATTTTGGTGGTTTCACGCTTTATCACGGTTTTATATGAATCAAAACGCATGAAACTTTAGCTTTGTGAAATTCTGCTATATGAAACATATCTGCTCGAAAATTAAATAGCAGAATGGCTAAATTGAAGTGCAGATTCACTGTCTGACAGCAGGTGGCACTTATGGAACAGCAGCTATACAGCATTACTTTGGTTACCGTTGTAAACAAAACAGTGCTGTGCTTTTAAATACTACATTAATATGCTTTATACAAAGGCAAGATGAAAAGAAAATGCCATCTAAACCTTTCTGAAGACAGTTCCTCTCAGAGACACATTCATATAAACCCCCACCCCAATTATGTATTTAAGATTTTCTTCCAGTATTTTGCATGTCGTGAACAGTGGTCTTTCTCTGCCTGTTACAGTATCCACTTTATTTTTCAATGCGGAAGTAAGCTTTGTTCTCGTAATGTGTGATACTTCCGGTTCATAAGCCACTTTAGGGAAATAACTAGAAGAATAAAAAAGTGTAGTAAATGGTAAAACTGTTTGCACTACAAACCACTGTGTTCATAATTAAGTTAATACATTAAAATAATATGGTAAGACACATCAGTTTGCAATATCAAGCAGCAAAACAGTTGGAAGCTGATGACACCGGAAGCCAGACACATTAAATTTACCGCTCTTACGGGTAAAAATAAGGTGGATAGGTGCATTCACTTATGAATTGTGAGTTTTCTAAGAGCTACAACTTGTACGACCTGACCACCTCAGATTCATTAGGTGCTTGTTTTGGCAATGATAGTGCGATAGTTCCTAGTCCAAGTCCAAGGTTGTGAACAGCTTCACGTGTTGTCATCTCGAAATCAGAGTAATTACAATATGGCATGAATGCAGCATATTTTCTCCTCTTTGTGCTCATCTTCAATGTTTCTGACTTCTGTTAAAGGCCATTTACAATTGGTTTATTTGCCCAATTAAAGAATTAATTGTGTGTATAGTTAATAGTTCTCTAACCATTAGCTGCGTTTCCATTACCCTTTAAATTGCATAAATTGAAAATACGCCTAATGGAAATGCGTCAATTTCGCAAAAACTCCTATACATTGCAAAAAAGTTTTTACGCTTGCATGAGGTGGTTTTTCAGGCAATTTGAAAAAGAAATATTTCGCAAAACTGCAGCGGAAATGTTTTTTTGCATTTACAGGTCACATAGCATATGTAAAAGTCATATGATCATTCTTCAATGTATTATAACCTCCAAGAAACACTTACATATGTGGCCACTCTCAAGCATAAGGGGCACACATCTACGGTGTGTTACGGCTCCAACACGGCCACCGGATCTCTTTGCGGCCACTCTAATCAATGCTTATGTTCATACCAGCTGCGCTGCACTGCGCACGTTTCTGAAGCGGCTCTCTGTGCTGCTTCTGTAAAGATACACACATACGCCTCTTTCGATTAAATATAGCCAAAATCTGTGAAAATCCCACCAAAATCCACTGGCATGACTTATTGCGGGAGAAAAAAATTATGTTTTAGTCACATAACGTAACCAGTGTGATCTATCTCACGTGATGTTTGAACATGTTGATCATTGTTGTATAACTGATTTCTAAAGTGTGCATCATATTCTTGTTTACAGCTCGTCAGCTGACAGGCATGGAGCACGGAATGGATGATGTGACTGGAATGGACTCTCATTCCACAAAGCTCAGTGAGCAGGCTATGGATGACATTCTTCAGAGTCTGTCAGAACTCAGCGTGGTGAAACCTAGACAAACCCTCCAGGTGAGAGCGATCTGGATTATGAGCATGACTGAGTGGTTTGTCCAGAATAGAAGCTCTTGCATCATTTCTTCCCACAGACGTCTGTCGAATATCGCTCGTCAGCTGAAAATAAGTCTGTTTATAAATGAAAAGGAAACCCCTTTCACTTCCTTTCTCTTCTGTGTTTCCCTTTTATCTCAACCTTTTTCCTCCTTCTGGGTATTCAGTGATACTGTTATGTTGCCCCAGGCCTGCGCACTATTTTCAAAATCTTTGCCTGGCTTTCACCACTTAACTGTGTCTGAAGTGGAAATAATATCATACAGCCCCAGTGAGACAAGGATTTCACTTTCGCCAGCAATGCACTTAAGTCTCTATATTACTTAAGTTTAAAAGCGAGTCTCAGCTGAGTGAGCAGTTTTACAAACTTTTGTCGGCTAGAAATCATGCAGTTAGGTCAGGATAATAAGATTTTATACTCTTTTAATTTAAATTTTGGCATAAATGCATCGTTGCTGAATAAAATGATTAATTTCAACTGACCCAAAACTTTGTAACTGTAGTGTATTATAAAAGTAAATTAAAAAAAATGCTGTTAAACGATTAATCATGATAATTGCATCCAAAATACAAGTTTTTGTTTACATAATATATGTGTACACTGTGTGCATTTATAATGTATATGTGAATACACACACATACATGTATATATTTAAGAAAAATATGTTTACATATTACAAATATTTATATATATTATTATAATTATTATATTAATAGATTAATATAAGTATATACATGTAAATATTTTCAAAATATATACTGTATGTGTGTGTATTTATATATACATAATAAATATATACACTGCAAAAAATGCTTTTCTTAGATTTTTGTCGTCTCCAGACAAAATATCTGAAAAAAATCTTAAATCAAGAAGGATTTTCTAGACAAGTAAAAATTATTGTCTTATTTCAAGCAGAAAACAAGATTATTTTGCTTACCCCATTTGGCAGATTATTTTGCTTGGTTCAAGCAAAATTTCACTTAATTTTGACTTCTTTTTTTTCTGAAACCAAGACAGTCATTTTTACTTGATTTAAGAATTTTTAGATATTTTGGCTGGAAACAAAACAAAAAATAATTAAGTAAGAAAAGCAATTTTTTTGCAGTGTACACATTATACACACATATATTATGTAAACAAAAACTTTTATTTTGGATGTGATTAATCATGATTAATCATTTGACAACACTAAAATAAACGCAATAACATGAATAAAAAAGTTAATTAAAGGCATTTAAAATATTCAAACAATTTAAACATTAATTCAACATATATTAACATGATATATATATATATATATATATATATATATATATATATATATATATATATATATATACACATTTTTTTACTTTAGATTATTATTTTATTAATATATTATTCATTTATTATTCATATGTTATCTGTTATTTTAGTATATTATTTACTTATTATTTTAGTATTATATTATTATATGCTTGTCATTGATTATTTGTCATTTAAAGGCAAACTGGCTGCAAGTCTGTGTTTGTCAGCTCAAATATCATATGAGAGAGCCATAAGGATTATTATGTAAGTTAAAATTCAAAAATTGTTTGATGTTTGATATCTCTCCATCATTCATTACAGAAATTCCCAGTGCAGAAAGGCTGCCTAGCCTGAAAGCAGATAATGCATTCATTCATTTTACATGTATTCATTTAACAGCAATCAAATTCATAATGCATTCATGTGTTCCTTGTCTAGCAAACATCAAAGATCCAGTGGTGTTCCATTAGCTTTGCAGCTGAGCTTCATGACAAATGGATCTACTGGAGGATAAATGAAGACAGAATGGGAACATTCATTTTTGCAGCTTCCTTTTTAATGATTTTTTTTTAAATGTAGTGCTTAACTGTTATCTCTTTGCCATCCTACTTATGGAAGATATTCCTGTGTGCACAATGGAGATAATGGACATGAAATGATTGTTTTCATGAGCGGTTTCATTTTGGCAGTCTTTCTTTCTTTTGCAGACGTGCTGCTACCTCCATCCTCACTCTGTCTCTCCTCATTTTGATATACCCCTGAAATTAAACCTCCAGCTCCGCCTGGTGGTCAACATCAGATATCACACAGAAAGAGGAATTATGTTGTTGGTTTCATTGCTCCTTTCAGTGTTTGGTGTTATGTGTATATTACCTCTCTGTTATCTTTCTCCTTCCTGAACCAAGTTTTGAAACGTATTTGTGCTTATCTTATGATGGTTTAAAGAGTGTTGTGATTTGTTTTAACATACAACAAACAGATAAATAAAGATTAAAGTCTGTGTAAAGGCAATACAGACAATTGCTTTAAATACATTATAAATGTTAAAAATATAATGCTAAAAACACGTTACAAAGACTGTGAACTATGTCATACTGAATTGTGGTTTGTATTACCTGGTTGCGATATTATACAAAACAGCTCATCCATTTAGGTTGTAGCGGTATTTGATTGTTGAGAGACGTGGCAGCTTTCCTGTGAGTGGGCATGGTTTCAGTACAGACAGCAGACACGCGTTTGAGAGCAGAGAATGCTGCTTATTTTCTCAGGATTTTGATAGCTTATTTTGTTTACTTGACATTTTTTTTATATCATTCAAATTTGGTTTCCTCTTCTGGGATCGTTTAGAGCCCTTTGAAGCTGCATTTAAACTGCATTTTGGAAGTTCAAATTTGGGGGCACCATTAAACTCCATTACATGGAGAGAAATCTTAAAATGTTTTCCTCAAAAAACAGTCATCTTGGATGACAAGGGGGTGAGTACATTATCTGTAAATTTTTGTTCTGGAAGTGAACTAATCCTTTAATAACATTTTCTGTGGTCTGACAAACTCAGAACACACATTTAATATTGCTTTGCACAAACTTTAAACTATAATGAACAGTTTACAAACTAGAATGGGCAAATTTCTGAGTGATGTACAAACTAGCACAGTGTAGAAGTCCACCCAAAAGGACAATGGTCAAATGTACGGTTTAGTATAATATCTTTGAAATACACACAGTGTTCCAGAGAACTTAATATTAAAGGGATAGTTCACCCAAAAATGAACATTCTGTCAACATTTACTACCCTCAGTTTGTTCCAAACCGGCATGAGTTTCTTGGACATCACAGAGGACATTTTGAAAACTGTGATTAACCAGTCAGTCTCTGGTCCCCATATTATGGAAGATAGTGATTACCAGCAATTGTTTGGGAAACCACTTTCTTCAAAATCGTCTTTTATGTTTAACAGAAGAAAGAAAAAAAAAAACTCACACAGGTTTGGACCAACTTGAGGGTGAGTTAATGGTGACAGAATTTTCATTTTTGGGTAAACTATTCCTTCAATGTCTAAACAGTGTTCATGGAAATCAGATCTCTTTAAATGTAGAAAGGTTTGTTTGAGGGTAAAGAATTAGGGACAGAAAATATGGTAACATTTTACAATAAGGTCCCATCAGTTAAAGTGCCCCTATTATGGATTATGAAAGGTTCATATTTTGGTTTTGGGAGTCCCCATTAACAGGTTGACATGCATGCAAGGTAAAAAAAAAAAAAAACACTTTCATTGTCTCAATGACTCCCAAATGATTCACTTAACGATTCATTTCCTCCTTTTCTTGACGCTAATCTGTGGCGACTGGTCTGATGACCCTGTCTATTGTGATTGGTCTCATGCGTGCAGCACACGTCGGAAACTGAACGCCCGTCACCATTACATTAAACACCCAAACAGCCATGGTATATGTGTTAGCCCAACTCAGAAACGTATTGATGATAGCACTGCAGTTCGTACACCA
Organism: Labeo rohita; assembly: GCF_022985175.1. Taxonomy (NCBI): domain Eukaryota; kingdom Metazoa; phylum Chordata; class Actinopteri; order Cypriniformes; family Cyprinidae; genus Labeo; species Labeo rohita. The sequence continues at coordinate 26,002,614 of NC_066873.1, forward strand.
ACGTGCTGCATTCTTTATCAGATAACTAAATACATATTTTTCATGCTACAGAGTACATGAGAGCAACAATTTTTAAAGGATTACTCCACTTTCAGAATAAAAATGTCCTGATAATTTACTCACCCCCATGCTATCCAAGATATTCATGTCTTTCTTACTTCAGTCGCAAAGAAATTACATTTTTTTGAGGAAAACATTCCAGGATTTTTCTCTATATAGTCAACTTCAGTGGTGCTCAATGGATTGAGGGTTAAAAATGCTGTTTCAATGCAGATTCAAAGGACTCTAAATGACCCCAGCCGAGGAATAAGCGTCTTATCTAGCAAAACGATTGGTCCTTTTATTTAAAAAAATTCATTTTTATACACTTTTTAACCACAAATGCTCATCTTGTCTAGCTCTGTGATGCACATGCGTACTCTGTGCAGTCCAGTTCAACACAGTTAGGGTATATCAAAAAACTCCCAATTTTCTCCTCCAACTTCAAAATTGCCCTACATCGCTGTTTTACCTTTTTGTAAAGAGCGTTGAACCCTCCTTGTACGTTCACTTTGTAAACACTGGGTCGGTACTTCTGCAGCGATGTAGGACAATTTAAAATTTGGAGAGGAAAGTGAGATAGGAGTTTTTGACATACTCTAACTGTACACTAACAGATTTACCCTCACAGTGCAGAGCACAGCGTCTTCTCAACATGATGCTATCCACAGGAATTTGCTACAGCAGAGGTCTTCAACCCTGTTTCCACTGTCCTGAAGTGTTTAGCTACAACCCTAATCAAACACACCTAAAGTGGCTTAAAAATTGCTGGCAGGTGTGCTGAAGCTGGTTGGAAATAAATAACTGTGAGAGTCGTCCCCAGGAGCAGCAAGTGTGCAACAATGTTTCATGTTGACATTAACATGAAACAGCTAAAGATTTGTTTTAAATCGGCACGTTTACATGACTCGGAGTCAACTTTTTCTTTTGAAAGATAATAACTTTATACACTGAGCACTTTCAGATTTAAAACTTTGCAGGATGTTTTCATTCTCCTAGAATGCTGTTACACACTGCATGAAAGGTCATTTTCAGAAATCCATAATAGCGGCACTTTAACGTTAATAATAAGCTGTTCATTGTTAGTAAATGCTATGCATCCTCATTTTAAAGTATTGCCCAAAATATCATTAGGTGAGAAAGCAAAGAGTGTTTTGATGGTCACATCAGAAGAGCCGTGTTTCTGTCTCAGTTCCTTTTAGGACAGACAGGGTAAAACTACTTAGAGAAAATTAGTTTCTCTCCATGTGTGTGTGTTTAAGTGTGCCTGTGTACATGTTCCTCTTCTCATGAAAGCACTTGAGGTGTCCTTTGGTCCTGTGGATCCACATATTAAAGTGCTCTCCCAATGCAAACACACACGCACAATAATTAACCTTTACTATGCTTTCAAAGCCCATAGCCCATAATTATACACTGCAGAAGATGATGATTCGAAAGAGAAGGTTTCAGAACCCAAATAGTGTTTTTTAACATTTGTGTTTTTCTCTCTTATTCTGTGTTTATCTAACAGTCTTTACAAGACCTGGAGGGTGTCTCTCTCTACACGCTATCTCCCAGCAGCCCTTGCTCTCCTACTCTCACCCCTTTGGCCACCCAACACCACCTGCAGTTACTCCAACAACAGTTGCTACAGCAGCAACAACAAACACAGATCGCTGTAGCACAGGTAAGACATTGCTTCTACCCATTTCTAGCTCTAGGAGGCGCTGCAGCTCTATGAAATATGCAGCAGATGATTTTGTATTTTCAGACTGTTTCACAATCATCTGCTCTGCACCTAGAATATAGATCTATTCATCTACTCCAGCAATTTCAGAGGCACATTTTCTGCATAACCCTACTCATTTCTCTCTGTTGAAATTATTTCTGATAGCCATTGTTATAAAGCACTCACATACCCTATAAGCCCAAATTATTCTCTATAACCATGAGGAAGCAAAGATAAATATAGAGGAGACAGAGCTAGGCGCTGATAGAGGCAATCATCTCCACACGTTTGCCTGTTCATATACTAAGTCATTTTTGTCATTCTGTCTCCGACTATATTAGCTCTTATTTGGGATAGTGTGTAGGGATCAGATGCTGTTATGGTTATAATGTTCTGTCAGAGAGAGAGGAAGCTGATGTGCTCTCAACTCTGATTCAGCACAGTCATGCTACTGCATGGCAATAGCTTGGATAATGATATTGACGTACAATCACCACCCGCCCAGAAGAACATTTTGCTGCTCAGAGATTGCTCTTTCATATCTCAGGAGATTTTGTTTTTAGTTTTTTTTTTTTTGGGGTGTCAACCTTTTCTCAGATTTCTTAACAAATGAGACAAAATGTGTCTCTTAAACTTAATTTGTATAGCAGAGTTTATATTTAAACTTTAAATATTTAAAAATGTATTTGTTTGTTTGTTGATGTTTGTGGGATCTCTTTTAAAAGTCTAGAGGACTGGTTCCCTGCCAGGGGGCCTCAGCACTTGCAAGGGGGGATGCAAGACATCTTAAAATGATTTAAAATAAAACATTCCACTACACACTGCCAGTCAAAAAGATTTTTAATGTTTTTTAAAGAAGTCTCTTCTACTCACCATGCCTGCATTTACGTACAGCAAAAACAATACGATTTTTAAATAGTTTTACTATTTAAAATAACTTTTTTTTGTTTGAATATGTTTTAAAATGTAATTTATTCCTGTCAACTAAGCTAAATTTTCAGCATCATTGCGCAGTGTCACTTCAGTGTCACATGATCCTTCAGAAATCATTCTAATATGCTGCTTTGCTGTTCAAGAGACATTTTATTATTGTCATTATTATTATTATTATTATTATTATCAATATTTAAAACAGTTAAGTACATTTTTTCAGGGTTCTTTGATGAATAGAAAGATCCAAAGATCAGCATTTATCTGAAATAAAAAGCTTTTGTAACATTATACACTATAACATTCAATAGCTTGGAGTCAGTATATATATATATATATATATATATAATTTTATACAATATTTGGAAAAGAAATTATAGAAATTAATGCTTTTATTTAACAAGGATGCTTTAAATTGATCAAGATAAAGATGATAAAGACATTTAAAATGTTACAAACGATTTCTATTTCAAATAAATGATGTTCTTTTAAATGTTCTATTCATAAAAAAAACCCAAAACATGAAAAAAAAAAAAATTTACTCTGTTTTCGACATAATAATAATAATGAAAGATCATGCGACTGGAGTAATGATGCTAAAAATTCAGCATTGAAATCACAGGAATAAATTCAATTTTAAAATTTATTCAAATAGAAAACAGTTATTTAAATATTAAAAATATTTCACATTTTAACAGTTTTTTTTCTGTAATTTACATCAAATAAATGCAGGCTCGGTGAGCAGAAGTGGCTTCTTAAAAAAAAACAAACAAAAAAAACATTACAAATCTTACTGTTCAAAAACTTTTGACTGGTAGTGTATGTCATTAGTTATTGTATTTAATTATATTAATATTGCCACTCCTAGTTTCAGTAAATAAAAAGAAAAAAAAACAGCTTTGTCATTATAGTTGGCATTTCAGAAATGTCCCCTGCTGCTCAGGAGGAGATTACTGGGCTATTTTTTTTTTGACAATAAGTCTCTGTGTGCTCTCCATTCATCTCATTGCTTTCTAGGCGAAACAACCGAGATATTCAAGAAATGTTATTTTCTTTCCTATGGGCTGAATCTCCTAAACAGCTGCACAAATGATGACAACAACAAAATAAAGCCACTGCAGAAAGCCACTTTAGATTCTTTAAAAATGGTTGATTAATGGAGTACTAGATTAAAAGCTTAATATGTGTCATTGCTACCGATACACTAAAAACACAGGTTAGTAGTTGGAGAATCAACTCCAAACGACTAGGATTACCTGCCTGTAAGTTATGATATCTTTCAGTAAGACTGGCACGATTCCCTAGTCGTGACTGATTGTGTCTCTGCTGTAGGTGCAACTTTTAAAGGATCAGCTGGCTGCAGAAACGGCTGCCCGCATGGAGGCGCAGGCCAGAACTCACCAGCTGTTGCTGCAGAACCGAGACTTACTGCAACATACAGCCCTGCTGGTGAAACACCTCAGCCAACTGGAGATCAGAGTCAGTGGAGCCACACAGAGTAAGACACATGTGCAAACACAACACTTCCCATAATCCTGAAGGGACCTCCACAAATTGAAGAAGTCACTCCCATTAAAACATTACAAATTTTCTGATAGAATTAGTCTCTCTTCACTCTAAAACATATTAAATATTTGAATATTTAGAAATAAAAAAAGACACTCCCCTCCCTCCAAACAGAGCTCTCATAGAACACAAGACACATAAACGAGCCAGAATGCTCTACATTTCTTGAAATAGTAATGTCTCAACATTAAACATTGATTGTCAGTCTTTATTCACCTGTTTCTTGTGGGGTTTTTTTTTTAAATCCATAAACATAAGTAGTGAAAATGACATTACTAATGTCATAGAATAGCATAGTTTAATAATAGCGGGGCAGATTGTAATGCAGTGTTAAAACGTTCCCCATCAGCGCGACTGGAATATAAATCTGGTTAGTGTCTTCTGATGGTTTGCCAAGCATTAATAAAATATAAACTGGTAAATAACAGATTGGTGTAAAAATAATAGCATATTTGTCTCATGGTAAAATAAATATTCAGCAATATCTTCAAAATGCTTTTGAATTTTTTTCTCTGTATAGTGTTGCTATGGCAACTAGTAAATACCGTAAATTTAGTTATGCTGGCATGTGTGGAAATATTTAAACCACATGTGTTACAATTAACCCCGCATTAGTTGCCCCACACACCCCTACTCACTCTCGTGTCGTTCCAAACTAGTAAGACATTCATTATTTTAGAAACACAGATTAGGATTTTTTTTATGAAATCTGAGCTTTCTGACCCTACGTAGACAGCAGTGCGTTGTGGTAGACTGGCACGGAAGAGAAGAAATTGTTGAATAACATCATTATTTTGTTTTGTTTGTGCACAAAAAGTATTCTTGTAGCTTCATAAACTTAAGGTTGAACCACTGATGGACTATTACATGGACTATTTTACCGATGTCCTTACTACATTTCTGGGGCTTGGACATGGTAAATGTGTTGCTGTTTATGTACGGTCAGATACTCTCAGATTTCATTAAAAATACCTTAATTTGTGTTCTGAAGATGAACAAAGGTCTTACAGGTTTGGAACAACACGAGAGTGAGTAATTAATGACAGAATAAACATTTTTGGGTGACCTATCCCTATGTGTTTATTGCAAAATATTCAATTATTTCATTTGTTTTAAAGTGTAGAGAGACTAATTTACTGGATTAAAATTTTATTACATTTATTTATTTATTGCTGCTGAAATTAAAAAATATATATATTATAAAATAGATTAAGTTGTTTTAAATCAGTATTTCCCAATATTGCTGTTGAGACTTTATTTTTGATCAAATAATGAATGGTTATGTATATTAACAAGAATTTAAGCATGTATTTTTTCACATTTTTATTTGCTTAATAAATGTGTTTTTGTGATTTTTGAAAATACCTTTTTGTTTTTAGTCAAACATTTTATTACTGTGTCGGCGTCGACAGCCTTGTGGGAAGTTCGACAGCTCCGGGCGTTCCGTGTTCGAATCCCGACTCGAGGACCTTTTCCGATCCCGCCCCCATCTCTCTCTCCCTCTTTGCTTCCTGTCACATTTGATCTGTCCTGTCTTAATAAAGGCAAAAATGCCAAAAAATAACTCTTTTAAAAACATTATATTACTGTAACTCAACTCTTAGTTTGGTTCATAGCTAAGACCCTAAGATATTTCGACAAAGAAAATGAATGGGAAAAATAGTCCCAGAACCCAGACTTCTGAAAAACTGGGCGGTCACTGCTGTACTCTAGTACAGTCATAGACACGCACACATTATTTTTTGGCAGGCTGGGATGTTATTGAGTTGGTTGGTGTACACTAATCTATTTCAGAGTTTAGTGCAGGAGTTTATTGGGTTTGATTCATCAGCACTGGGCTCAGTGCCGACTATTACTTTCAGAGTGTGTGTGTGTGTGTGTGTGCATGCATATGCTTATGCCTGGTGGGATCATGGTGGTGTACTTGCTGGATGGTATGACCGGTCATTTGGACAGTTATTGAAATAGTCTGTCATTATTATGCCCTTGAGTGTCTGTCACTGAAGAGCTACTGTACATCCAGTCTCCCAACAGCAGATTTTTTTAATCGTAAGCTTCATTTACATAAGTGTTCAAAACATACCATAGGTATGACATCCACATCCTCTATTGTTATTGACTGTTTCAGGTTGAGTATTAAGACCTTGACTTTATGCTTCAAACTTAAATTTGTGTTTTCTAGAAGAAGAATCGCCATGGAGTAGTGTGCCCCCTTTGTCTCTCTCCCTCAACCTGAAGAACCTCTACACCCCTCACTCAGACCAGCCCGTCACCTCAACTCCAGCAGGACAGCCAGAAAATCATCCCGTCTCCTCCCACGCTGAGTCCTACCTCAATCTGCTTAACCTGCGTGGTGCTCACACTATTACGACCAATGGGAAGCCAGCGAGTGTGAGAAATGAAGCAGGACTGGACGCAGCAAGAAGAGAAGTTGCTAAGCTAGAAACTCGGAATTCAACGCCACTTGATGAGAGGTAACAACACAAGAGAACAGCACTTAAACTGACTTATATACAGATAAATTGGTTTAAGTCTGGCATACAAAGATTTACAACTCAATGGGAGCCAGTGGGTTGAAGGTCCAAACTGCAGTTTCAATGCAGCTTCAAAGGGCTCTACACGATCCCAACCAAGAAATAAGAGTCTTATGTAACAAAACGTTCTGTCATTTTCTAAAAATTAAAAAATAAAAAAAGTATATACTTCTTAAACACAAATGCTCATCTTGCACTAGCTCGACTTCACAGTGGAAAGGTCACGCCTGATATAACAGGAAGTACTGACTCAGTGTTTACAAAGTGAATGTGCAAAGGAAGTCAAACGCCTTACCTTTTTAAACCGGAATACACAGATGATGAACTAACAACGTATGACCTTTCCAACTTGATTACATAATGCATGAAGTTGCGAACATGCATTGTAGAGATGCAGCATTTGTGGTTAAAAAGTATACTATTATTATTATTTATTATTATTATTATTTTAAGAGAATGACCAATCGTTTCACTAGATAAGACCCTTATTCCTCAGCTGGGATTGTGTAGAGCCCTTTGAAGTTGAACTGAAATTGCAGTTTGGACCTTCAGCTAATCCTTTGATGACAAGAATGTTTCTTGAGAACCAAACCAGCATATTAGAATGATTTCTGAAGGATCATGTGACACCGAAAACTTGAGAATAGCTGCTGAAAATGTAGCTTTGCCATCATAGGAATAAACAACATTTTGAAATATATTAAAATATAAAAACAGATATCTTAATTTGTAAATATCTTATAAAATAATATGTTTTTACTCTATTCTTGATTAAACAAATGCTGCCTTGGTGAGCATACGAGGGTTCTTTTAAAAAACAAACAAAAGAAAATCCAAAACTTTTCAACTGAAGTATATAAAAAGAATGTGAGAAAGAAAGAGATAAGTGCAGAAAGCCAATGTTAGAGCACTGTTGATTGTGTTGAAAGTTTCCTAGTCAGTTGAATTGCTCCGTTCCGATCTGTAATTTAAACGTACTGAAATTTGAGCTGCAACATCTGGACAAAATAATCACAGTGTGTCAGTGTGTGGAACGGACTAGAGCAGCACCAAAACAAACCCAGAAATACAACAGAACTACAAAAAGTTTCAGCCATTATGGGTCTCAGACTCTCCAAAACGTTGAAAACGATTGAGCAGATGTTTATGTTTGTGAAGGTTTGACTTTTTAACCACATTTGGCTGGTGTTTGGGTTTTCTGAAACTAGTTCACATAATCCCACTTCCTCTCTGACCTCCTTCTTTCCTCTCCTCACTCCATACACAGACAGCAGACTTGTCGGAATGGATATTGGTTGTGAGCAATGTAAACAAATCTAATGAAAGTGTATAAGGAGGCAGAGAGCAATCTTTCCACACTGACTTTTGGCTGGCAAGTTTCCTTGAATAGTAATGGAAAATTTTGACCTTTGTTGGGTGCTGCACATTCATTGCTCTCTCCGGGTGTGGATAGCACCAGTGGTAAACAGTTGTTGGGGAAGCAACACACCTACACCCATTCTTTCACTAGTACTTCTTCTGCTAGGGATTTCTTGCTTTGATTGGTTAGTCATAGATTGCGTAATTTTTATGTAACAAAAAGAGTGAAAGCATGTAAATATGTGTTTTTGTGATTGTATGCGTGTATGCTTGCTTCTCTATCTCTATGTGTGTGTGTCTATAAATGTATTCAAGAGTGTGTGTCTGGGAGAGTGATTTATTTTACAATTATCACGTCCAATTATCACGTCCCTGTGGATAGCTGGTCAGTCTCTCTCACACAGAAAACATTAATTTTCACACTTTATTAGAGCAATTTAGAGCTTGCAGAAAACCTCACACTTGCGTACACACACACAAATAAAATACACACTTACTGATTTATATACACTGACAGCAACACTCACAGGTCTAGGGAAAGACTCAAAAATATGCACATGGTCACTCTAACACATGCATCATGAACAATTTGCTGTGAAAATACATACAGTACAACGGAAGTCCTCCTTTTTTTAAAATTAGCATGTATTGCTTTTAGTATGATCATGAGTAGTATAAGTGTATTACTGTTAAAAGGAAAGTTCTGGATGAGTTCTGATTTCCTTATAGTATGTTGTAGCAGAAAATACAAAGCCAGCACAACACTGAGCGCAACTGCATTTTATTAAAGCAAAGAAAATGAAAACAAAACAAAACAAAACAACATGTATCAAGACCTCTGACTAGACTTGATTTGAAAGACAATTCTCATGACACTAAAATGAGCTTTGGTACGGACGGCTACACTAGACTAGGGCTATACACTATATACACAAATGAACTAGCAAGACCCAGTTGTATATAATCAGGGCTCGTGCAGGAAATACTTGTGGCTGTGTTCATAATGGAATACTAATGTATTCCTTACTGTATATTGTGCAGTATAAAAACTAACCTTTCAACGTAGAATGCTACATCATCGTCAGATGACCTAATTTACATGAAACTCATTGTCTATATTCTGGTTAACCTTTTAATTTACTATTTCTAATATCTCCCAGAATCGCCTTTTATTTGGACATATGCAGCTATACAGTAAATCATTTTTCAGTTATGGTAGATATTCACAATAAGTGGTTTACATGACCTAAAATGAATACAGAAGTAAGCAAGGTGTCTCTGATTTTTAAACTGAAATATTGTCTTAATCTAGTCATAACTGGGTTCAGTCAGGTTAATGTTTACTGTACATGCCACTTTCATAAGTGTTAGTGCAGTCCAGTTCATTGAGGCCATTATGATTAGTTTATATACTTTTATTGAACAGGGACACTTTAATTTGATAAAACGTGACAGTAAAGACATTTATAATGTTACAAAAGATTTTCTTATTTCAAATAAATACTTTTTTTTTTAGATTTCTATTAATCCAACAATTGCAAAAAAATGGATCAACAACCATTTTAACATTGATAAAAATAAAAAATGTTTCTTGAGCAGCAAATCAGCATATTAGAATGATTTCTAAAGGATCATGTGACTCTAAAGACTAAAATTCAGCTTTGCCATCACAGAAATAAATTACATTATAATAACATATTACCATAGAAAAAGTTATTTTTAATTGTAGTAATATTTTAACATTAAAGGGATAATTCACCCAAAAATGAAAATTACATCATGAATTATTCGCCCTCAAGCCTAGCTGTACATGACTGTCATATTTCAGACTAATACAGATGGAGTTACATTAAAAAACATCCTGGCTCTTGTATGGTCCAGTTGTGTCCCGAGTTCAAATCCCGCCTCGTGGCCCTTTCCAGATCCCACCCCTCTCTCTCTCTCTGCTACTTACTTTCTGTCTCATCTCCACTGTCCTGTCAAAAAAATGGAAAAAGGCCCAAACAAAAAATGTCCTGGCTCTTCCAAGCTTTATAATGGCAGTGAATGGCTGTTGAGATTTTGAAGCAAAATAAAGGGCATCTATCCATCATAAAAGTACTCCATACGGCTCCAGGAGGTTAATAAAGGCTAACTAAAGTGAATTGATGCATTTGTGTAGGAAAAATATCCATATTTACAATTTTATAGACTATAATCTCTAGCTGTTGCTAACTGTTGTACGCACATTCACGAGAGAATGGCTGTCCAGTGGCGTTTACAAATTAGAAGTACAAAACGAGGATTTATAAAAATGTTGGTGGATTTCGATTTAAGCCTAGAGGAGACCAGTTTTCCTTTGCTGTAAACAAAACTTGGTTTTCACAAGCATATTCTCACCAGAGCTTATGGTATGCCTACATCCTATATCATCTGCTGGAATGCCACTCTCTTGTGAACGCACATAGTGGAACGCAGTTAGTGGAAGCTAGAAATCATGGTTTATAAAGTTATAAATATAGATATTTTTCATACACAAACGCATTGACTCGCATTGAAAAGGCCTTCATTAACCCCCTGGTGCTGTGTGGAGCACTTTTATGATGGATGGAAGCGCTCTTTTGGGCTTTAAAATCTTGACCCCCATTATAAAGCTTGGAAGAACCAAAACATTTTTTTATATAACTGCAATTGTAAGTCACACACCTAGGATGGCTAGATGGTGAGTAAAACATGGGGTAATTTTCATTTTTGAACTATCCCTTTAACATTAAAACATGTATAAGAAAACATGAGACATTTTTGAATGCTAGTATATTATATATGCTGTAGAGCGAGAGAGGTGAATTGTACTGTTGTTGTTGTTGTATTTGTACTGTAGTGTGGCATTTCGTAATTACATTCACTCGCTGGACAATATGCAGTCTTTGTATGACCTGTTTTTTACAGTACACTTCAAAACTCTGCTGCATCACAGTCATAAGTAATGAGGAAGTAGAGCCACAGTGTAGAAACGGTTCAGTGTCATGTCGTGTGTGTGTGTGTGTGTGTCTGCTGGGGCCCAGTGTGTGTCCATCAGTGACTCCTCACTTTGACTGTGGTTTTGTACACCTGCCCATCATTTGTTCATTTGTCTGTCACTCCTGGTGTTAATGTCAGCGTGAACTCTACTTGAGATGGATTCTGTCTGTCCCCCTATGCCAGTCATGAGTGCCATTTCTTTCTTTATTGCTTTGGAACTCCTTGCATCTTGCTCCCCTCTGTTTATATCTCTGCTGTCTTTTATCCCTCTCCACATGCGATGTTGCTTATTTATTATCTGCCCTTCCAGAAACTGTCTCTGTTGATTAAGTTGAATTCAGCACTGTAGGTCACTGCGCACTAGGACAGTTTTCAAGGCCTCAGAACTGTGTGATCTTTAGCTTGTTTGTGTGTGTTTGTGTTAATGTAAAAGGGATGAATGCATGGACGGATTTAATGTCATGGATTAGTCTATCTGCTGTTGTATTGATCTACCATAATCTCCACTCGCTGCTTGATTACTGCTACTCAGGCTAATCACAAGTGTCTGTGTGTGTGTGTTTACTGAAAGTTAGAATACAGTACATGACTTTTGGCCTGATTTTTCCACAAATTATCAGTCTGGATGAGCTGCCAGTCAGTTGGCAGTCTGAGTTTATATATTTAGTAGAAAATTGGATAGTGTATGATGGGCACAGATTCCTTTTTTTTTTTTTTTTTTTTTTGAGTTTTTAGATTGTGATTCCATCCAGTCAGAGGATATCAAAAATGTTTAATATTTAGAAATTTTAGAATACTTAATGTTTTCATTTGTTATGCATCTCCTAGCAACGAGGTGGAATGATGAGTTTGGAATGATTTGGAAGTCGGGTAGTGTGTGATCCTCAGTCGTTTAGTGTATGATCCCCGTTTTCTCCTCATATGATGCATATTGTTTTAAAGGGGTCATCGGATGCAAAGTTCACTTTTACATGTTGTTTAAACATTAATGTGTGTTGGTAGTGTATGTACACATCTACCGTATAATGATAAAAATCCAGGCAGTGGTTTTTAACTAATCTGTGAAAATAATATCCCCTTTCTCACATTGACAGAGGCCGCTCCAACGATAGTTGATTGACATGAGCGTCTTACCTCAGATCTGCCATAAATCAGCTGTAACAGTCCGACCTCCATTGTTTTGATGCCGGAGCAGGGATTAGACAAGTAAATTAGACAAGAATATCTCAGATTGAGCGATTGAGGTGTTGTGTTGCTGGATGTAATAATGAACATAGTGGTCGTTATTTACTCCCAACATCTGAGCTGCTGAAGATGCAGTGGATTACGATTGTTTGTGAAGGGAATGCGCCTCCCGATCTATATCCATCTGTGTTCACGCAAATCATTTGTGATCCAGCTTCACTTACAGCAAAAGTGAGTATAAGGGTTTTTTACGAATCTTTGTGTTCGCCTTTCCTAATAACGTGCTAGTTAGCAAGTTTAGCTGCTAAACACGGCTAAATGCGGCTGAAGTAAACAGGCTCGTCACTCCACAGAGACAAGAGAGGGGCAGGGCGAGCAGAGCTCATTAACATTTAAAGCAACCTCAACCAGAACAGGATGATTTTTGCGGAGCTGATTTTAGCGAGGTAAAATTGGTGTTGTTTTACACAACCATTGAGAATTTTTAACCAAAGTATATTATAGATTTCTCATTAAGAATCATATCAACTTGTTGAAAATTGGCATCCGATGACCCCTTTAAAATGTGTTCATGCAGTGTATTTCAGCTTTTAGGTAAACTTTGGGGACAAACTTTGTACACAAAAGTGAGCTAAACATGACAGAGACTCCATTTAGTGATGTTTAGTGAATTCTCAAAATGCAAAACAAAGAAAATGACTTAATAAACACCCTAATTAATGCTTATGAAAACATTAGAGTTAATTTATGATGTTTATGCGTAATAGATTAAATCAGCTTAGTATAAAAACAATAGAAGTCAATGGAAAGTGCATTTGGTAGGATTCTATAATGATAATGATTGCAGTGTTGCATTGGGAGTCTGATCGGATGTTTTTCCAGATGGTTTTCTCAGGTGTTTAGGTGAAGAGGTTTGTGTGAGTGTGAGAGTGAAAGGGAGAGAGACTTATTTTTGTTTTTCTCTGCTCAGGTGCACGTGTGAGGAGCCTCCCCTTCTGATTATCCACTTCCTCCTGTAACAGCCTTCTTCCTCTTCTCTAATCTTCTAACCCTCTCTGATGCTCTCTCTCCATCTCATACCCTCACCTGACCTCTCTTCCTTAGTCTGAAATTGCTGATTTCTGTTTCCTCTCCAATCCTCTCCTCTCTTCTACACTTTACCAACCTCCTGTGAGTATAACAGTAATTGTACTTTCTTTAATTACAGTGGCATGCTAAATGAATGATGAATGATTACAGTGGTGTGTGTGTGTGTGTGTGCTCAGATGTCCATAATGATGGATTTACTCTGTATGTTTGTGCGCTTGTGCGGTCAGGTTTTACCTACATTGTGCTAAAGCTGAAATCAGCTTGTGAGGCCTCTAAAAGAAAAACATAATGCACTGAAATTACAAATGACAAAATGGCAATAATGATCAAGTGATATCCTGATCTTTCTGGAATTGTGTCGATAGCCATAATTAGATGATATTTTGCTAAGCTTGTTATTGTGCCGGTATTTTGGCAGGTTTCATATTCTGTGTGGTGGAATTTTTCCAATAAGTTTAAACTGATTTTTACCTTTAATGGACATTTTACCTTTATAAGGCCATTTTTGTTCTAACATAATTAAATGTATGCATAATCTTTTGTGTCAAATTTTTTAATGTAATCAATGGATTCAAATAGTAAGACACTATAGTGCTGTTACCAATCAAATGAAATCATATCAACAAATTTTTTGTTTGCAATGCAAAGGTGGCACAGAATCTGAATCTGAAGTGGCATTTACGCAGGACATAAATACATTTAACCTGCAGTTACTGTACAAATGCGTAATTCATAGTTTTGATGTTTCATAAAAATTATTTGGGGGAAATAAAGGGGAAAATATACTTTAAATATAAGCCTAAAATCGCCAGTAGGTGGCTGCAGATCACTGCATGAGTCATTGAGTCATTCATTCAACCGATTCATTCAAGCGGCTGATTGCTTCAGCAACAAAACACTGTTGTGTGTTGCTCAGAGATGCAAAACAGTTCTGCTGTGGCTTTGTTTAAAGCTATTTTTGTTTTCAAAAAAAAAAAACTGTTTTGTCTATTCACTTCTTGTTTATTTGGAGAAAAACGTCACTCTTTGTGTGATATTAACTATATCAGATGATATAATTAGAAAAAGAGTCATACGAGGGAATTTTTTGCCACCTTATCTTTGAATTTTTGTATTTTAATAGACTAAATCGCACAATGAAAGTGTATGTGTGCACTGTGTGTTTTTGTTTGGTTTTTGTGATGTCTTCGATAACGTCAAATCGCACATCGTTTAAACAACAATTGCGATATTATCGAAGATGATATATATCGCACACCTCTATTCTGTACCATTTTTCTTTATGATTTTATGCTATGCTATTTAAATATTTTTATCAATCACTTTTGGTGAGTGTTAACAACAAAGGTATATCTAAAAAATAATTCGGTTTAGAAGTAGGGAATGGAAGACAGTATGCTATTTAATCCTGTTTGGCTGGAAATCATGTTTGTGTGATGAATAGGTTTAAGGGTAGGACGAAGTAAATATTATCTTTGTATGAACAACATTGTGACACCTCAGTATAGGCCTCTGTGTGTGATACTGAATTTATTGTTAGGGCTTGTATCATGTAGTACACTGGCATACACTCTCATTAACAAAGTGGATTATGAAGTAAAGTTTATTGTGTGTTTGTGTGTGTGTTTGTGCTCTTTTGCTGTCAAATGTCAACAGGATTTAAATACTTTATTAAATACTTCATTATGCACATGTGGACTTCACGCACACTAAATTCCCCTTCAAGAATAAAAATAGCATCTATCTACACATACACACACATTACCATGATCAGGAGCAAGTCTAATGCTCTCCCTCAGGGAGCTTTTAATATTTCATCTGATGAACACAATATATCAGCAGCAGCCCCCATCCACAGCGCCTGTGCCTCCGCAACGGCTTAACAAGTGCAACATTGAATAATGAGATTTTATATTATGAGAAGTAAATTAAGCTCATTCTTTATTGATGCTATGGCATTTTACAGACTTAAGGTTATATTATTAGACTTATTAAATGGCTGGTGCGACATTTCATCGCAAGAGCTCCACTGCCTTTCAAAATATCTTTCCAGTATTCACAAGATTCATAAGAGCTCTTCACATTTACAAAGACCCATATATATATATATAATATCATGTACACTGAAAGTTGTTGCAATGCTAGACAGGAGAAACGTTATGGAAAATGTCATTATAGAAAAATATTGAAAATTAAATTACTGAGATTTTAGACACCCACAGGAAGACAAGTTAATATAAGATCCCCTGAGACGAAGAGACGGCAGGAGCCAGAGTGCTCTCTGGAAAGATGTGGAGGAGGAGATGTGACAGCGTTTGGTCGGGGGCCAGACAGAATTGCTGATGTGATCATATGCTAATTGGAGGAATTGAAAAGAAACAGAAAAATCTTAAACTTGGAGCTGAAGTCCAAGAACAAAAGGCTGTGGCTTTTATGTGAAGTTACACTGTGTTGGATTATATGTGTATTTATTAGTGCATCACTGACTGTAATACATTCATCTGATTGAGAGAAAAAGTGTATTATTATTAATAAAACGGACGAAAATATCCCATATACTTAGAATGAAGGCAGATCTTGTGTCGTGTCTGTGAAGCAGAACATCACTGAGACTTGGGGGTGGGCTCTTTTAACTTGAAACAATAACCAATCACTGACCAGCCACCTAGCAACTGCATAGCAACACATGAAAAACCTGTCCATCCATCTTAGAAGCTGCATAGCAACACTCTGACAATCACCCACGAGCACTGTGGCAACTTTTACAGAGCCAGAAAATGTACAGGTGTACATCTTCCTTAAGTAGCCTGCTATGTAGTGTTTAATGTATTTATTTACATTTTTTGCACATCATGTAGCTTGTCTTTACATGTGTTGAATGTGTATGAATGAAAGAGAAAGAGAGTCTAATGTTTTGCTTTCTCTGTCCCATGCTGAGTGACTGCATTGCAGTTATTTTTAGTAGAGCCATCAATACAAGAACCTGCAGCTCTGTCTCTCTTTTTCTCTCTCCCTCTCTTTCTCTACTTAATTCACCCAGCAGGGGAACTGTGGGACAGAGATAAGTGCACACACGCACATGCAGAATGGAGACTGTGTCTTAAAAAAATGTGTATGAGCTCTTTTTGATGATTCAGCACTGTGCACCACACAAGCTCATTCTCCCCGCTGCAGTTTCCATGCAGTTCTGACACAATGTCCTGACCAGACACGCCATGATAAGTGATAAAAGCCGTTCAACTGTGTATCAGCTGCTAATTATCTGCAATCATGACAGCAATGAGATATTTTAACTGGGTTCTATTTCTGCAGCGCTGTGCTGTGTGGCTCCGCCCACTGAAATCTCATTGGGCGCAAATCCACATGACTGATGACTGTACATTTAATCATCAAATACTTTCTTTCCAATAAATTTGTTGTATGCCTACAAAGACTTCAGAAAGCATAAATGTACGCATCATAAATATTGTCATTTTCAAATTTCCATTTAGCTTTTTTTTTTTTTAATTTTAATACTTAACTTAAATTTCAGTTACACTACCAGTCAAAAGTTTTTGAACACTTTGAAGAATTCTCTTCTGCTCACCAAGCCTGCTTTTATTTGATTCAAAGTAGAGCAAAAACAGTAAAATTGAAATATTTTTAGTATTTAAAATAACTGCTTTCTATCTGAAAATATTTTAAAATCTAATTTATTCCTGTGATTTCAAAGCTGAATTTTAGCATCATTAGCCCAGTTACATGATCCTTCAGAAATTATTTTAATATTCTGATTTGCTGCTCAAAAAACATTTATTATTATTATTATTATTATGTTGAAAACAAGTTCAGAAGAACAACATTTATCTGAATTAGAGATCATTTAAAGCATCCTTGCTAAATTAAAGTATTCATTATTATATTTTTATTTCATTTTACTCCCAGCTTATGAGTTTTATAGTGTATAATGTTACAAAATGTTGTATTTAATATTGATAATAATAATAAAAATGTTTCTTGACAGCAATTCAGCATATTAGAATGATATTAGAATGATAGAAGTAAAGACTGCAATAATGATGCTGAAAATTTAGCTTTGATCACAGGTATAAATTACATTTTAAAATATATTCAAATAGAAAGCAGTTCTTTTAAATAATAAAAATATTTCACAATATTACTGCTTTTGCTGTAAATATTGGATCAAATAGAGTGCAGGCTTGATGAGCAGAAAATACTACTTCAAAAAACGTTAAAAATCTTAAAGGAGAAGTCCACTTCCAAAACAAAAATTCACATGTAATTTTACCCCCTTGTCATGCAAGATGTTCATGTCTTTCTTCAGTCGTAAAGACATTACGACCAAATGCGGTTGTAAATGATCCCAGCTGAGAAAGAATGGTCTTGTCTAGCGTAATGATTGGTTATTTTAATAAAAATAATACAATTTATATACTTTTTAATGTCAAACGCTCATCTTGTCATACTCTGCTTGGACTGTTAGGGTCGAAAAACTCCCATCTCATGTTCTCCCTCAACTTCAAAATCGTCCTATATCGCTGTTTTACATTTTTTGTTAAGGGTGTTTGATCTTCTTTGCATGTTCACTTTGCAACTGTCTTGAGTCAGAATACACAGACTTCAGGGAGAGCAAAGCAAGACAAGTGTATGAGATTAAAAAGTATTTAAATTGTATTTTTTTAATGAAAATAACCAATCGTTTCGCTAGATAAGACCCTTCTTCCTCAGCTGGGATCGTTTACAACTGCATTTGGGATCGTTTGAAGCCGCATTTAAACTGCATTTTGGAAGTTCAAAATCGGGGCACCATAGCAGTCCATTATATGGAGAAAAATGCAGAAATGTTTTAGTCAAAAAACATAATTTCTTTACAACTAAAGAAAGAAAGACGTGAACATCTTATATGTGAGTACATTATATGTGAATCTATGTTTTGGAAGTGGACTTTTGACTGGTAGTGTATTTCCCAAACAACATTTACAATTTTTAATTTATTTTTTTTTAGTTTAGGTCTCATCTAATATTTATATTTCACCTTTAATTAATTTACATTTTTTAATACTGTTAGTTTTAGTTAACAATAACAACACTGCTTTTAAGACTTTCCTAATCTTTTGCTCCTTCTTTTCTTGGTGTTAACCAAACTGACTCTCATGGCGAATTGAACTAGCAGCGTGCCCTGTCATTCAGTCAGAAAGCAGACTGAAAATGATTCTTTCATGTAAAAGATTTTTCAAAAATACTGATTTGTTTACAAATCAGACTCCTGCATTGTGTCCGGTTGGGACAAATGTGTTATTGTCAGACAATGTGTCAGTATTTTTATACAACAGTGTTACCCAGAAAACACTAACTGACAAAATTTGCTTTTTTTATTTCCTTAGGTATAAACAAACGATCCCTAAACTGGACCCTCCTCCTCAGCCCCTGAACCGCAAGCGTTCAAATAGGACTCTCTCTCCTGGCGTCGAGGCAGAGTTAAGATTTTCAGCTGTAGCTGAACCTGTAAATGGAAACGTACTCTCAAACGTGAGCGGTAGCTCCTCATTTCCTGACATCACGCTACGTTCCATTTCCCCTGGGGATTTCTATTCTCACACTAACGGCAACAGTGTGTCATGTTCAGCCAGCGAGGATTCTGGCGTGCGCTCGGATGACAAATCCCTCATATCCCCCCAATCCAGAGACGACCCCTCTGATGACCAGAGCTCTGCGTTCATATCCACTTCCAGTACCTGCAGCAGCTTACCTGAGGATCATCCAGCTGTGGATGGTGTGACTCCACCGCATTCAACCACACCGCTGGGATACGAGCAAACCATCCCATTCTCTTCGCCTGTCAATGACACCTGTCTTCATATAAGCCTAAGCGAAGATGAGTTTCTAGAGGACGGCGCCTATAATGTCACCACCCCATGCAGGAGTTAAAAATACGTGAGAAATCACAATCCCACAGTACAAAAACATAATGAAGAAAGAAGGCATATTTGACAACTGAACTGTGTGATATTAGCCGCACTCTCACGCTGATGTTATTTTGCATATGATTTCGCTCTTTGTTTTGATCAACAACTCTCCGTTTTTGTATTCTAATATGACATCTTTCTTTATCTACAATTCCCTCGAATGATTTTATCTATAAAGCTTGCTGAAAGAATATTTAGTATGATGCAGAGTAGACTACTACTGACAGATGGATAGAGTGTATTTTTTTAGATTCAAAATGAATAGTTATTTTTAGCTGACTAAGCTGAATAGGAACTGCTTCTATTAGTGCTGCCGATGTGATTTTTAAATTATAAGTTCAAGGTTTTTTTTATTAGTGCAAATTGATTTATATATTGTTTGAATGTTATTTGGATGCTTAAGAGCAGTTATGTAGCAAAGAAACTCACAAGTATGTTAGCATGAGACATGACATGGTGAGAAATAGTTGAGGAACATAGAAATATGAAGAAATAGAGGTGGAAAAAAAATTATTTTCTTGCAGGAATTTAAAAACGGTGCCAATTTTGTTTTAAACGGTACAATGTGTGACTGAAATACTAAGTAAGGCAGCTTGAATGGATAGATGACTACAGACAAAAAAGGGACTTGATTATGTCTAGACAGAACCTCTCTGATTTAACACTTTACCAATCAAGGAAAAATGAGGGAAGATCATTATCACCTTTTCTAGGTGGAAAGGCAGCATATCACATCCTGTGAATGTGTACTCACTACACAGGTCGCACTGCTTTTCTCAGTTAACTAGTGCCACACTGTCCTTATGATCCCTTCTTCAAATAAACCACCAGATTATCTACTTAGGAACTTTAAAACAAAACTGAGCATTCATAGTAAAGCAAGTCCAAGCGTTTTTTAATATTGAAACAGTGTCTAATTTAATTCAAACACACCGAAGAAGTACTACAAATATATATTGACTACATGATCAGCTTTATTTTAAACAGACAGGAAAACTCAAGACTTCTATGACCTAAAACTGTGAAATAAGTGTGCCGGTTAATTAAAAAAAAAAAGTTTTTCATGGTTTCGTATTGAGTCATGCACTTCACAGAGCCATGGATTTGTGTATCACACAAAAGTATAATGTATCAGGATGAATAATAATGAAAGGAGGCAGATTACAGGTGGAAGAACAGGAGGGATTCAGTCATTATGAAAGCAATGGTGTGAGCAGGTGCTTTTTGCTGATATGGGTTAGCATGACACTTTGAGACAAGAAGGGATGGGAAGGAGAAAGGAAGAAGAAGGAAGTAGAGGAAGGAGATGAAAAAAAAGAGAAAAAAATGGTGTTTTATATGTATTGTTTAAATAAAGAAGCAGTGGTTATGGCAAGAAATGTCATGAATGAATAAACAAATTTTGTTTTTGGACTTGTTAAAATTTGTTTTTATTAAGGGTTCAAGCACGTAGCGCTGAAACCCTATTGTAATTGTTAGAATGGTCATAAAGCTGATTGTGCAGACCAAACTGTAAGTCGTAGAGACTTGAAACTTGGAGGGATGGTAGTACTCACACCGGCTACAATGTGACCAAGGCTTGCCCCAATCGGCCTGATGGGGGCGCTACAGCGAACAAAAGTACGAAATCGCTCTTAACTCCTATGTCACAGGCTCAAGTGTCTTATGTCGCTGGAATCCTTGGCTCATGACGGACAAAACAGAAATTTTCAGTTATTTCGCATTTTTTTTAAAAACCTATTTTTCAAGCTAGTCCTAGGTTTTTCGCCCAATCGGAACCAAACCAGTGCAGAAAGATTGTCTCAGTCTGAGATCACAGGAAAAGTGCAGCACAGCTTGGCCACTTGGTGGCACTATTAGAGGGGGGGAAAAAAATGCCACAAGCCTCTATAAGGGCATTTGCATATCTCAAAAACCATGGCTGCCACTGGCTGATGAAGTTTGAGCACCTGTTAGACAAGGTTAACGGAGGCCGATTGGAACGAAACTTGATGGGCCTGTTCAATTCATGGCCCCAAAGGTCTGAGAGAAATTGTGAATGATTTTAGGGCAAGCGGTTTTTCACACATACACGTGATATTCATATCTTATGATAGAACTCCTCATTCTGAACAACTTTGCCTCTAGAAACACTGCTGTCAATCAAATCGTTTGTTAAATGATTGAAAAAAAAACCCTACTTTTGAGAACTATTCCTAGGTTCTTTTTCCATGTTTGCTTAAATGCCTTAAAGCATTTGAACCCTGGTAATCGCTGCTATATTTATTATTATTTTTGCATCATCATTTGAAAACAAGTTCAGTTTTCTATGTACACGTGAAATATTTTCCACTTATGAAAAACTTTGAAAAATACTGATCAGAGAAATGAAATATTTAATATTACCAAATATCCTATGCAAATTAAGCAGTGCAAAGTAAAATAATCATGCATGCGAATATTTTTTTATGGACAAAAGACTCCTCACTGACAGCAGGTTTTTTCATCTTATCAGTATTCATCTTTCTTCAGCAATGTGATATTCTGGTCATTAAATTTTCTCACTTTTGTGTTTGACATAATGACTGGCCTTTTTCTTACTGTGTCTAGCAATCTGGCCCTACTGACAAGTGGCCAATTTATGAGCTCAATGGGGGAGAATTCAAGATGCCACTGATTTTTGATAGTCCATAATTTGTCAAGTATTTGAATCCTACCAGCTTCCACCATTTTATTCCTTGAAACAACATGATCTTAAGCTTTATCTATGCTGTTGTGCTCAGAAATGATAAATGGCGGAATAAAATCTGTATCAGTGTAGGCTGTGGGACTCTCCCTGCTTCCCACTCCACTTACAGCAGAAATAAGGGAATCCCTTTTCTGCAGGATACTCATTTCACAAGGGACAAGGGATATTCCTCTTACTTCATCCTCCTTGAGAGAGGAAGAGGGTAAAGGGGGATGGTAATAAAGGATAAATGGAGGAGAGGGAGACTCTTCAGTCCAATCGATTCATATTACTGCAATCCGGGCTCTTGACTGCTGCACTAAAGATACTCTCCACGCTCTCACTAAATCAGCAGCAATACACATATTCTACCTGCAATGGATAAGAGGAAGAAATAAAAAAAAAAACGAAGCACTGTGATATTTCCTGAAAAACTGAAGATTTTTACAATAAGTATTGATATCGCATTTATTTTTTAATCTTTACTATAGATTCGTTTTACAATTACTCTTAAAATTTATTTCTATCTACACTAAAAGATTTTTAATGCTTGCTCAAATTATTTAAAATAAGCAGAAACAACTAAACTTTTATTTTATTTATTTATTTTTACATAACTTATTCCTGTTATGTTCAGTTTACTTAAATTTTTACAATTTAAGTGAACTTAATCATTTTGTGTTGTACGGTGATGCATTGCTGCCACACACATAATATTTTTTCCACCCAATTATGTCGTAATAACGAGATGTTTTCTCATTAAATTGACATCTTTTCTCATAAAAACAAGATGTTTTCTCCTTAAAACGACATCTTTTCTAGTAATAACAAGATGTTTTTTCGTTAAAACTACAAAATTATCTTGTTAAAATTACATATTTTTCTCATAATAACCACATATTAGGTCATACAATGATAGGTCTTTCCGTTATAGAAGACATACTGTAGGCTATTATGCATCCTACATCGCTGTTTTAACTTTTTTTGTAAAAGGCATTTGACCTTCTTTGCATGTTCACTTTGTAAACACTGGGTCAGTACTTTTGCAGAGATGTAGGACGATTTTAAAGTTGGAGGAGAAAATGAGATGGGAGTTTGACATACCATAACTGTATTGACCCGGATTAAACATTAAACATTAAACTTTAGCATTTAAGTTTAAAAAGTATATCAAAAATGACCGATTGTTTTACTAGATAAAACCCTTCTTCCTTGGCTGGGATCGTTTAGAGCCATTTTAAGCTGCATTTAAACTACATTTTGGACATTCAAACTCGCGGACATCATTGAAGTCCACTATATGGAGATAATTCCTGAAATGTTTTCCTCAAAAAACATAGTTTCTTTACTACTGAAGAAAGAAAGGCATGAACATCTTGGATGACAATGTGGTGAGTACATTATCTGTAAATTTTTGTTCTGGAAGTGAACTACTCCTTTAAGTGTGTCTACAAATGAGACTTTGGCCCTGTCCCAAATGATGCACTTCATGTGTACTTGCGGTCTTGCAGACTCACAGTGGCCGACATGTGCACGTGTTCGTTAAGTCCACAATTGGGTGTCTAACCTCAAACTTCAGTCACATCACTATGATTATTCTTGGCTATGCTTGATTCTCACAGTCATGTGACACAAGCCAGCTAAATATATCAGGGGTGTTTTGGCACAAACATTAAAACGTACTGAAAACATTTAAATGTGATGCATAAACCCATGTTTCACATTATTATAATTTTAATATAGTTAAATTGTGAGTATCAGTATGTCAGTACCCTGTGTGCCCATTCCTAGTTCCTAGGCTCTGTAAATTACTCCAGTATTTTCACAAACTATGCCATCAGTTTTATTGAAAATACAATACAAATAAGTAACACCTTATTTTAAGGTCCAATTAACTAGTTGCTTGTTAGCATTCATATTACTATCATATTGGCTTTGTATTAGTAGTTATAAAGCACATATAAATGCCTTATTCTGCATAATTTAGATCCCTTAATCCCATATCTAAACTTAACCACTATTACTAGCTATTAATAAACAGCAAATTAGGGGTTTGTTCAGGTAAATCTCTTAGTTAATAGTGAGTGTGTTCCCTGTTTTAAATTGTTACAATAAAATGAAATGCTAATATCAAAAATATATTACTACTTTTTCCACTTTTGTTGATGCGCTGAGCTGCCATATTGTTGTGGTTCTGATTCAGAACTCTGACTTGAGGGGGTTTCAGTGAAAAGTTCCTACTTGGAACTCAGAATGTCTGATTTCCAAGCATGAGTGGAATGCATAATTATAACTACTTTTGTTTGAGGGCCAGCAGTAGCTAGCAGGCAGGTATTATGCAAATGTATTAAATGGTAATGTAGCTACATCACAGAGATAATGGCAGACAAACACTGCAGGATCGAGGATATTTTAAGAAGTCACTTTATTTAAAAAACTCACATATTAGTCCAATCATGTTTGCTTTAAAAATAATGTAAACATGTGGTTGACAACACAGGGTTTCACAGCTCTAGCCCTTGAGGTCTATGGTCCTGCAGAGTTTAGCTCCAACCCTAATCAACTCACCTGCCTGCCATTTTTTTTTTTTTTTCTTTTTAGAAATCCTGAAGGCTAATACATTTTTGACACTTATTTGTCATGTAAATATTGTAACATTCCTTGTTTGCATCATACATGAAAGAAAAATTCCTTGCAGCTGGATGATAGGATCTCCTCACTGTAACTCAGTATCCTTGGGAAGTAACAGACAAGATCTGTTACTACACAAGAGACTAACAAGGTCAAAAAAAAACATACGTACATACATAAATACAAATCCTGAATACCTGAAAACCACAAATTAAATAGCGTATAGCAACTACATTACCTATTTTAGTGCCACATTGACCACTGTCGAGTCAGTGTTGCAAGTGGCTTTACAGGCAAATCCTGAGATAAAGATGGAGACGATGAACTGAAGAATGGAGAACACCAGCAAAACTCCAGTGATCCCCAAATGTGCCTAAATAAACACATTCAACATGGCCATATATGTAAGCAGTTCCACAAATAACATCCCAGCAGTTATATTGGGTTTATTCTGATAATAAGGGTATATCTCAAAAATCTGTAAATTCACAAATGTAAAATTCTGTCATTATTTACCTTCTTGTCATTTTATGATTTTTGTTTCCTTCAAAAAAAAAAAAAAAAAATAATATATATATATATATATATATATATGTACATATATATATATATATATATATATATATATATAAAAGATTGTTAAAATATATATAAAGATTTTAATGCAATTCCAAATCTTTTTAAATAACCCAATATCATTTTGTAAGGAACAAAATGAAGTTTATGTCAAGATTTTCAATGAGTAATGCCTTAAAAAAGTAAATGATAAAAGAATCTTCATTTTGTGTGAAGTTTTAAGCAAATAAAACAGCAGTTAATAACTAAAAATGAATTAAAACATGTTAAACTGCACCTTGTACATTTAGTACCTGAGAATGTATACATTCATATCCATTGTAGTAGCAACTTCCTGGGAACCTTAGGGCAGTTGTTGCCGTCTCTATGCTCATGAAAAGAATGGATATCCCTGCAGTTATGGCACTGATCACATTCATTCCAAGAGATGCTTTCACCTACAGGGAGAAAAACTTTTAAGTAACATGAATTGTAATGCCATTTACTTGTAAGACTCTGTAAAGTAATAATGAGCCCAGTATCTTGATTTGTTAGTAGTAAATAATGAATGTCTCATTGTGCTAATAAAGCTGAGTTTAATGTCTGAGAAGCAACAGCTACACAGTTTGTTTCTCACTGATGGTACTTGTATTATCAGGTTTTTCTCTTACAGTGACAGAATATGCTAGTTTCAGACCACTGAGGTATTTTTTTATTCCCAAAATATATGAAGAGTTCAGATGCAAAAGCATGTAAATTCATCTGACTATTTCGTTAAAATGAGCATTTCTTTCTGGCTACTTTGTATAGGCTGAGGCTGGAATTTAGCGAGGTTGAAGTAAACGTATTTGATGGACATATACTATGTGTAAGGAGCATTTACTCAGTATCATTATCTTATTTTTGACTGAAATGGCTTTTTGCTGGTTTTGCATCTGAACTCTTCATACAGTGATCACTTTTTTTTTTTCCATTAATATATAAGCAACATAATTTGTGTGAAAGTAAATGAAAACAGATGTTTCCTCATGCTAAGAGATAAGCAGATGTATGTGTGTGAGAAAAGGAGTTGTGCATAAGGATGAAAATAAAACTGCATACAGTCTTAAAGAACAGATGAATGAAAAGGTTTTGTGCCTATAATATTGAATATGATGAATTAGGCAAGGTCAGCTGTGCACCTGATGCAAATTTTTATCAAATAATTTTTTTACAAAACAAAGGTGGGGTGAGAGCTTTACTGCTAACAGATGAGAATTGCTGGACTGTTGCTCAACTATTGACAGCTTGTGTTTTTTTTAATTGTACAACAATTAGTTGAGTAATGTAAATAATGACATACAAATAAGGATCAAAAAGTGACAGAAGAGTTCTCACCCACAGATTTCAGCACATTTTATGTACGTACCACACATGGATGAAGTTTATTCTGCGCAGCAACAGACAGAGATCCAGTACAGATGTACTGAGAAAGAAACACACAAACATGTTGCATATTAGAAGTTAATTGTGTAAATTATAATTAAAAGGAAAATAAAGCAAAATCATTAAATGAAACTTACAATGATGGATCCCCAGTAGGTGATGCCACTAATGACAGAAATATTATACCATCTGTCATAAACTACGGTGAGTACAATACCAAGTATGAACACTATCACTCCAGTCATTATCTGTACAGTCTAGAGAACAAATAGGTCAGGTGTTTTATTCATAATGGCATAACATTTATGTTTAGAAACACAAAAATCTAGGATATATTGATGTTTAATGCACTGAAGGAAATCAGACCACATACTGTATCTTTGCACAAGGTCTTATGACAAAAGACTGCGGCCTCTTTAAGTGTGTTAGAAGAAATTAAATTCTAAGAAAATTCATAAAATCATATATCATTATAATTCATCATTAAATACATTACCCCCACTGCCTTTGGTTGTGCACTGAAAAATCCTTTAAGAGCCGTATTGTGATATGCTCCTCTGACCTGCTGTTCATCTTCACAAATAACAGTATCTTGTGCCACCTGTGGATTTACTTGGATGATAACTGTAGCTTTGTCAGATGTGATGAGCCTGTTGCTTTCCATTCTAATAAAACGTTTGTATTTCACCTGTAATTGATCATTAATCATTCATTAATAATATGATTTCATAATTTTATTAGTAGAGATTTTTAGGGCAGTTGTAGCCCAATGGTAAGGCTTGGACTTGTAACTCAAAGGTCGCGGGTTTGATTTTGTTTTACAGTGTGTGCACAAATTCAGATTATAGGTTACCAAAATTGGCTACATGTCACATCATTCACTCACTGACTCACTCACGTTTCTCTGCTTTTTATGTACATCAGCATTTATATTTAAAGCAGAGCTAAATTGTTGTCACTCTAATATATATATTCATATCATAATCTTTTGATTGCCTGAGATTAACAGCACTGTATTTTTGACAAGGATGCCTTATTTTTCCTCTTTTGAAAGATCAGAATGTAAAATTTACATTGTTCACAAATATTTTGTATGATTACACGTTTCATTTGACTATAAAAGTTTTGAAAGTAAAAACAAATATTAAAACCTTTAAATGGAAATGGAATTTTATGTACCAAAGTATAACAACAAATTAACACCTTACTCTAAAACAAATAAAAGATCACAAAAAAATATTATTATTTATTGTAACTGATGTATATCGGAATGTGTATATAATGTGTACATAAATATAGGCTTTATAATTAAAATCATCAGCTGTAAACTGATGGATGAAATATTTTACCTGAAGTGAAATGAGTTGATATGGATGTCTGATTGTTCTTCTGGTGTGTTTTTTGTATGTGTGGACTATGAAGAACCACTAAGGAGGAGCTTGTGTCGTATGAGTTTATGAGATTATGTTGATGGCCTTCCTCCTAAAATGTAGCATAAACTACAGGCATTGACTGACAACAAAAAAAAAAGAAAAAAAAAAAAAAAAAAAAATCATATACAATTTCTGAAACCATGACCACTTTTCTCTAAACTGCACACAAAACCACAAAACATGCACACAAGCTGCAAAACAGTACGCATCTCTTGCAAAAACAAACACTTCTTTCAAAACTGTTTGAACTCTTATTAAAATGGTGTTTTGCATAGTAACTCTACACACAAACATCAATTTTGAATTTCTTTGATATATAAAGCACTATAGAAATAAAGCTGACTTGTATGCATATTTAGAATAACAAAATACTGTAAACAGAAATGCAAGGATGAAAAATATTTCTCAAAACATTAAGTTTTAATTTCAAATGAGTTGAATTTGGGCTATAAAAAAAGAAATGCAAGGAGGTAAAAATAATGTATTACAGTTCTTTTTATTCAACTGATTACATTTTCAAAACTGTGCCTCTTTTGTTCAAAACTTTACACACAAATCTAAGAACTGCACACACAAAATGCAAAATACAAAGTACGAAAAAAAAAAACTTCAACCATGTGTACTTGTGTAGATGTGTATTTTTAGGCCTATCCTAAAGCCATGATTGGTTGGTGTTAGGTAAAGCAATGAGTGTTTGCACATGTGAGAAGTTAGTATGAGGCACTGATGAATTAGTGTGCCATTTTGATTGGTTGTGTTTGAAAAAGAAAACCAAGATACTACCTGTTAGATTAGTGTGTTACACAGTTCAGTTTGTGTCACATGACTGTGTTTTGCAAGAAGTGTTTTATAAAATCAAAGTCAAATGCAGAGAATTAGTGGATGGTTTTGCAGATTTGGTGTGTGGTTCTAGTGTTTGAGTACCAGGTTTCAGAAATTGTGAATTGTGTGACAAGTAAAGATTTTGTGTGTAACCAGTTAGGGAAAAAAAACTATAATACATCATTGTATTTCCTCAGAACACTGAGATCACACGTCATCAGTGAGTGTAGGAAATCACTAAACCAAAGTGTAGCATTTAAATGTCAGTGTTTCCCAAATGAAACACAAGAGTTGTTATAGTTTTGAATGGTGAGTCTTATCTACAGAACTGTGTTTAGCATTTTGCAAAAAGTTTGGTTCACACTTCATTTTAAGGTCCAATTCTTGCTATTAACAAATCATTAATCATGACTTTTGTCTCAATAAACTCTTATTTTGTTGCTTATTAATAATTAGTAAGGTGGTTGTGATGTTTAGATATTGGGTAGGATTAGGGATGTAGAATATTATAATTGTAACGCCACGCCAGCAGAGGGAGCCCTCACCCATTGACTCTCTGTTACCGCTCCCTCTGCTGCTTCATGGGTAACTTCCTGTTTGGTGGCCATTTAAGGAGGCCTCCACCAAACAGGCCTCCACGAAGTATTGTTTTGCCTGTGTGGACTCTACTAAGATTTTTCTCGGATTTCCTTGCCTTGTTTTTGTTATTTTCACGGTTTGGTTTCTTGTCATAGTTTTGCCTTGTTTTTGCCATTGTTTTGTTCTGTTTCCTTGCCATCGTTTTTGCCTTGTTTCATTGCCTTGTTTATTTTGCTACTTTGATTGCCCTCTGGTATTTTGACGTTCTGCCTGTTTTCTGGATTACGCTATTGTTTTGCCCTGGTTTACTCTGTTTGTTTGGAGATCGACCCTGCCTGTCTTGACCACGATCTGTGTAATAAAGCTCGCACTTGGATCTATCACGCTTCCCTGGAGTCTCCGTTACAATAATGCAGAATATGTACTTTATAAGCACTAATAAACAGACAATATGTTAATAATAGGCATGCTAATAAACAAGCAGTTAACAGTGAGAATTGGTCCCTATACTAAAGTGTAACCAAAGTTTGTTTTACAATTTCAGTAAAGCAGATAATGTGCTTGATGTTTTGCAGACTTGTCTTAAGATTCAGTATATGAGTGAATGGTTTTGCTAAATGTGTGCCTCAAGTACCTCTTTTAGGGCCTCACTCATGAAACACGAGCAGAGCGAATTTTTGTGTAAATCATTCGTAAAGTCGTTCTGACCTAAACTTTCAAGTTCATGAAAATGTTCGTATTTTCAAAATGTTAGTTGGTACGTAAATGTTGTGTAAGAGTTCTTTTTAGTAAATTGATGACACTGAATTTTGATGCGCTGTCATAATTAATACAAGTTTATTTGCCCTTGCCCTCTTTATTATTTATTTATTTTTATATAGCTAAGTTGATAATTGTAAAACACAGCGCTGGTCACTGTCACTATTTACCCAGCCTAGAGGAGGGGTGGGACAAATACCGACCAACCATCCTACAACAATGGAAAAGTCAATATTACTGGTTAGTGTTTTTTTATATTTAGTAAAATCCTTAAAAATAAGATGCTAGTAATATGTTGCTGCCGTGGATATTCGAAATCATAGCAACTAAAGCATCTCAGCTGGAAAAACGCTTTGCCACCAAAGCATTCCAAAGCATTGGAAGCTGGCTAAAATTCTTTGGCCGACACACGTTGACTGAATATTTATTGTTAGGCATATGGCCTATTAATCTTTTTTGCATTTATGCAATATACTGGAGCCAAATCTGAGAAAGTAAACCAGATATTCCACTGCGTCACGGGACAGCATTTTGCTTAGCTGTAATCCATAGGCGGGATTATGCTAATTGTTAATGGGCATGCCTGTGTGCCCTATTTACAAATGATTGAAATTCATTAACATACACGTTTAACGATCAAATCGGGAGGTTACAAAGCAATTGTGATTCTGGAAGAGTTTTTTCGGGAAGGTCTTGTTTTATGCGCAAATTATGAATGAGGCCCATTGTGTTTAAACATTAAAAAAAAAAAAAAAAACTGTAAAAGCAGCATGAGACGTGTCTATGTTCAGAACACAAATACAATAATTCTGCAGTTGAATATTCATTTATCAGTAAATGATTGTTTATACCTTTATGTAGTACCTTATTTAGGCTAATAGAGATTGTTTTAAAGCAGCTTCATATTAAAAAGCAAAGTAACAGAATCAACAAAGCAAATACAGACTCTCCTGTAAAGCAACATCACAAGTGTCATTATTCAGCTCAATGACTCTGTAAAGTTTATCAGTTATAAAACAAGTTCAGTTTAGCAATAAGCAGTATCTTCAATCCTGAAATATCACATATAAGTGATGACTGTAAGATAAATGAGAGTGACACTGCATCACTACTGTGGCAGTAAATTTTTTTTTATTTGTTTTTTTTTTGTTTGTTTTTTTATTCATTTCTCCCCCTAAAGGTTTATCCACATTGGGTTATGCTTAATTGACAAAATGTATCATACCTGTATGATAATACAACAGATATTACCTTCAGTACAATAAGACACGTAAAAGAACAATAATAATGTCGGAACAGTAATAATGAATAATGTTGATGTCTTGTTGAACGAGTTCAGACAACTACAGCTGAATGCCCTACTTTCACACAAATGAAGTGTCAGGCAGTATACCACTGTGGTTGCCTGATATTTCCTTTCCTTTGTTCTAGCTGTACTTTTGCTCTAGTTTACAGTAAGGAGAGCTGCTATATCTGACATGAGCAGACTCTAGTATTGTACTTGTACACTCCAGAGGTTATTGGCTGCTACTGCGTGAGCATACTGTAAATAAATATAACATCGCCCTCCATCCAGATATGGATCCAAAAGAATTTCATTTGATTAGTGAAACACTGGTCACTAGAGGCAGATGAAAATGGTCACTAGACACTGAGACTAGAAAAAGAAGATGAACTGACCGCAAATGCTTACCACAGTGTTTTGTTTTTTTTTTTTTTTTTTTTTTTTTTTTTTTGTCATGCACAGGAAACTCAACCTGGTTTTAACTGGCAGTAACATCTACTTCTGATTACAGACATTACAAATATGCCCCAGTTGAATATCAAAATTAAACTTTGTAGCAATTGATTTGTTTATTTATGTTTTAGGTTAAAACCAAAAAAGATGCAAAAGACACAAAACTGCATGTCAAATCCTTTGAAATCGTTACATTTAACTCATCAGTCAGTCAGACCTCACTAGTTAAAAAAGCTTATAAATGGACCAAATCATGTTTATGTTTAAGGGTTTAGGGGTAGTGTTCGAGTTAGATCATAGAAAAAAAAAATCTGATTGATCTGAATTCTATGAAATGTCCTTACTAATATAGTGAAATTAATGTGCCTGTCAGACAGTAAATAAGAAATAAATAATAAAATAAATAAAAAATAAATACAGTATAAATACTACACAAATATTCTGGTTTTTTTTTTGTTTTTTTTGTTATATATCCTTTAACACTAGAACATATTAAAAACAATTCTCATGTTTCTCACGGAAGCTCATACCACTGTGGTAAAAAAAAAAAAGTTAACCATGGAAAGAACTGTGGTTGCCTTTTATTCTATGTACGCAAATGCATCAGCGGATTGCAATGTTGGTTTAAAGCCACCTTTTTTTCTTGAATTTATTTGTAAAAAACGTTTAAACATAAAGGAAGCAAATGTTATATAATGTTATTTTTTGTTAATTGGTGTTTAGGGATGAAAATAAAATTACCCCATAGTTCCACTGTACCCCCGGAAATGTAATATATGACATATATGTACCTATATCAGAAGTGCTACTCTCATATATGTTAAATATAGGGCAATATATTATTATCACATATATCCATTTTCTGGATATATGTAGATATATGTTTATAACATATATGAATTTCCCATAGTACAATTTGTATATAAACATATATTGAAAGTATATATATGTTTAACTTTTATATGGTATTGTATGTTATGACCATATATGTTTACAATATATATCAAAATTATATATTGTATTATAAGTTATGACCATATATGTTAACAATATATATCAAAATTATATATTGTATTATATGTTATGACCATATATGTTAACAATATATATCAAAATTATATATGGTACTCTATGTTTTGACCATTTGTTACCAATGTATATACTGAATTTATGCAAGTTTATTAACCATATATGCCTAAAAGATACTGCTTATTGTAAATCATATAACACAATTCATTGCTTAACTTTATTAATTGTTTCAATTTAGTTTTCTGGGGGAAAAAGTAGAGATGAATATATAACCTGTTCAAAAAATGCCAATGTACTAAAAGTTACTTGTAGGAATGTATTATAGAGTTATTGAGGGGGGAAACACTTCATGTAACTGTTTGTCCATATGTGCTCTCATCATCAATGAACTAAAATGCATTTTATTAAAATACATGAGCGATTGTATGTGAACGTCACAATAGCGCTTTTGCGCATGCGCCAAAATTCAAACACACCCGCGCTAACGGCAGAGTCTGAGCAATGGCTGCGGCTAAACAAACAGTCATCTGCAGTAAGATGTTTTTCTTAGTGGAAGGATAACAAATGTGCCAGTACCTTCACATAATAAACGACAATGATTTTATAGACGGGCACGAAGACAGACCGACATCACTGAGTGGAGTGGATGAAACGCCTTTGAATGTGGCAGCGGTGCAGGTAATTTACACTAATTTACTCAACGCTTTATTCCTACACTAATATTACATAGAAACTAAGTGTTATATGATTGTTTTGGTCTGCAAGAGCCTCTGTCTCTATATAGATCAGCTAATGTTTTAAATATTCCCTGTCATTGTTGTATATATGATGTTATGATTACAGCTGCATTGATGTGTTTTGCAATTTGCTCGCGTTAAAGTTAATTTTAGCTTTTGGGTAACAGGTTAATCTGTATGGAGATACTGTGAGCTCATTGTTTTCACTTGATAAGCAATGCCACGTTTGGAAATTATTTAAAGCTGTCTGACAAAAATAATGGATGAAAATTATAATGTTTATCTCTGAGATGTAGTCTAGACTAGAACTATAAAACTGCACGAAATGGAATTATTTAAATACAAGCACCTTGAATTCATATAGTAAATGACAGTACTTGGTTATATTGCACCAAGTGCATTGACATGTCCGTGACATGCCTAGAGTGGGTGCGTAAGCACATGTATGTGCATATTGCATAAAGGTACAGTAAGTTACACTAAAGGATGTGATTGTGGGGTTTTAAACATATGGTTAATCTATCGTAGTAAATTTTGTTCATATCATTGCTGATAATTGTGCTATTCTTGTTTGTGTCCCATGACAAGGTAATGAGTCCCGACATTCTCAGAAAATAGAAATGGAGGCCGAACCTGCAGATGTGGATGGCAGTGATGTGAATGATGGAGCATCTACACAGAAAAGGTTAAATATTTTATTGAAACCAAAACTAGCATCTGCAATATACATGTAAACAAATCAAATCAACAAAATATTTTAGTTAAAAATGTGTCTCCATGTACTATTTAATACAATTCTAGTGCATTTAATCTATTAAATAACAGTGGAGTGAGTGAGTTTTGGGATATGGTTAGATTAAACTTATTTTAGTGAATGAAGTACCACATTTCAGCTCTAATTTTGTTAGGGTGGGTACACAAAATATTATTTTATCCTTGCTTCTAGAAAATCCTTAATCTGTCTGCTTTCTAACAGCTTCATGTGGCCGTAACGTGGCTTTAAGCACTATAGATTATTAAAGTTTCACTTTGACTGTGACAAAGGCAGTAAATGTGGTGTTTATATGGAATAATTGTAATATTTATGGTACAAATACAGAGAGAGTCCCCATATCAGTAGGAAAGCGATCAAATGAGCATCTTCCATCCGAAGACTTGTGTTGCATGCGGGAAACTATTAATTGGTTATTCTACAATTAATTGTACCATAAATTATACTACAATTGGAAAATACTGTAAATTGATAAACTGTTCAGCGTGATGACGTTTAATGCCTCCGACAGGGCCTGTAGTCCCATTTAGCAGCATGTTAGCAACCACCTTTTTTAAGAAACATAACAGTTTAAAAAAAAAAAAAAAAAAAAAAAATCAAGAGTGGGGTTTAACTGGTGTGTTTTATGTCATAGAATAAAACGTGAAAATATTATGAGTTTGTGTAAACCGCAGACCTTATTTTAGGGGATTTAATCAAAATTGTCATTCAAAAACCCATGTCATAGTTCCACCCCTCTATTTCTTTTCTCCAGGCCACATTCTCGATGCACATATTAGGTATTATGAATGTAAACACTTTATTTCATTGATGCTAAATAGCAAATTAAATTGTAACCTGTGAACTCTGTCATTGAGCATTTGGGTTACTATAGTTTAGTTCTTCATGTATATAGAGACATATAATTTGAATGGGCATGCAGGCTGTGCTCTGTCGTTGTTCTGCCATGTCCTTGTGGTATCTGGGAATATTTTACAACTACAATTTATAATTATTACATAAATAATGAGTATTCTGCAGTTTTAAAATAATCTTTAACTTTACCAACCATGTTTAATACTCAGTATATTTGTCATCTTATAGTAGTTAATCACTTTAAGATACAGGCACAGTTCTAACTAAAAACCTAAATTAAACTTTGGTACAATGTTGGATTGCAAGATTTAAGCAGGTTTTATATTTTAATATCATGTTGACTAAAATCAAGTTTAGTTTACTGTACCACCCAACACTACCAAAGCTAAAAAGTTGCTTTTGAATGTGGTGCATTTCCTGAAATCATATATGGTGCAGAAAATTTATTGTAATTATCTTATAAAAACCTAACTTTTACTTTTTTTTTTTTTTTTTTTTTTTTTTTTTTTTAGATGCTGGAATCCAGAAATTTCTTCACCTGGGGCCTACTGGGGATGGCAATAAACAAAAAACTAACCAAGCTGTGGGAATACAAACCTGTAGACCTTTAGCTGAACCACTACAATTGATGTTCTGTTTCTTATGCCTGTTCAGTGTTTTGATCAGTTATATATGTAATTGTTTCTTTTTTGTCCTGTTTGATTGTGCAGGTCAGTAACTTTTTTTTTCTATTTAAATAAATTCTGTTTAAATAAAGATGCTTCTTTGTGTAACTTTCTGTACCATTTAACATTTAAGGCTAAAGGTGTGAAATGTGCAATGCACTGCAACTTTGTAGAGTGTCTTACATGTGTCTACAACCTCTATTTAAAGATCAAAGATCACATATTAAAATATTAAATATATGATACCATATATTTCATGCATATATGTCTAATTTGTATACAACATAATAAAAACATACATATATCTCACATATATTAATAATTATATACATTTCATATATGGCAATGCATGTATTATACATACATAAACATATATTTTTGTATGGGGTAGACTTATATGTCAATATATGAAATTGTTCCATTTTCTAATAGGAATCATATATGGATATGGCATATATAAACGTATTCAATATATGGGTATTTCATATAAGCACATATATTACATTTCCGTATGGGAGCATATGAATACATTATGAACAGTGTAACAAAAGAAGAGTTCTCATCCACTGATTTCAACACATTGTACATACCACACACAGATGAAGTTTATTCTGCACAGTAAGAGACAGAGAGCCTGTACTGATGTACAGTACTGAGAAAGAAACACAGAACATAAAATTCTTTCTGGAAATTTAAAGTGAGAGGGGTTTTTGTTTGTTTGTTTGTTTGTTTGTTTTTTGAGGCACATGTCACTTTGGTTAGTTTAGCTCTTGGTTTGGTGACAGGATCCTGACACTCGTGTGGTTTATTGTTTTGTGTCTATGTGCACCTGGGTGTTTGTTCCTTCACCACATGATTTAGTCTAGACTTGTGTCATTTTCATTAACTGGCCACTAAACCAAGCTCCCTAAAATGACTGCATATACTACAGCGCGCATCCATTCAGAATTAGTAAACACAGTAATGGCATGTTAACATTCTATGAAATGTCCTTACTCATATAGTGAACTTAGTGTGCCTGTCAGACAGTAAATAAGAAATAAGTAATAAAATAAATAAAAAATAAATACAGTATGAATACTACACAAATATTCTTGCTTTGTTTTTGTTTTTTTCTTGTTATACATCCTTTAACACTAGAACATATTCAAAATAATTATCATGTTTCTCACGGAAGCTGATACCACTGTGGTAAAAAAAAGTTTATCATGGAAATAACTGTGTTGCCTTTTATTCTATGTACGCAAATGCATCAGCGGATTGCAATGTTGGTTTAAAGCCACCTTTTTTTCTTGAATTTATTTGTGGAAAAAAAACATTTAAACATAGAGGCAACAAAAGTTATATAATGTTATTTTTTTGTTAATTGGTGTTTAGGGATAAAAAATAAAATTACCCATGAGCTCCACTGTACCCTACTATGCAGTCTTTACTCAAAGAACATTTGATAAATGCTTACTTTGTGCTTTTAGTGGTGTAACTACACAACAATTGCACAACATTAAAGCGTATGAATACATTATGAACAGTGTGACAAAAGAAGAGCTCTCATCCACTGATTTCAACACATTGTACATACCACACACAGATGAAGTTTATTCTGCACAGCAAGAGACAGAGAGCCTGTATGTACAGTAATGAGAAACACAGGACATAAAGTATTTTGTGGAAATTTAAAGTGAGAGGTTTTTTTTTTTTTTCAGGCACATGTTACTTTGGTTAGTTTAGCTCTTGGTTTGGTGACAGGATCCTGACACTCGTGTAGTTTATTGTTTTGTGTCTATGTGCACCTGGGTGTTTGTTCCTTCACCACATGATTTTGACTTGTGTCATTTTCATTAACTTGTGGCTGTTTTCACTGGCCATGTACTCTTATATTGTCACGTCTAGACAGGGCAGATATAGATCAAGTGTGTGTGGGGTTTTTTTTTGTAATTTTTTCGTAATGGCATGTTAACACAGACAAATAAATTATATTAATGTTTTTATTTATTTATTTATTTATTTATTGCACTACAGTATAAAGATAATCAGATCAGACTGTCTTAAAACATTGTTATAACCTGCAACCCTAAGGAGGTTTTGACCATCCTAGTGTTTTTCATCCTCGAATAGTACTTGTTTATCTGGTTAGTTGGTGTTTAGTATAAATATTTAAACTAGAGCTGTCAACAGATTACATTTTTTAATAGTGATTAATCAAACCCTTTTTGTGCAATAAATCGCAATTAATCACACACTTATTGTGAAATTAAATTAAGCATACACCATTTAAACTTTCAGATTATCAGACTGAAGGATAAGTCTCACAAAACCTTTTTCAGAATTCACAGTGTATAGTCTATGTACATCGCAACAGAAAAAGAGCTTGTTTAGAGGCCTTTAGAGCTTGTGCACAAGTCAAGTTGTGGTACCAAAGAGGAAAAAAACACTACAATAAAAAAAAAAAACACCACTAATCCAAGCTCCCTAAAATGACTGCATATACTACAGCGCGCATCCATTCAGAATTAGTAAACACAGTAATGGCATGTTAACATTCTATGAAATGTCCTTACTAATATAGTGAAATTAATGTGCCTGTCAGACAGTAAATAAGAAATAAATAATAAAATAAATAAAAAAAATAAATGCAGTATAAATACTACACAGATATTCTTGCTCTGTTTTTTTTTTTTTTTTTCTTGTTATACATCCTTTAACACTAGAACATATTCAAAATAATTATCATGTTTCTCACGGAAGCTGTATCACGGTGGTAAAAAAAAGTTTACCATGGAAAGAACTGTGTTTCCTTTTATTCTATGTATGCAAATGCATCAGTGGATTGCAATGTTGGTTTAAAGGCACCTTTTTTCAGCTTGTGGCTGTTGTCACTGGCCATGTATTCTTATATTGCCACGTCTAGACAGGGCAGATATAGATCAAGTGTGTTTTTTTTTTGTTTGTTTTTTTGTTTTTTTGTATTGGCATGTTAACATTCTATGAAATGTCCTTACTAATATAGTGAACTTAGTGTGCCTGTCAGACAGTAAATAAGAAATAAGTAATAAAATAAATAAAAAATAAATACAGTATGAATACTACACAAATATTCTTGCTTTGTTTTTGTTTTTTTCTTGTTATACATCCTTTAACACTAGAACATATTCAAAATAATTATCATGTTTCTCACGGAAGCTGATACCACTGTGGTAAAAAAAAGTTTATCATGGAAATAACTGTGTTGCCTTTTATTCTATGTACGCAAATGCATCAGCGGATTGCAATGTTGGTTTAAAGCCACCTTTTTTTCTTGAATTTATTTGTAAAAAACGTTTAAACATAAAGGAAGCAAATGTTATATAATGTTATTTTTTGTTAATTGGTGTTTAGGGATGAAAATAAAATTACCCCATAGTTCCACTGTACCCTATGATGCAGTCTTTACTCAAAGAACATTTGATAAATGCTTGCTTTGTGCTTTTAGTGGTGTAACTACACAACAGTTGCACAACATTAAAGCATATGAATACATTATGAACAGTGTAACAAAAGAAGAGTTCTCATCCACTGATTTCAACACATTGTACATACCACACACAGATGAAGTTTATTCTGCACAGTAAGAGACAGAGAGCCTGTACTGATGTACAGTACTGAGAAAGAAACACAGAACATAAAGTTCTTTCTGGAAATTTAAAGTAACTGGCCACTAAACCAATAAAATATTTTAAACCATTAAAATATTAATAGTATAGTCAGCAATTACTAAACACTTGCAGTAACGAATTAAACTGAAAAAGCATGGACACAGTTATTTTTGTGCCTGACCTCATTAAATATGCAAATTTTATGGGAAAAAAATGGGAAAATTTACGCGAAGAGAGTATATGTATATGTACACACAAAAGCATTTTTTTTAAAAAAAGCATTTTATTTATTTGTCATTTACATTGATGCACTAACATAACTACAACTGAAATAAAAATGAGAAAAAGAAAGAAAAGAAGAAAAACACTGGTTATGATTGACAGTTTATATATCTATTTCATATGAGATGCACTAAGGTTAAAAGCAGTTATGAAATATTCTGGTCAGTTTTCCTTTTGATTCTAGCTTCGGCTGTGGTTGTGGCTTGTTTAGTGGAGTGCCATCTATTTTCTAAAAACACTGACTTCAACAGAAAGGTTTATCTAAATTAAAATAACTATTGATTGCTGTGCTAAAACTGATTGCCAAACTTGTAATATCAGTAAAAGCATCACCACCATTAAATCATTTACCTAGTTTAGTAAAACATTTACAACTGTAGACTGCATGTTGCAGGCGGCTTTGCAGGCAAATGCTGAGACGCAGATGGAGATAATGAAGTGAGGAATGGTGAACACCAGCAATATTCCAGTGACCCGCCATTCCTACAAAACATTCAACGTACACATATACGAAATTAGTTGCAGTCAGTAGATCATCAAATTATTATTATTATTTTTTTCATCTGTCAAACCTAAACGCTTTTCTTTCTTTTGAAGACTGCTTTCCAATTACTATGAACTGCAATATGTATCTTTGGATTAAGTCTTAAGTCTTAACTGAAAATGTGAACTAATAATATTTAATAAATTTGTTCATAAACAGGACATCACTACATTTCTCATGAATATGCCAAGGAATAGTGCAGTGATCATATGGATTGCTTTTGTGATATGATTTAATGTCTTAGCTTTAGTGATTGTAATTTTATGTTACACAGAGCGATCAGTGTTCAGAATTTGTGTTGTATGCAAAAAATACAGTCATTGAGGTTTGGAGTCATATATACAAGTAAGTAGATGATGACGACAGAATTTTAATCTGTGTGTGAACTGTCCCTTTTAATAAATTGCACCATTTAAAAACTAAAAATGGAAATGAATACACATTAAACATGAATACAAAATATTGCACATTGTTTGTGTAATACCTGATCATGTGAAATTGGATATTCTATTGATATTATTTTTAATTGTATGCCCATCAGAATAATGGATATCCCTGCAGTTATGGCACTGACCACATTCATTCCAAGAGAGGCTTTCACCTAAAAACAGAAAATTACTCAAAGAAGAGTTCACCAAAAAGGCTTACAAAAATCTTTGATTACTTTAGGCATAAGATCTAGAAATCATGTCTGAGCAATCAAGGGACGTTGTATTGTGACAGACTGAGGGCAAGACTCAAATGCAAGGTTTAATACATAACTAAAACTTCTTTGTGCACACACACACAGTCGAGAGTAAAGAGATGGATGGTCGCTCTAGTGCTGACTACTCGTTGCTGTAACTTCTTTTTTTTTAGTTTGCCACATCACCAGAGTTTTTTATTTACATATTTGTACTCGCCCTTTCACATGTGTGTGAGAAGAGTGTACTGGTGCAATAACTATAAAGGCTCATGGAACGACTAGCTGATTGCCTCGAGTCTTGTATGTGACTAATTTACACAGGAATTTAAAAACAACTTCAATTTGGTGCAAAAAAATTGGGGAAAACAAAACCAAGTTCGACATAACTAGGGCAAGAATGAATTACAGAAGTAGGCAAAAAGTGTTACAACCATCCCGGTCTTTAAGGCGGCGCAAATTCAATTATTTCAGAAACAAAATGAAAATGTGCTAAACCTGGTGTTTACATACCATACACGGATCAAGTTTTTTTCTGTGCAGCAACGGACAGAGATCCCGCAGTGATGTACTGAAAAAGAAACACAGGACATGTTGAATTTCATTCTGGAAAATAAAAATTAATTTAAAAGGAAAATATTATTATATAATAAATATTATATATAAAAAACTATTAAATGAAACTTACAATTAAAGATCCCCAGTAGGTGATGCCACTATAGACAACAACACGAGAGTACATGTATATGTAATCTGTGGTGTGTAAAATACCAAGTAAGCAGACCATCACTCCAGTCATTATTTGTACAATCTAGAGAGCAGATGTTTTATTAATGATGACAATATGTTATGATACACAAAAATAGAAGATGTATTGATGTTTAATGTGCACAGACTAAATTGAATCAAACATTGTTCTGTGCAGTTGGGGTCTTATGAAAAGATGTTTCATTAATTTTAAACAATCTAGAAAAGATTGCTCAAATCATATATCATTACAATTCATCATAAAATGCATTACCCCCAGTGTCATTGGCTGTACTTTGAAAAATTCTTTAAAAGTCGTATTGTGATATGCTCCTCCGGCCTCCTGTCCATCAACAAAAATAACACTGTCTTTTGCCTCCTGCGGATTTATTTCGATGACAACTTTAGCTTTGTCATTTGAGATGACCTTGCTGCTTTCCATTCTTAGAAGTTTCAGATTTCACCTGTAATAAATATGTTGATATTTTTCAAGTTATATAAAAAACTTTGTTAAAATATTGATATTCAGATTCACATAAAAACAGTTGGATTTCATTTTACAAGCGTGCATTTGGAGTTTTTCTTATGGTTTTTGTAGCATAATATCCAACATTAAAATGGAGTTTATAGTACCAAGCAATAAATGAGAAAGAACATACACTAAAACAATAATATTAGCCGAAACATTATTTTAATTAATGTATCAAAATTGCATACAAACACAGACAATAAAACAAAATAATAAAAGAGAACATGAATGTTAATTCATAAAATATTTTACCTGAAATTTGTTGGTGTCTTACAGTTCTTTTGATATATCCTTGTGTGTGTGTGTGTGTGTGGACTCTGTAACGAACTATTAAGGAGGGGCTAAAAAGTTTCTTTTAAAGGCCTCCTTCCTAATACAAAAAATAATTTACATATTAATGAAAAATAAACAAGCCAGAATGTTTCTCTGTACTTCTAAAGAATACAAGATCTAGATATATGTAGTTTTTACAGGCTATATTACTACTACTAATAATAATAAAAATGACAACAACCAACTATAATGTAATAGTTAAATTTTCCAAATACAAAATAATAAATTAAAACATTTAAAATGTAGACTGTGTAATCAGTGTGTGCAGGCAAGCCTGTCACCAAGGGGGGCAATGGGGGCAGTGCACCCCTAAAGGACTCGACAGGCTTCCCTGCTTACACAGTCATGAGCAAACTTTTGAGAACCAGCATGGTGGTGGGCCCCAGAAGTTTGGCATGTTCATTTCGGTTAATTTTCATGACTGATAACCGATGCTTGTTAACCTGTCATTGTTAACCGATAAAATCAGAAAGTTAAATTAGGTTTAAATATAATTTAAACTTGGTGTAAGGTCAAATAGAAGCACAAACATCAGAAGGATTTACACATATATCAAGCAACTGCAGCACCTCTGTGTAGGAAGTAAAACAGAATAGCCTAAAACAACTTATAAAAGGAATAAAATAAATAGAACTAAACAAAATATATTTCAAATAAAAACTGTGCGACATATCTACATGGATTTATGTTTCATTTTTGTGACCACACCACAAGTTAAAGGAAATTTGAGAAGGCTGAAAACACACCCTATTTGTTTTCTTTATTTTACAAAAGCACAATGTTTTGTTTTTACTTTGAGAGTACGCAAATAAAAGTGAAACTTACACTTCCCTATTTTGGAGCTTCCACCCCATTTTGGTGTGTCCACCCCATCTGGAGGCTGCAATTATACCCTTCTAGTCACCACTGGCTTGTGCATGGGGGGCCAGGAGCATTACTGATTTTAGTAATTATGCCTAAAAAATATTTAGAGGTACCTACATTTATTATCACTAATACAAATTACATAAATACATAATGACTATTGGTTTTCACTGCAAGACAATGCAAAAACTTCTTTTAAAAAGAATCCTTTGAGACCATCAACTCATTTGACCTATTTAGACATAAAACTGAATAATCAATAACCTTTCAAAGAACACCAGCTGCAGCGCATGTCTTTACAGAGAGAGCACGGACAGTCGCTTCTGAAACCTGCTTGGTGGTATAAACACAAACATTGACTAGAGTGGCAGCGATCAGCTCCGGTGGCCGTGTTGGAGCCGTAACGCACCGACAAACCTGTGCTGTGTAATTTGTCTAAGCATTAATGGCAAGGAAATCCCCTTATACTTGAGTGTTTCTTGGAGGTTATAATATCCCTATAATATTCCTTTTTCAAATTGCCTGAAAAACCACCTCATGTGAGAGTAAAAACATTTTTGCAATATATGGAAATTGACTCGTTTCCATTAGCCGTATTTTCTGAATAATTATGAATAACATTATTAGACACGCACAAATCC
Organism: Labeo rohita; assembly: GCF_022985175.1. Taxonomy (NCBI): domain Eukaryota; kingdom Metazoa; phylum Chordata; class Actinopteri; order Cypriniformes; family Cyprinidae; genus Labeo; species Labeo rohita. Next base: position 26,046,954 of record NC_066873.1, read on the forward strand.
ATTATTATTAGTGTGCAAATAAATAAACTGTGTATGTGCACTCTCTGACAGCTTTTGCATGAGCACATTTCAGTATGGTCGCACGTCTGGCAAGTGTTTTATAATGGACACTCGCTGAAGAAGTGTGTTTTTTGAGAGCTTGCAATGGTCAGTGGTGTTTATATGGTCATCAGCACTCACTCTGACAGAGGAACTGTTCACTGGTCATGTTGAGCTGCCTTCAGATCACCACATTCAGCAAATTCAGAATGTTTTATTTGCTTTTTTAATTTGTGTTTTAAATATTGTTGGACGTGGCGTTACCTAGAAGATTTTCCACCAGCCTTCACTGCACAAACATTTAAAATTATTTATTCTTATTATATTTTTGACAGAAATCATCATCATCAGCACTTTTAATTATAACAACTGCCACAGGCCATTTAAAGACTATTTAATGCACCATATTACAATAAACAAAGCTCTAAGGAGAGGTTCCTAGATCTGCACTGAACAGAAATCTTGCCTTCCTGCAGCTCAAACAGTACAGCATGGCAGTATTCGTGTTAAGATGATGGGTTTAATTCTCTTGAAATGCAGGAACTGTTAATATGTCTACCTTGATGTAAGTCACATTTACAAGCTCAGCTCAGATCAGGTTAAAGGTGGTTTATCATGAAACATTTGTGGTTGCCTTACGTTTCCTTTTCAGTCTTCTAGCTGAACACAAACCACAAACACTAACAAATGCCAGAAGTGTGTATGTGGTCCAAGTATTCTCTACGTCGTGTGGACCAAATGTCCCTACAATGATAGTAAAAACAAAAATGATACGTATAAAATCAGTTGCTCAAATAGACACATAGAGACACACAGCAGCATGTGAGTGTTCTCTGGATTCTCCAGAGACTTACACAATGCTAACTTTACTTTTAAGTTTCTCATAGGGATAAGTGAAGAGGTATTTAAGCAACCACCAGGGGACCCACTTGCTCTCAATGATGATTTAATGACTAGGGTTGTGCAATTTTGGCTTGTAGTTATTATGAAAACAGGGTTCACTGTTGCCCTTTCTACATATCCAAATCAGTCAAATGATGAAACGTAACTGTTGTATTGTAAAGGCTTTTGCTCAACTTCATAGACTGCAAAAAAAAAGATGGATGACACATCTCCAGTCCCTTCTACAGTAGAAAGTGAAGACAAAATGGCAGTCCCAGGTATGGCAGTTGTCTTGTGCCAATCACATTTTTTGCAGCCGAGTCTAGTAGTAGTGCAAGCATACTCAATTGCAAGCACAGTCATAGGACACCATGCATTAAATTATTTGAACTAATTATTTGAAGTGTAATCTGGTGTTTTAGTTTGACTTATGCCCATTCGTTTACATGGCAAGGACAGGGTTCATGACCTATGCTGCAGTCAGCCACCAGGGGATGATCGAAACATTTTGGCTTCACTTTTCTAGCCGTGTGAGGCACACACATATTGAGAGATGCTGTTACCCAGATGCTCGCGATTAGAGATGGAGTGAAACACGGACAAGTATAGGCTATTTTGGGCTTTGGCTATGTGCTTAAACAAATACACGCAAAATGTCAGTTTTGGTGAGTTTTTCACTTTGGTGAGTTTTCACAAAGTGAATGCTTGTCAGTATATTAGGTCTGAAGATTTAAGTGTCAGCAACCAATAAAAAAGGAGCAGCTATTGTTTTTAGTAGGCTGAACTGTTTATTTCAGTTGTATCCTTCTTCTACTGTATTTTTCCTATTGTTTCTAATTTTCATGTATTTTTTATTGTATTGCTGACTGACTCTAAAAGCACAGATTAAGGGGCTGGGGTTCATTTTAAGGTTTTTGTGATCACACTGATGGTGGCCCCCTGACAAAGTTTATCCGGCACTGGAAAGTCCACATAAAAACTCCCCCATGAAACCACAACATGTCTGTGTGTGTGTGTGTGTGTGTGTGTGTGTGTGTGCGCACATGTGTGTAAGAAAAACACACAGATCAATCTTTGAGCTACTGCCCCCATTTGGCACGTTTTAGATAACACAAATGTTTCACCTTGTTTACTGAGTTAAATTTAAAAAAATGTTGTACATGTACACACTGGTCCTGATGAAAGTAGAATATTATACTCTATGTGGCATTCAGTGTTATATATTTATAAATGTGCTGGTAATAAATGACTAAGTGTTTATATAATAGTTAATTTTGTTTATAACTTTCCACACAAGGAATGTGTCCCTTTCTGCTACACAAATCAATCTAAATGAGGACTGAGTTTGGCTTTGTTAATAAACTCTTTAGATTTACAGACTCTCATCATTTTTCTCGACATTTGATTAGACAGATAATTTAATTTGTGAAATTAAATGAATCTGTTCATTTTACAGACTTTAAGCCTAAAACACATCACAGTGCTGTGCAAAATTCAAAATACAGGTAAAACAAACTTGAAAAGGTTCTTCATATTAATACAGAACTTACTTCCCTATTTTTTTTTCCCTATTTTTTTGTTTTCCCCTATTTTTTAGAATGTAAGTAATGGCAAAATAATCCTGTGCCATCCAATAATGTCAAAAAAGCTGCAGGTGGCAAAAGTTTAAATTATGATAGTATTAAATCAATCACGTTTAATTCAAAGTCAGAGTACTTATTATTTATTCTGATGGATCATGTTTGATTTAGCATTCAAATACCAATTCATGATTTTGAGAACAGGTTTTCAATTTTATTTGGTTGTTTGGCTGGTTAGTCCCAGCTGGCTGGTTTTTACAATGTCATATAAAAAAAAAATCATACATTTCAAGAATCATACATAATTCCTATATCCTTTTCATTAAGTATAACGTTTTTAATTGGAAGTAAATGGGTTGTGTTATGTAACATAACTACATTTCAACAAGAAAAGACTAAAGATGCTTTACCGAAAATTGAACAGTTTAGGCCAGTGGCTCTCAACCAAATTCCTGGAGGAAATGTTATATATCAGAGGTTACGCTAAACTTTAACATTGTCCGTCATTTTGACGAACAGGGTTGTTAAAAAAAAGGTAGAAATAATCTATTATTACCCGTCATTTTAATTTTCATATTTGAATTTGAATAACACGTTTAATTGCTTTTATTTTTGTTCACATTTTCATTTTTAATCATGAATCTAGAGGACGACACCGTAGTGTTTAAAAATTTCTCAATTTTAATAGATTCTCATTTTGATGAACCAATATCGATTCTAAAATCACAATCAATCTTTTGTTCTATGCTGTTTTCAGCTGATGAATGAACAATGCGTAGTGCCTCTTCTTTCCAATAAATAGCAATAGGCTAGGCTTTGTGTTACTTCTGACATGAAACAAAGTCTCAGATTTCAAACTCTGTCAATTTTATTAGGAAATTTAAGCAATAAATACAGTTTTGGCACTCTTTAATGTGGCGTGATAGATTGTTATAGCTTCTGTGTACTAGCCTTTGCGTAATCAAACGCATAGGAAAACATTTGTGACAGTCTCATTTTTGTTCTGTATCTCATGCTCTGCTGCCAGACTGGAGTGCACTTGCCACCACTGGACAGGGGTGGGATTGCAGCTACAATCTACAATAGATCACTCTCAGTGTAATCTCTCAAAATGATGGACGGCCTTCAGATTTTTCCGTCACTGATAAAAAAAAAAATTCTGTCAATGACTTTTCGGTTAACGCGACCTCTGATATATAGTAATTATATAATTGCCACTAAATCATTTACCCAATCAGTGCCACATTGATCATTGTTGGGTCTGTGCTGCTGGTGGCTTTGCATGCAAATGCTGAGATAAAGATGGAGATGATGAACTGAAGGATGAAGAACACCAGCAATATTCCAAGGATTCCAAGATCGTATCGCTAAAAAATATTCAACATATCAGAATTGTTTCGCAAATAATATCTACTGGGTGAGTTTCTATATATTCTAATATTATCTTAATATTATTACATCATACTATAAGGAGGCATATATGACTAGGGTTGGGTATCGTTTGAATTTAAGCATTCCGATTCTGCTTAGCGATTCCGATTCTTAAAGTTTCCTAGTTTCGATTCCAATAACATTAAAATGTCAATAAAAAATTAGATCAAACATTTTTATTCTGTATTTTACAAAGCTTTCTGTTGCAGCTGAATAACATGAGCAAAAATCAGCAGCCTACAGAACACTTAGGCCTAAGAGGAACTTTTGCCTATGGTTTTAACAAAAAATACCACAGCAAAAACAATTAATAAACGACTAATATAAATTTCAAGAATTAAATTGTTTGTAAGTCAAGTAAACAGCAATAAAATAGGAAAAAGCAAATAAATTAGCAGTAGCATAAATAAATACAAAGAGAAATCAGATCCGGCCCAGAACGAAATACTCGGAATGGTTCCAGAACGGACACAGGCCGGGAACCCTCACCAGGACCGTAGTTCATTGTGCTTGCGTGGTTCTTGGAAATTTTGAACCGGTTCTAAAATGGAACCAGTTCTCAATACCCAACCCTACATACAGTGCCCTCCAGTAATATTGGCACCCTTGGTAAATATGAGCAAAGGTGGCTGTGAAAATAAATCGGCATTGTTTATCCCTTTCATCTTTCATTAAAAAAATGTACAAAATTCTAACCTTTCACTGAAGTACAATGGAAACTGGGGGTAAAACTCATTATGAAATGTTTTTCTCTAGTTCACATTGGCCACAATTATTGGCACCCAATTATTGCAACGTCCTTTTCCCAAGATAACAGCTCTGAGTTTTCTCCAACAATGTCTGATGAGTTTTGAGAACACCTGACAAGAGATTTGAGAGCATTCCTTCATACAGATCTCTAGATTCTTCAGATTCCCAGCTTCATGTTGGTGCTTTTTCTCTTCACTTTCTACAGGGTTCAGGTCAGGGAACTGGGATGGCCATGGTAGATGCTTCATTCTGTGCTCAATGACACATTTTTGTGTTAATTTTGATGTTTGTTTTGGATCATTGCCCTGCTGGAAGAACCAATCACGGCACATTATAAGATTTCCAACAGAGGCAGTCAAGTTTTGATTTTTTTTTTTTTTTATCTGCTGGTATTTGATAGAATCCATGACGGCATGTATCTGAGCAAGATGTCCAGGACCTCTGGCAGAAAAATAGGCCCACAACATTAAAGACCCAGCAGTATTTTTCACCGTGGGCATGGGGTACTTTTTTTTAATCCCTGTCTGCACCAAAACCATCTGGTGGGTTTACTGCCAAAAAGCTAATTTTTTAGACCATAGAAGCCAGTCCCTTTTGAAGTTCCAGTCATGTCTGATGACTGAATATGCTGGAGTTTGTTTTTGAAAGAGCAAGGAGGATTTTTCTTGAAACCCTCCGGAACAACATGTGGTCATTTAGGGGCTGTTTGATAATTTTATTTTAGGATTTCTGACCCCAAGACTCAACAAATCTCTGCAATTCTCCAGCTGTGATGCTTGGAGAGTCTATGGCCCCTCAAACCCTCCTCCTCAGCATGCATTAGGACAATAAAGACACATGCTCTCTTCCAGGCAGATTTGTAACATCTTTAGTTGGAACTTCTTAATTATTGCTCTGATGGTGGAAATGGGGATTTGCAGTGCTTTAGTTTTTTTCTTACAGCCACTTTCTATTTTGTGAAGCTCAACAATGTTGTTCTGCATATCAGAACTATATTCTTTGGTTTTACTCCTTGTGATGGATGATTAAGGGAATTTGGTCTGTGTGTTCCTCATATTTATAATCCTGTGGGACAGAAAGTCATGGCTGGACAATTTCATACTCCTAGCCATCCTGATGTGCTAAAAAAGTATAATATGAATGGGAATATACTTCAGAGATATTTTACTTCTAGGGGTGCCAATAATTGTGGCCAATATGCATTGGGAAAAAAAAACATGTATTTCATAATGTGAGTTTCCCCCCACTTTCAGTTGTTTTGCTCCAATGAAAGGGTAGAATTTTGTACATTTTTTTAATGAAAGATCAGAAAGATTAATGATGCAGATTTATTTTCACAGCCACCTTTGCTCATGTTTTCCAAGGGTGCCAATATTACTGGAGGGCACTGTATGACTTTCAAACACTTTGAACATGGACTACTTGTCACTTTTTTCATACTTTTGTGGTGCAGTTGCAGCATTTTGAAGCATGTAATCGCCAGCATGTAGTCAGTGTATGAGAAAAGATTGTATGTAAGTATGTAAGTTTTTTTTTTTTTTTTTTACTGCTACTCAACTTTTCAACTGTTACTATTAAAATGATGAACTGAAATTAAAAATTGTATCGCTGTTTGCCATTACTGTACAATGTTTTACAAATAAACTACTTTTAACTAAACAAATAATCAAATAAAATACTGAATGGAAAAACTGCTGAATATTCATTTTTAAAAGTATTTTACATTTGCAATGAATTGGTTAAGCAGCTTTACAGCATTAAGGATGGGTGTTTCAACTGTACTAGGGTACTGTTCCAACTGTTCCCAACATAAGTACAGTTGAAACAAAAAAGCTTCTTGTGTTTATGTGCTAATTGTGACAAATATGACCTACTTATGGATGTTAACAAGTATTAATATTTTAGTAGACAAGTAAAGGAAATGTCTTATGAAAAATCACTTCTTTTCAGTCCCAATTTGTTGGGGTGGGGGTAGGGTACATTTTTGAGAATTTGTGAAATAAATTATAATTGAGCCATAATGTATAAAAAAAAAAAACACAACTGAAGGGGTGAAACATCAAGAGTGCTGAACAGACACACAAACATACACATCTAGTTTGCTATCCTTGTGGGGACTCTGCATGGGCGTAATGGTTTTCTGCTGTACAAACAGAATTTTCTAGCACCCTACACCAACTCTGCCCTTAAACCTACCCCTCACAGGAAACATTCTGCATTTTTACATTCTCAAAAAATTATGTATGATTAAGAGGCTTGTTTCACCATGGGGACCTCAATTTAGGTGCCCATGCTGACACGAGTCCCCATGAGTCTGTGTGTATTCAAGTCCCCACCGGGACAAAAAAAAAAAAAAAAAAACAGGTACACAAAGTTTGAGATTACATGTTTTTATAGCATTGGCACAAACACAGTGTAGCTATCACAGACATATTTGTTGATTTCTAGAACACAATGGCAAATCCACTTCAAAATATTAAAATAAATAAAAAATGAAATAAAAATGCATACAGTACAATAAAAGAGCCAGCATTTTTTTTACCACTATTCAGAAAGCAGTCACCAAAAAAAAAAAAAAAAAGAAATGGTGAAAACGCAACAAAAGTTTGTGGTTGTACTCCTGAAGAATAGTACTACAAAATTTCATTTAACCAATGATTTCCCTCACAGTAGCCTTCCTGGTCTAATTCTGCAATCCCTTTAACTTGGAAATTGGATGTTGGAGCTGGGAATGACGTCACACCTAAGTTGACTGCAGTGTGACAAACAGAAATGTTAATAATAAAAATAAATAAACTTTTTCCACATTTGTTGATACACTGAACAGCCATATTAGATTTTGAAGTTGGAGTTGTTGTGGTTCCTCCAGGTTTCTGATTCAGAACTTTGACTTGAAGGGGAGTTCCAGTGAAAGGTGAACAATTTCACCAAGCACAAGGGCCAACAGGCGGGAATTTTGCGAATGTATTAAAAGGTGAAGTAGCTACGTCACAGAAATAATGGCAGACAAACATTGCAGGTTTGAGGATAATTATAATGACCACCTTTATTTAAAAGACTCATATATGAGTCCAATTATGTTTTGCTTTAAATGTCAACATGTGGTTAACAACGCAGGGTTTCACGACTCTGGCCTTCAAAGTGTCTGGTTTAATTTAGCTCCAATCCTGATCAACTCACCTGCCTGTCATTTAGTAATCCTGAAGACTAGCTTGATTGATTGATTGATTAGCTTGTTCATGTGTGTTTAATAATGGTTTGGAGGTCAAATTTCCAATAATTATAAAACATGTGCATGCATATATTCTTAATCTCTTCTTGCAAATACACTAGAAATAGATAAAAATAATAATTGAGTCATCAGAAGCAATACTATGAGATATCAATTCCCTGCATCCATTGGATCCACACAGGATTTACAGGATAATCCTTACTGTGACTCAGTATCCCTGGAAAGTAATAACAAGATATATTAGTATATAAGGGAATAACAAGATCCACACAAAATTAAAACCCAGTAGAAGTTATATCTAGATCAAAATAACTATTGGTTGTTGGGATAAAACTAACTACCAGTCTGTTTATAGCAATTACATCATCACCACTAAATCGTTTACCCGGTTTAGTGCCACATGGACCATTGTTGGGTCTGTGCTGCTGGTGGCTTTGCAGGCAAATGCTGAGATAAAGATGGAGATGATTAACTGAAGGATGCAGAACACCAGCGATATTCCAAGGATCCTTAAACGAAACCCCTGAAAACACACATTCAACATGCCCATATATGAAAGCAGTTCCACAAATAACATCCCAGCAATTATATTGAGTTCATTCTGATGATGTGTATTTAAAAAATCAGGATATAAAAGTTCATTCAGCATTTACACTTGTCATTTTATTTTTACTTTTTTTCTTCAGAAGAAAGTATTTTAAAGGCTGCTTTAAAGGGGTCATGAACTGAATTGTTTTGTTTGTTTTTTTTGTTTGTTTGTTTGTTTTGTTTTTCTACTGTTCTCTGAGGTCCCTTTATAATGCTAAACAGTCGGTGATGTAGAAGTTGATGTTGATCTTCTATGGAGTTAGTCACACTATTATGTCATAATGTTCCACAACCTGTGGTTTTGGCAGATTGGCTTCAATATAAGCTGTTTTTAGACTAATGACCATATTTTGAGCTCTGAAACTTACAGGATGTTTTTACAGTACAATAACCTCTTATATGTCAAAAGATCGAGAGAATTTTGATTTCTCAGGTCATGACCCCTGTAATGCAATTACAGTGGATGAAGACTGATCTTTCACGCTTCAGACAAGAAAACACCATGTAAGCTTTAAAAAAAAACTGTTCATATGACTTGTGCACTATATTTCAAATCTTTTCAGATCATCCAGTAGCATTGTGAGGATCAACCTGAGATTTATATTAAGATTTTTAATGATTAATGTCTAGACTTAAATGATAACAGTCTTCATTTTTGGGTGAACTTTTAAGTAAATAAAAGCACAATTAATAGCTAAAAACTATTGATACACATTAAAACAAAACAGTGTATATTTACTACCTGAGAATATATGTAGCCATAGTTACTATTATAGTAGTAATTTATGTGGGTCAAGGTGATTATCATGTCTGCAGCCATCAAAAGGATGGCTATTCCTGCAGTTACGGCACTGATCACGTTCATTCCAAGAGAGGCTTTCACCTACAGGGAGAAAAGCTTTTAAGTGACAGGAATTGTAATGGCACACACTTGTAAAACATCCTAAACTCTGTAAAGTAATAATGAGCCAGATATTTTGATCTGTTAGTGGTTAAAGAATGGATTTCTCTTTGTTTGTTCTCAGTTTGTTACTTACTGGTGGTACTATCAACTTTTGCATCTGAACTCTTCATATATTCAATATAATGAGTTAGGCAAGGTCAGTTTTACACCTGATGTAAATCTTGATCGGAGATTTTTTTTTTTTTTTTACCAATCTAAATGCAGTAAGAGCTTAACTGCTAACAGATGATGATTTCTCCACTATTGCTCAATTGTTGACAGATTCTGGTGATTTAAATTGCACAACAATTAGTTAAGTAATGTAAATAATGATGTACAAATAAGGATCAAAAGGTGAAAGATTTCAGCACATACCACACATGGATGAAGTTTATTTTGCGCAGCAACAGACAGAGATCCAGTACTGATGTACTGAGAAATAAACACAGGACATGTTAAAGTTAATTCTGGAAATTAGAATTAAAAGGTAATAAACCAAAACTTTTTAAATGAAACTTACAATGAAAGATCCCCAGTAGGTGATGCCACTAATGACAGAAATAGTAGGAAATCCGGTGAGTACAATACCAAGTAAAAAGACTATCACTCCAGTCATTATCTGTACAGTCTAGAGGGCAGATATAGGTCCAGGTGTTTATGTTTGGAGACACAAAAACAGAAGACATATTGATGTTTAATGCACTAAAGGGAATCAGAGCTATATCTCTCCACTAGGGTACAAGAGACTGCTGTCATCTTAAGTGATCTGATTAAATGCTAAGAATAATTCCAAAACTTTATCATATCCTGACACGGAATTCAATAGGGTGTCCGTTTATTTTCACATAACTGTGTGTTCATTATAGTTATATAATAATCATTAAATGCATTACCCCCAGTGCCTTTGGTTGGGCTTTGAAAAACTTTTGAAGAGTTGTGTTGTGACATGCTCCTCTGGCCTCCTGTATATCATCATAAATAACGCTGTCTTTCGCCTCTTGTGGATTTATCTTAATGGCAATTGTAGCTCTGTCTGTTGAGATGACCTCACTGGTTTCCATTCTAAGTTGGTTTTGGATTTCACCTGTAATTAAGCATTAATAGTAATTTAATAACAATTAATAATATGATTCACTGTGCTTATTAATACAGAATCTTTGCTTTTTATGTGCATCTGTATTTATATTTAAAACAACTATAAATGTTGTCACTCTAGTGCAGGGGTGGGCAATTAATTTTCCCAAGGGGCTACATGAGAAACTTGGGTGGTTTCAGAGGGCCAGACCAATAAACTTAACTGCATAATATATTTTATATTTTTATAAAAGACAGTAAATGGAACATTACAATCATACAATAAAAATGTGGAGCACACAATTATATCACTATTTAATGAACTTTCTCAAAACAGGTTTGAAAATGTGCATTTTTGCACGTTATGTTTCCTTGTCGGCTGCAAAGATGAAATACTCAGTGCTAATTCTGGACGCGCCTTTAGAGAAATTAAATTAATCTGGGAACATTTGTTTTTGCATTGGTTCGTTTAAAAGTAGACATTTTAAACTTAATATAGATATATTTCTCATGTCTGTGAGGTAGCTATACACTGAGTTTCGGTCCAGATTCAGAGACTGCAGAAAGTGCGTCCTGTTTGTTTTCGTTATTCTACAAAAGCAACGTTTTAATGTGTTTGCATAAATAAGATCAGTTTCGAAGTTTTATTATCAGGAAAAATACAACTCATCGCGCGGGCTCATCCCTGTTATGCAGGTGCATTCTCATGCTCCGCACAAACAAGTTTATTAAAATAAATCTTCACCAGTCTACATCCGAGTCAGATGCAGTTACAACCTATAAATAAAAGGCTATTTGACGTTTTAAAATTATCGAACGGTCTGATGCCGCTCAAATTCGTTGATCATTAGTTGTTGTTGTTGATAAAGATCAAACGGATGTCGCTTAGCCTAAAAAACCTGCTTTAATGAATGACTAATTTATGGATTAAGTAATTAATATACAAAACAGGTTAAGTAAAATATGATGAATATATAATATCTTACAAATATTTATAAAAATGTTAGCCTAGACTGCCATTTCACATTTTCATCTGCAAATAAGTAAATTAGGCTATTTTTAACATGCAATGATATGAAAATAAGATTTAAAAAAAAAACAAGAAGAAAAATATTTAGACAAAAATAAGGAAAAAAATAAATTCATATTTCTAAGGGCTAACGGCAAACTTACATTTCTTGAAAGCTGTCCTACATGATCGCGAACACATTTAAGATGTGGTCACACAAACGGACATATAGGCTATGTAAATTAAATAATAATAATAATAATAATAGCAATAACAATAACAACAACAACAACAATAACAATCATAACAGCGGTTGCCTCGAAAATAAAAGCAGTGCGGTTATATTGCCTGCACCTAATTACATCTATTTGTGATTGACTTTTAATTCACGAATTACCTCAGGCGGGCCAGTCAAGGACAGCCAGAGGGCTGGATGTGGCCCGGGGGCCATAAAATGCCCAGGTCTGCTCTAGTGTATACTCATATCATAATCTTTTGATAAGGAGTTATAAATGTATACTGTATTTTGACAAGGATATTTTGCATGATTGTATGTTTAATTTGATTTTGACATTTTTAAAGTTAGGATCTTTATTAATTGTGTTTCTGTCCCCCGATATCCAAACAAATCTCAAAACACTTATATGGAATTTTATGTTGCAAAGCATCACAATAAAATAAGCATCACTGATGTGAAAGATCCTTTAGTCAAAGATGATCAAAGTCAATAGATGATGGTTATTTTTAACTGATGTATATCAACGTATGCATATAAATATAGGCTTTATTGTTAATTAATAATAGATGTTAACTGAAAAATAAAATATTTTACCTGAAGTTGAATGAGTTGTGTTGATGTCTGATCGTTCTGGTGTATCTTTGTATGAGTGGGTTGTGAAGGACCACTAAGGAGGAGCTTGTGTCATATCAGCTTGCTTTATACTTGTAAGGATTATGCTCATGCCCTTCCTTCTAAAATTTAAAAAGCTTTATATACAGATTAGACAAACTACAAGGGCTATAAATTACAGACTTTGATTAAGGTTGAAAATATCTGTGATTACAAGCATCATCAGACATGTCTGTGTTCAAAACACATACAATAATTCTGTATTTGGCCACATTTGCAGTTTTTGTCTCTTTGTCAAGTCAAGTGATTTAAACAATAGAGACTGTTTCGAAGCAGCTTCAAATGAAATTGGAAAATAACATAATAGATAAATAAGACAAATGCAAATTCCACTTTCAAATTTCAATTTAGTGTTGATAGTTCAGTTCAACAATTGTGTACGTGTAAGTATATATATATATATATATATATATATAAAGAGTTAAGATGCAAAAGCCTCTAAATCCATCTGACACATTTCTTTAAAATTAGCATTTCTTTCTGGCTACTTTGTATAGGTTTCTATGTAAGTACTGCACTTCTGTTTGGGCTGAGGCTGGAATTTAGCGAGTTTGAAGTAAAAGTATTTGATGGACGTATATGTGCAATGTTGGGAAGGTTACTTTGGAAATGTAATAGGTTACAGATTACAGGTTACTTGATTTAAAATGTAATAAGTAGTGTAATTTTTCAGTTACTTTATTAAAGTAATGTAACTTATTACTTTTAATTACTTTTTTATTACTTTTCTAAATTTTTAATATTTTCAACTGTTAATCTTTTTGAAACATTTAAACCAGGCAGAGTTAACCTTACAGTAGCACTCAACACTGATTACTGTCAGACTCTCAAAATCCTTTCAAAACACTTGAATTAAGATTATAATAAGTAAGGGAAAACATACATCTTTATTTTGCGATAACAACTGGCTGGATGTACATTATCTCACTTATTACACAGCTGCTTGATAGATTATTTAGATGTTCTGTGTCAAAATAATAGAGACACGAAACACTGATCTGAGTTGAAATATTTGAACGCAAAGCTTCCATGAAGAAATCAGTTGCTAGCAAGCGGCAAGTTCATACACATTTTAGGGATACAGTGCAGTCATACCACTTTTCTTACGCAACATTTCACCACATAAATAATTAAGTAGTAGTACTAGTATGTTAGTTATCTTATTTATCATTACAGTGTACAAAAAAAAAAAAAAAAAAAAATGGCAGCAGCTGTGTTTGTATGAAACAATAGAGTGAGTCCACGATACCAGGATGACAGAATTAAGAAATTGTCCACATAATTTTAAATTAAGCTTTAATATTTTATTAGCTAACCAAATGCAAAGCTTCCACCAAGAAAAACTACCAAGAATATAGCACTTAAGTTGCCCCGAATGAGTCTGAGTTATTAGCTTTTACCAGTTGTTATCGGGGAATAACATACCTTGGAGCGTCATGACTGACCAATCAGAATCAAGCATTCCACAGAGCTGTGCAATAATTGAATTTAAAGCACAGCCACACAAATTCATACTTTTTTTTTTTTTTTACTTTTTTTTGGGGGGCTTTTTATGCCTTTTATTGTGATATGACAGTAGGGATGACAGGAAAGAGGGAAGCAGGATCGGCAAATGGGCCTTGAGACGGGAATCGAACTCAAGTCACCGTGAGCGCAGTTGCACTATATGTCAGCGTGCTAACCACGAGGGTATTGGCACCGATGCCACAAATTCAGACTTAACAGCTCTTATCTAAATACAATCATAACAAGAAGTAGTTTAATAGCTATGGTACTGTGTTTGAAATCAAATGTTTGCATAGTTATGACAGAAAACACTAGCATCTAACAATGCCTTGGAAGAAAACCATCTTAAACAATAAAGTTTATGCATAAACCCAAATAGTTATCGAATAAGCATGTGTCCTATTCTGTGTCCTAAACTCCTGAAACATTGGTGTCTCATTTTAGAGCAGTCAATGCAATTTATGAAAGAAGTCAATTAAATCTGTAAGTGGGGGTGGGTGTGTAAAAATTTCAGATGTAATCCCCTTTGTAATCACTGGCATTTTTCAAAAGTAACTGTAATTTAATTACACATTTTTTCTCAGTAACTGTAACTAATTACAATTACATTTATTTTGTAATTAAATGACGTAATTTAATAAATAATAAATAAGGCAGATCTAATAATTTAATGTAACAATAAAACCCAAACTACTGCACCAGAACACTAGTTTTACACCAACAGGTAACAGGCAGTTGTGCCTGTGGCTTTGTGGCTTGATATTTCCATTCCATTCTTTTAGTTGTACCTTTGCTCTACTCAGCTGTGTGGAGAGATTGTTGATGTGAGCAGATCTGATGTGAGCAGACTGTAGTATTGTAGCTTACTTGTACACTCCAGATTTTTAGGCTGCCATTGCACGAGCATACTGTAGATAACTACAACATATAAAGATAACCTCATCTAAGTAATTATGCTGATAGTTGTCACAGCACCATTAAAATCATTTAATTTGTTTAGTGAAACATTGGACACTAAAAGCAAGTGGCTTTAAAAATACTGAGACCAGATGCAGAGGATGAATTGACCACAAAAGCTTACCACTGATGTGTTTTCTTGTCAGGCAGTTTCTTGTTCATTAAACTGAAACCTGGTTTTAACTGACAGTAACCTCAACTATTTGACACCAAACATTTCAAATATGCTTGGTCCAAAATTGAACTGGACTGATCTCAAAGTAAAGTGCAAAATGGAGACTAAAAATACAAGTCCAGTGTCGGGTTGCTATAAATGCTTAGATTAGTTGTCTTAATTTTTTTCTTTAACACAAATTTTTCATGTCAGTTACATAAAAATGCATAATGGTCTAATCCTATTTAGTTATGACGGAAATGTCACTGATTTGATCGATCAGTATTCACATTTTTAAGTTCTGTCCAGTACTTGAAAGCCAACAGGTTTCTGTGCGCGCACATTCAAAGCACGCTCACAGGCAGTGCCTCTAAGTCAGCATGCAAATGCTGAATTAAGTTCTCTTTCACATGTTATTGCTACACACTTACAGTACTGCAAAACTAAAAAACTATTTGATTTGTATTTTGAATTAATATCTTTATTTATCTTTTTGCTTGTAATTAGGGGCCAAGCACCGAAGGTGCGATGGCACCTATTGTATCCGTTGGCGTTATTATTATTCCGCTTCTTCTTCTTCTTCTTCTTCTTCTTCTTCTTCTTCCTCTTCCGCCGCAAGTCTATGGCAGCCCATAGAACCGCTTGCGGGAAAGTTGTATAATTTTGCACACTGATAGAGGACAGTCCCAACATTAACCATAGCAAGTTTGGAGTCTCTAACTCAAACTCTCTAGCGCCACCACTTGTCCAAACTTTCAAAAGATTTATGCTAATAACGTTTGAACCGTAAGTCACACAACAAAAATTCTTTTTTCCTCTGATTCCTTGGCTTATGCCGAGTTGAATGGACACCAAAATTCAAAAATCGTAAGGTTTAGTTTTTTCGCTATTCTCAATTGTTCGTAAAACCTACTTTTTCGAACTCGTCCTAGGCCGTTGCACCGATTGTCACAAAAATTGATCCAGATCATCTTCAGACCACGCTGGCAAAAAGTTATGGAATTCAAGTCGATTCGTCCAGCCGTTCACGAATAACACGCGAAAGAATTCTACGAAAAGCTAGCAAAAATCAATGTGAGGCTATATCTCCGTAACAGTTTGGCATATTGACACCAAACTTGGTGTGTGTTATAACAAGCATGACCTGAGCCTACCTGCAGTGTTTCGGTGCAGTGCCCCCCTAGTGGTCAGAAGATACGAAAAATGGCTATTTTTCTTTATAACGTCTGAATGATTTGTCCAAAAATCACAAAACTGGTCTCTTTAGATTCGGTGTGTCATACCGAGTCGAACCATATCCAATTTTCCCATGTCAGCCATTTTGGGTGTCGGCCATTTTGAATTTAGCTTTAAAATGCTGTATCTTGAGAACCGATTAGCGTATCGTTTCGACATTAATTACAAAAATGTTCTGTACCATGCCCTGAATGTACATAAAAATTTTGGGGCCACCTTGTGGTCAAAAGTTATAACGAAATTTCAAAAATTGCTAATAACTTTTGCGTACATTAGCCTATTGAAATGTAACTGATTTTGATAGATTCCTTCGGTCGTGCTGAGAACACCGATACCAATTTTGCCAATTTTGGCTGAACTTCCTGTCCGCCATTTTGATTCATGTTGAAAACCTACTTTTTCGAACTCCTCCTAGACCGTTAGTCCAATTTTCACCAAATTTGACTCAGATCATCTTCAGACCATGCTGACAAAAAGTTATGGATTTTGTGTCGATACACGAAACCGTTTTCGTTTAGCGCATCAACGAATTTACTGGAAAGATGCCAAATTGCATCCGAGTCTGTATCTCTGCAAAGCTTTGACATATTGACACCAAATTTTATATGTGCTATTGTCACCACACTCTGACCAAGCCACATCAATTTGGTAACAGTGCCACCTATGGGTCAGAAGTAATACGCCATTCACTAAACATTAATAATGAAATTTACAAAAATGCTAATAACTTCTGTTTACATTAGCCTATTGGAATGAAACTGACGCCAATAGATTCCTTGGGTCAAGTCGAGAACATTCATACCCATTATGCCGAAATTGGCCAAACTTCCTGTCCGCCATTTTGATTAATGTACAAAACCTACTTTTTCGAACTCCTCCCAGACTGTTAGTCCGATCTTCACCAAATTTGACTCAGATCATCTTCAGACTATGCTGGCAAAAAGTTATGAATTTCGTGTCGATATACAAAACCGTTTTCATTTAGCGCATCAACAAATTTGCTGGAAAGATGCCAAACTACATCTGAGGCTGTATCTCTGCAAAGCTTTGACATAATGACGGCAAACTTTGTGTGTGTCATTGTCATTTCACACAGAACACGTCACATCAATTTGAAAACAGCACCACCTGTTGGTCAAAAGTGATAAGCCATTAAATTTTATTACGACTGGTTGTATTTATGATTTTTCAGCCATTTCAACTGATATTATCCTAAAATGGCTTAAGTTACTCACTGTTGTAGTCGGTCTGCTGCTCCTTGCCGTGCTTAACTCCTCATTCTGCCTCTTTTGTGCTTGGCCCCGCAATTGCTGCTTGCAGCTATATTTCATAATTAGACTTTTTACTTGCCTTCAGTAAGCACAAGCAGTTTTACTTACATTAGTATTGGTTTTTGCTGTTGTTTTGAAATTAATATTATTTTTTTAACATGTTGTCAGCTTTTAGCTTTAAAGAAAAATTATTTTTTCTAACGTCTTTGCTGCAGTACTTCGAATGGGTCCAAAACCACCTTGGGTGTACATTAGTTTCTAATAATTCAACGGCTTGTAGTCAATTATTCCTTACATAATGTAATTTATTAACTATAAATGCATTCAAAAATAAAACAGTTGTGAGTTAGGTGTGAGTTATGGAAAGTTCATAAGAAGTATACATAATAAGTACATAACAGTAAGAGCTTTTATATGCACAGTGTGTGCATGTAAAGGCTAGGTTTATGCCTCACAGCCTCATTTTCATCCAAGATAAAATTCAAAATGCCATCCACCCTGACTAAGGTCTAAACATTCGACATACAAAACCCAAAACACGCAGCCACAATCAGAAATTAGAGGTGGATTTCTATCAAAATGGCAAGATGCAATAGAGTTTTGCTTTTGTTACATTTAAATTGACTTTTTCTTGTTGTAAAGGTTAAAACCATGCTAAGATACTGACAAACAATATACATAAATAAAACACTGGGCCTAAAGTAAAAGTATATTATGAGGTCAGTTTTCGCAATAATTATAAAATATACACAAACATTCTTGTTCTGTTGTTAGAGCAAGAATATGTTACATTTTATTCTGTTCAGTTCCTAAAACACTATACAAAGATCTTTGTTCTCAGTTTTCTAAGGAAGCTGATACCACTGTGGTAAAAGAGCATTTACCATGGAAAGTAATGTGGTTGCCTTTTATTCTGTTCATGCAAATGCATCAGTGGAGTACGGTGTTGGTTAAAAGGCACTTTTTATTTTATTTACTTATTTATTTTTTTACTGGTCCCAAAATTAATGGTGATCAAAAAAAAAAATTTCTTTCGTAAATATACTGGAGCAACAATTTTTGTGAAAGAAAAAAAAAATAGATTTCATTAAAACATAGTGTATTGTCTTGTTTCTGTGTGAGTGTGTGTCTTTGAGTGGGTCTCATGCCGTGCGTGTTATCATTCATGTGGTGTGTTGTGTGTTTGGGGCAGGCGACAGGATCTTGACACTCTTGTCTGGTTCGATTTCAGTTTATTTTCGAGATCAAGATGCTGCCTGATCCATGTTTGGTCTGTTATTGTGAACACATGCTTGTGGATCCTGTTTCCTTTCTTTTGTCTTGTCATGTTTAGCACATAGTCTGGGTGTTTGTTTTCTCACCATCTGATCTTGTCTGGTGTTGTGTGTTGCTTTTGTCAAGAACATTGCTTGCAATTGCTTTCACTGGCCTTGTGTTCTTGTATACGGATCAGGTGTTTTTTTTTTTTCACATAAAAAAGGAAGCTATAATAATGTTTTATGCATTACAGTCTAACAGCAATCAGACCACCACATTTTGAGTACATATGAGCTTTTTATTTTATCACAAAAAAATAATATTAAAAAAAAAAAATCCTGAAATTCTTTAAGAGCCGTATTGTGTTTTGTTCCTCTGGCCTGCTGTTCATCATCACAAATAACAGCATCTTGTTATCTGTATATTATTACAGCAATAAGCCTCTTTAGCTGTTATAAATTCACTGTAAACCACAGCTTCATGGGGCTTATTGCTTTTATAATAGTTATATACATGTAATGATATAAATAAAAACAAGTATTCTTCCACCAAACAATGTAGTTCCTCAGAAACAGTTGTGGTTGCAACAAAGTGCTTGCCGAGCAACATACAGAAGTAAACAAAGGTGTATGTTTGTAGAGTAATTTACAACAGCTTCGAACGTGGCTCAACCAATCAGATTCAAGGATTGGAACTATCCATTCTACAAAATATATTATAGAATCTCAGTGATACTAAAATAACATTTACTGTGATTGACTTCTTGAGTTCCTATTTCAAACAATGTGATATACATTAAGATAAAAGCCAGTTTTGTATTGAATATTCTGGTCATTTTATATTTCTTTTACAATCAACTAGCTTTAACTTTGGTTGTGGCTTGTTTATTGGAGTGGCATCATTCTCTAAAAACACTGACTTCAACAGAAAGGTCTATCAAAATTAAAATAACTATTGGTTGTTGTAATAAAACTGATAGTCACGCTTGTAACAGCATCACCACCATTAAAACATTTACCTTGTTTAGTGCCACAGTGATCACTGTAGAATGGATGCTGCTGGAGGCTTTGCAAGCAACTGCTGAGATGCAGATGGAGAGGATGAACTGAGGAATGGTGAACACCAGCAATATCACAACAGTCCGCAAATTAAAACTCTGCAAAACATATATGAGCCATTTGTGAAAGTATTTCCACAAAAAACATCCATCAACTACACTGAGTGAGTTTCTAAACAAATTATATTGAAGCAGGTATCATTTTGAGCTATTTATGACAGCATCTCAACAAATAGGATTAAGCAAAAAGTCACAAATAAATCAATAATTTTATTTATTATTTATTAAATGCTCACGCCCCGCTCTTGGAGTAAACTATGCATTTATTAACATTGCATTAAAATTAAGTAACAAGAGGAATTTCACCCAGTGGAACAAAGTAAACGTACATTTTTTTTTTTTTTTTTTAACTTTTTTTTTTATTAGAAATGTGCTTGAGTTAAAGTACCCACCTTTACATCTACTCTTAGTACAAATTTTCTTTAAAAATGTACTCAAGTAAATGTAACTGAATAAAAGTACTTTGTTATTACCCACCTCTGAAGCATAAATTAATAATCATATCTCTATGCTCATCAGTATAATGGCTATCCCTACCAGTTACGGCACTGATCACATTCATCACAAGAGAGGCTTTCACCTGCAGCAACAGAATGTACTAGTTTAAGAAAATTACTCAAAGAACAGATTGACAAGGCTTGTAGAAAATCAAGATTACTTTTAATCAAAGGGGGAAAAAAGGAAAAGAAACTATAAAAATCATGTCTGCGCAGACAAGAAGGGTTGGCTGGACACCCAAAGATTGCAGAAATGGGACAATGTTCAGCCAACATTATATGTGTTCATGCAACAGTTTTGTCTGGTCCTTGAATCTGATTGGTTGTTAAGAGTGTGATATTTGAGTGATAACTCCAACCATCACTCTGTTGGTGGTTTTTCATGGTGGATGCCCAAATCCATTATAATTGTTAAAAATAATGCTGTAGTTTTTTTAGTTGAGATACTTGTTTTGAAAATTCGCTTCAACATTTTTGAAGATGTGAGCTTAAGGGTGTAAGTGGCCATTCAGCACTCATGAACCCACCGAGAGCAGCCTCACCTCAGCTAGTTCTATTGAAATTTGCCACTGGCTTGGATGTCTTTATAGTGGTTAAACATGAAATATAATTTGTTTGGGGTAAATATAATGGACAGGTCTTATTAATCTTTTATTTGTTCCTGAGCAAATGGTTTTGGCTGAAGGCAAAATCTCATCACATTATATCTTATGTAACTTTAATGTTGTATATCAGAGCACTGTATTGACTGAATTGCCTAACAACTCTTATGATAGCTGTTGCTGTTGTTTATTAAAAATTATTATTCAATAAATAATATTTTATATAAATAATAGTAGTATTCAACAATAGTATTTAGTATTGGGAAATGGTGTGTGTGTGTGTGGTCGTGATTGTGATTAGTTTCATTGTTCTGCCATTTGATGGCAACTAAAGACTGTTTTAACGAGTCAGCAGTAAAGACTTTTATATTGAAAGAGACTGAGACTACAGAGACCTCTAAACTTTTAGAAACAAGGAAGCTATTTTTACTTTCAACAACAGCTTGTAAGACACAGTCAACAAATGGACTGAGCAGTGCTTTCATCAGAAATCACCCTTAACAGATGAAAGAATAGTATGATAAAGATATCGTTTTCTCTGCTATATTTTTTTTAAGACTAAGATGATTTAAAGTGCACAGTCATAACCAAAAAAGAATAAATAAAATAAATAATGGAAATACACCAGAAACAATGTCATAAAAGAAAAGTTATAATGTGCTGAAACTGGTTTGATGGTATGTACAGTACTTAACAAACACAAATTGACTTTTTTTCTGTGCAGCAACAGACAGAGATCCAGCACTGATGTGCTGAGGAAGAAACACAAGAAACGTTGAAGTTTCTGCTCTAAATAAAATTAAAATGTAAAGGAAAATAAAGCAAAAGTGACTTACAATGAAAGATCCCCAGTAGGTGATGCCACTAATGGCAACAATACTGGCAGAATTGTTGAAGATGGTGAGTACAATACCAATCAATAAGACAACTGCTCCAGTCGTTATCTGGACATTCTAGATGGCAGGTACAGGTTAGATGTTTTATTCATGATGGCATAACATTTATGCAGTTACTAAATTTAATATACAACATTAAATCAAACATGTACAGTATATATGCATAGGGCTCTTATGACAAGACAGT
This sequence comes from Labeo rohita, assembly GCF_022985175.1. Classification (NCBI taxonomy): domain Eukaryota; kingdom Metazoa; phylum Chordata; class Actinopteri; order Cypriniformes; family Cyprinidae; genus Labeo; species Labeo rohita. The sequence goes on from NC_066873.1 coordinate 26,069,072, forward strand.
TCTTTCAATTTAAATTATCTAGAAGAAATTAAATAGTAAGAATAGTCCCAAAACATATATCATTATAATACAGCATTAAATGCATTACCCCCAGTGCCTTTGGTTGTGCTCTGAAAATTTCTGTAAGAGTATTGTGTTTTCTTTCTCCGACCTCCATCCATCAACAAAAATAATGCTGTCTTTTGCCGACTGTGGATTTACTTGGATAATAAGTGTAGCTTTGTCAGTAGAGATGACCTTGCTGGTTTCCATTCTTGGAGAAGATTTGTCTGAAAACAATTCAGAATTCATATACATATGATTGTCTAATGAAATTTTATGTACAAAGCAAAACTTACAAAGAGCAACACTAAAACAATTATTGATGAGAAAAAGTTATATAAAGATATATAAAGTATATAAAAGATGTTTATATATATATATATATATATATATATATATATATTTATTTATTTATTTATTTTTACCTGGAATGAGATTTGTTGATGTCTGGTAGCTCTTTCGATGTATTTTTGTGTGTGTGGACTCTGTGAAGAAGGTGTGGCTACAAAGTTTCTGTTAATGGCCAGCTTCCTTCCTTAAATACAAAAAAAAAAAAAAAATAAAAAAATAAATAACTTTGTAGTATTGTTGACATGTTCTCTATAAATAATAGAGAATATGTATCAAGATATATGTCCATGCATTTTGTATGGGCTATTAATAATAATAATAATAATAATAATGCCTGATTTAAACCTGTGGATTTAAATTGCTAAATTATGTGTTACTGGATATGCACTTTTTTTTTTTCAAATTAGGGCAATCATATGATTAAAAAAAAACTGTTTAAATAATAATTAATGTTTTGTTTAATGTTTAAATTGCACTGTATGTAATCAGTGACAGTGTGCTGGCTTGGTGTCTCACACCATACTCAGCAAACAAGAATTATGAATATTTCTCTGTGATAGATTTTGCAAGGGGGCCACAGGACCATCATTGATTTCATTAATTATGCACAAAAATATTTACAGGCATATACTTTTACTATCACTAATGCTAATTACACACTAAATACATTATGATTATTGGTGGGTTTTCACTGCAAAACAACACAAAAATGCTGCAAATATTAATGCAATTTATGTGAAAAGCCACCAAAACATTCAGTCATTTTGCAACACAGTAATTTTGAGACTGTGACCTCATTTAACCTAATTAGACAAATGTTTACAAAAAATTCTAAAACTATAAACTCTGATTATTATGAATAATCAGCAAAGAGAGCTGATGCAGATAATTAATGAACTGGACACAAGCACTTACCAGTGATGGAAGTGTGTGTGTGTACCTGTTATTTATTACGTTATGAGGACTAAATGTCCCCACAAGAATAGTAATACCAGTGAATTTTGACCTTGTGGGGACATTTGTGAGGTCCCCATGAGGAAACAGGCTTATAAATCATACAGAATGAGTTTTTTTTTTTGAGAAAGTAAAAGTGTCTCCTGTGAGGGCTAGGTTTAGGTGTAGGGTAGGTGTAGGGCAATAGAAAATACGGTTTGTACAATATAAAAACCATTACACCTATGGAATGTCCCCATAAAACATGGAAACACAACATGAGTGTGTGTGTGTGTGTTGTGACATAGTACAGTTCAGTCTTTTAGCTACTGCCCCCAGATGGCACAACTTAGGTAACACAAATGTTTTTGACTTGTTTACTAACTTAAATAAATGACATCAGTTGTAGTTAAGGTTAGCTCCTGATTAGTTAATGATTAGTTAATGTCATCACTAGTCATTAGTTCATGTTGAAGTAAGTATTAATTTAAATAACAGTACTTGATTACTCATGTGCTCTTATTATAAAGTGTTACCTACAATGCTTTTCTCATTTACTTTTCTTAAAATCTGTTGTACAACTTTAAAAACTTATCTAGAAATAAACATCTCGAAATACCACCATCAAACAGCAACTGTTATGTTCTTAAAAACATGAATTATTAATTTAGAATCTTAATCATTTACATCATATATAAACAGGAGCATGTTATGCATAATTGTTTAAAAATGTATAAAGTATATTGTTACTGTGACATTCAAATTCCAGTTGATTATCCTCAGAATAGATTTTTAATTTTATTTGCTCATTTGGCTGGTTAGCATGGGCTATTAGTCCCTGCTGATATAAATATCAATTATGTTGTTATTAACACAGATTATCAGTTTATGTCACAGTTTATTTTTTAACATTGTACTATACAGTAATAGAGTAAAAATTCTACATTGTGTTTGTTTTTCTTTATGTAAATATGTTTTGATGTACTTGTGATAAAATTTAATGCTTTCACAAATATAGTGAAAAGATTATAGGAGTGAGGATATTTGTAGTATATGGTCACCTGACTTGAAAGACTCATAAATCAGTCATACAATGTTTTTCTTTAAAGGGGTGCTATTACACTCTAAAAACTGTTGGGTTAAATACAACCCAGTGCTGGGTAAAATATGGACAAACTACAAAATATTCTTGTTTTGACCCAGAACATTTAACCCAACCACTGGGTCAAAACAACCCAATCACTGGGTATGTCCATATTTTACCCAGGTTGTTTTTAACCCAGCAGTTTTTAGAGTGTATGCTTTTATTTTTTGAGTTTTAGTCAATGTGTGGTGTGTATTTTTGGGCATAAAAAGATCTACAAAGTTGCAAATCTCAAAGTCCACTCAAAAGGGAGATATTTTGTTTTTAAAAAATCTCTTTCCAAGAACTACAACGAACGGCTCCTTTGGACTACAGCGTTTGTTTTCCACATGCAATGATGTCACAATGTGGTTCCATTAGAATATCATTAAATTAAATCCCGCCTACGGAAAATCAAATTGTTGGGGGTGTGTAGGGACGAGGTGGGGGATTAGCCAAACTTTAGCGATGCAGCGCGGAAAGCCACAGACATGTGCAGTTTGGCAGGTATAAACACAGATTTATTCATCAGAGCTGTAACAGTGTAGATAGGTTCACTTATAATGCCCGATCTACTCCGGTTGCTTTTTAAAATGCATAAACTTTATTCACATAGAATGTAGATAGCTTCACTAATCAGTGATGATGTTTTTTGATAAACTGTTAGGCTGCTTCACTAATGAGGTTTTTTGATAATGTTAGGCTGGTTTTAGCCTTATGCTGCTGGTTTAGGGCAATGAAACCAAGTATGTAAAATAATTAAATAAATTAGCATGATAATATCATGTATCTGCAATCTCGCAGGATGGGACTCAACACTACTGTAGCATATTATTTACTCATCCTCCATGGATCCCAGGTGTATATGACTTCCTTCTTTCAGACAAATGCAATCGGAGTCTAATAAAGTCTAATAAACTGCACTACTAAGTGTTCGCCAAGATTCACTCATTAATCTTTATTCAAGTATTTGTGCTATAATGTAAAATGTAAATTATGAAAAAATAATGCTTTTTTCGAACCACTAAGCATGAGAGCATGTTCTAGTACACCCCCAAAACAAAATCAAGACTTTGAAAAAGAGCATAATAGGACCCCTTTAAAAATAAAGTCAGCTGCACTTTATTTAACAGTAGGCCTATGTGCACTTACCTGTACTTACAGTGTACTTACCTAAGAAAGTATAAGGTAATTACATGGGTTAGGGTGATGTTTAGGGCTAGTACCTAGTTATTACCCAGTTATTGTAATTACTATAAAAAGTACATAATATGTACAGGACTGTAAAATAAAGTGCTACCATAATGTCAACATGTAGTTAACATACAAAACATATAGTAGTTCTCAACTCAGGCCCTTAGGATCTATGATCCTGCATAGTTTAGCTCCAACCCTGATCAATTCACCTGCCTGTCTTTTTTTAGAAATTGCAAAGACCATAGTAAGCTTGTTCATGTGTTTGGTCAGAGTTAAAATTAAACTATTTTTTGAAAAATTATAAAATATTCACAAACATTCTTGCTCAGTTACAGATGCATATTTTTTTCTGTTCAATTACTGTAACACTAGAGATTAAAAAAAAGTCAGAAAAGTCATCAGAGGTAACAATATGAGATATTAATTCCATCTTTTGACAGTAGGATCTGCTCACTGTGACTCAGTATCCCTGGAAACAGACAAGATATATTAGTAAAGTGCAGCACAGAGTCTACATATGAGAAAATGATGACAGAATTGTCATGGTTTCAATATAGACTCATTGGAAAAATGTATGATTTCTGTAAAACATGAGCCATTACATTCCATAAAAGACTGAAAAGACTCATATAAGCTAAAATGGCATGGTTTCTTCAGAAAATAAAATTTTATCTGATGCCATATCATTAATGTTTGGATACACATAAAAAAATAAGCTAATAATTGTTGTGGACTATAGTTTAAAGGCAATCAGATCAGCACATTCACTTGAGGACATTTGACACAGAAGAAAATATAACAATAAAATATTTCCAAAATCATTTATAATTATCATATATTATTAAATGCATTACCCCCAATTCCTTTGGTTGTGCTTTGAAAAATTCTGTAAGAGTTGTATAGTGATATGTTCCTGTGTCTTGTGGCACCTGTTGTTTTACTTGGATGATAACTGTTGCTTTGTCATTGGAGATGACCTTGCTGCTTTCCATTCTTTACAAAATTTTGGAGTTCCCCTGTAATTAAAGAACATATCTGTGGATTGTTTAATGAATTATACTGCCAGAAAATGTCCACCAAATTACATGAAACACATCATGCATCTTCCAGCAGACTTTTGACAGCTTTTGTTAAAACTACAGATCGAACTTGTGCAGTTTTATATTCCTGCCCACAAAGTAAGATTGACAGAGAGGTGGTGCCCAGTGCATCATGGGTGCTGAAGTTTCCCTATACCTATCTGGCAAGCACCAATTAAAAAGAAAATAATAATAACAATAATAATAATAAAAATAATAATGAATAGACAGACAGGTATTATTAAAAGTCAAATCTTGACAACATTGAATTTAGCATTCAAAACTCTGCAGCTGCATTAATATGCATATCAATACAGACCTTACTCTGCTTTTCACGAACAGTACATCTGCATTCATATTTAAAGCATTCATATTTAAAACATTGCAAAGGCTTTTGTTAGCTTTATTAGCATTGTAGTAAAAAGTAGAAGACCAGCACAGCATAAAATGTTGTCACTCTAATATACACCCATATTATAATCATTTGATAGTCTAAGATTCTTTAAATTTCATCGCAAGTAAAAAATTAAAGCAACAACTTAAACTAAAACAGTTACTGGTGCAAAAGGTTACTTGGTCAAAGATGATCAAAGTCACTGATGTGTCTCATAGTGTGTATAAATGTAGGCTTTATCATTAAAAATACATTTTACAAAATCATGCATAAGTAACTAATGCATAAAGTATTGTACCTGAAATTAAATGTGTTGATGTGTTGATGTTGATGTTGATGTCTGATCGTTTTTCTGGTGTATCTCTGTGAGTGTGGACTGTGAAGAACCACTAAGGAGGAGCTTGTGTTATATGAGCTTGAGTTACACTTTTAAGGATTATGTTGATGCCCTTCCTCCTAAAATTTATAGAGCTTTACATACAGATAAAAACTACAGGGTAGCATAAATTGAACTGATGGCCATTGAATTATGACAAAAAAATATCTGTTAAAAGCACACTCAACACACATTAATTCTGTAGCTGGGCACTCATCTATCAGTAAAAAATGATCAAGTTATTATTTTATATTAAATTATGAAAACTCAGCAAATCTGAAATATCACCTGTGATGATGATGATAACATGAATTAATGAGAGGGACACTGAAGCACTACTGTGGCATACCATTAAAAAACTAATGTTGTAAAGGCAATGTAATAATGTAATATGATAATGAATAATGTAGATGTGTTATTTTTGAACAAGTTCAGACAACTATAACAGAACGCCCTAGTTTTAGACCAATCAGAGGCCAGGCAGTTTACCATTGTGGTTGCCTGAAATTTCCTTTCCATTCTGCTAGTTTCACCTGTATCTTTGCTGTTGTCTGTGGTGTGGAGACATAAAATGAGGACATTTTAGTTGGTCCTAACTTTCTGGGACCCCTTTAAAGCCCTGTTGCTGGGTCATGACTTGGTTTTAGGGATCAGGTAATAATTGGGTAAAGTTTATGTTTAGGGTAAGGGTTTGGTTGAGGCACTTAGTTCTGATGGGTAGGGTTAAAACCTAGAGATTGCATCGTGTCAGTGAATGTCCTCATAAAGATAGATGTATAGGATTGCGTGTGTGTGTGTGTCTGAATACACACAGACTCATGGGGACTCGTGTCACTGTGGGGACCTAAATTGAAGTCTCCATGGGGAAGCAAGCTTGCAAGCTAGATCAAACAGTTTTCTGAAAGGGTTTGGTGTATGGTGATAGAATACACGGTTTGTACAGCAGAAAAAACATTATGCCTATGGAGAGTCCCCAAATGGATAGTAAACCAGACGTGTGTGTGTGTTTGTTTGTGTGTGGTCCCAGTATTCCCTATGTTATGGAGACCAAATGTCTCTACCAATAATACCAAAAAATGTTGACTTTGTGGGGAATTATTTATTTACTTATTGTGGTCCTCATGAGGAAACAAACCTATAAATCATACAGAATTATCTTCTTTGAAAATCTAAAATAGCAGAATTTTTTGTGTGATGGCAGGTTTAGGGGTAGGATTGGGGTAAGGGGACAGAAAATAGTTTATCCAGTGGAAAAATCATTGTGTCTGTGGAATGTCCAAATAAAACATGGAAACCCAACGTGTTTGTGTTGTTGTGTTGTCTTAGAGCTACTGCCCCCAGATGGCACAAATGTTTACCTTGTTTTTACTGACTTAATCTAAAAAATGTATGTTTACAATAATGTAATAAAAATCTTCCTTCAGTTCTCATTTTTATAGGATTCCTGAAGACCTTGGTTAACTTGTTCACATGTGTTTGATGAGGGTTAGAACTAAACTCTGTAGGTCAATTTTCTAATAATTATGAAATATGCACAAATATCCTTGCTCTTTTACAGATACAGTACATTTGTTTCTTTTCAATTCCTGTAACACTATAATATAATTTTTTATATTATATAATATAATATAATATAATTTTTTTGCAGCCTTAGCATGTATGGATTTACTCACTGTGACTCAGTATCCCTTTTGAAGTAACAGACAAGCCAGGAGCCATATCATCCTGTAGATTGGTTGCCCACTGAAGCTAAGCAGGGTTGAGCCTGGTCAGTACCTGAATGGGTGGATCCCCTGGGAAAAACTAGGTTGCTGCTAGAAGAGGTGTTAATGGGGCCAGCAGGGGGCATCTGTGTGTGGGTGCCTCAGTGGTGTCCCCATCACTATACTAATGCATCAGTGTAGTGACTGAGAGAACTAGCAAGAGGCTAAATAGATTCACACACACCATAAAAACTATTTTATAGTCTATACTGTGAAGAATAACAAAGGAAAAGCCTCACACACTTCAACAGTCTAGCAATGGAAAAAGGATGTAGTTTACAATAAAGTATGTTGTGATTGAGTGATTGAGTGTCTATATCCTTTTCATAAAATATAATGTGCAGTTGTTGTTTCTAATTTGGAGTAAATTGAGTTATCTGTTATGAAGCATAACTACATTATGAACTGCAATATGAACAACACAAGGCTAAAGATAGTTTATTGAAAAATGAACAGTTTATTTTGTAGTAGATTTTCTTAGTTTCAGACCACTGAGGTTAAAAGCAGTTTACGATTGAACATATTGTTGGTTTATATTCTGTTAACTTTACCTTTGTGTTTGTGTCTCATTTAATTGAAATACATATTGGTTGTTGCAATAAAACTGACTGCCTTCCTGGTTAAGGCAATAATATAATCAGCACTAAATTATGTACCCAATCACTGTCATAATCACCAATTGAGCACACACTGTTGCAGGAGGCTTTGCAGCCTAATAATAAGATACAGATGGAGATGATAAACTGAAGAATGGAGAACACCAGCAATATTGCAAGTATCTTCAGATCATATTGCTAAAAAATTTCAACATGCCCATATGAAAATAGTTTCACGAATAATATCTCATCAATTATATTGAGTGAGTTTCTAAATATTATTACACTGTATTTTAAGCAGGCATCATATGGCATTTGAACACTTGGAAATTAGCGCACAAGACCATTTTTTAACTTTTATGATACTTTTGTGGTGTATCTCACTGGACATACATGTTACACAGAAAACATTGTGCACCTCTGAGTGTGCTACATACAGGTGAGTGGGCTAGACAAACCACCTGTAGAAGCACTAATTTCTCTCTATATGCACCAGACACTTTCTTATTAACACTCCACGTTACAAGGACCTAATAAGGACTTAAAAAATGTTTACTTGTCAATGCACCACAAATCATATTGCACTATTTGCTTGTTAACCTTTAAATACCTCTTCTACACATTATCATGCACAGTTATTATGTAAAGTACTTGTATAGTCTTTAAAAATCTATAGGTTTAAAAAATTGTTTCTACGTCTAGTGTATGTATGTTCATATTTATGTTTATTTTTGTAGCACTGTGGTCCTGCGAGACACAACATTTCGTTCCACTGTATGTCCACACATGTAGCGGAATGACAATAAAGCTCGACTTGACTTGACATTTCATGCTTAAAGCATTGTATTTAATATTTTATATTTAATTAATGCATTTAATACATTTAATACAAGTAAGTGAAGCACCAATTAAAAACCTAAAACAGACTACATTAATACAAAGTATTGCATATTATGCATGTACCTCAAAAACTGGACATGTATAGTCTTCGGTACAAAGGTAGTTATAACGGCAAATCTGATCCTCTGAGCCGGGTCCTATCTCCATGACCATCAGAATAAAGATGATCGCAGCAGTTAGGACACTGATCACATTCAACAAGAGAGGCTTTAACCTACAGTAAGAAAGACTGAGAATTAAAAAATGATATACAGGAATAGTAATTGCGTACAGTTGTAAAATGTTCTGAACTTCTAAATTGGGTTTTCAAATTTCTTGATCTGGTCATAAAAATATTAATGTCTCATTGAGCTAAGACAACTGAGATTAATGTCTGGAGAAAAAGCATCAGCTACACAGTTTGCACTCTTTGATAAATTTTTGTTAGTGAAGTTATTAGTACGTAGAAAGCTCAGTGGCTGCACAAACTGAAGCATTGCTTTCAGTTGTTTGTCTTTTGCATATCTTCACTATATCACTATAATTTTGACTAAAATGTCCCAACACTTACTTGTAATTTGTTTGTAATTTTAATTCTGCATACATCTCTAAAAGTATAAATTATTTTTATTTGAATCTGTACATTAATACATTCACGGCTCTGTGTCGCACCTACGTATATATATATAGCTGTTCTAAAATCACTGTAAACCATGCTCCTGGGGCTTACTGCTTTATTATAATGTGCTGAAATGGTGGGGAAAATGTACATACCACACACAGATCAAGTTCATTCTGAGCAGCAACAGTCGGAAAGCCAGCACTGATGTTCTGAAAAAGAAACAAAAAAGTTACCCATCAGAAAAATTTCTGTGAATTAAAGTCAAAGGCAATAAGGCAAAACCATTAAATAAAACTTACAACAACGGATGCGGCTATGCCACTAAACAAAGCAACAGTAGGGAAATTGTAGTCACCGGTGGTGCATAAAATACCAAATATGACAACTATCACTCCAATCATTATCTGGATAGCCCAGAGGGGCAAATATGGGTCAGATGTTTATACTGTTATTGCATTACATTGTATTATGATTTTAAATATGTCTAAAAGAAGACATTTTATTTAAGGAGAAATGGAAAATGGGTCCATAGGAGTTCTTGTTTTTTATATTTATGTCAAGAAATAGTAATATAAGTAATATGACACGAGCAAGAGTGTTATTTTCCTGAATATCGGCGCAATTGTAAATGAATTGATTTTAAACAACATTTCAACAAAAATATGTTAGTGAGTTACATTTTAGTCACAATGTTGCCTGATTTTGCTATGCTTCACTTTGTTATTGACTGAAACTGTTTTCAGCTGGGTTCTCGCTGTCACCTATACTGGCGCTTTTAGTTTCATGTTCGTATATCCATGGCAGACTTAAACTAACCAAAAAACACTCCACAAATATTTATATACAGCTGCAATCAAAATTATTCAACCCCCCAAAGATTGCAGTGCTTCTCAAATAAAGCTTTTCTGAAGGTCCAGGACTTTAGTTACAAGATTTTTTAATAACACAGATACGTCATAATTATTCAACCCCTATTCAACACTGCTGTCTTAAATCACTTCACAATTTGCCCTACCGACAATAATGAGGAATAAAAGTATGTGTATTTGGTGTGCTGTCCAGGGAGAGGGCTCTGAGCTTAGGACCCTTGAAGGGTTAATGGCGAGGAGTTGGGGTGGAGGAGGTTAATTATCTGTGCGTGCATTTCCCGAAATTTGTTAATAAAACATCACTTATTTTTATGGTAGGGAATAAAACTGCCTTAAAACACAATTAAGACTTTAGAAACTCTATTTAAAAAACAGAATCATCTTGGGCTGTTACACATACATACATTTAGCCCATGCATGTGCTGAAGTTGAGTAGCAAATATGGTAAAGTCAACAGAGCTCTCACAAAAGGTATAAAAATAAATAGTTTTATTATATTAGAAAGCCTAAGGCTACACAAAGATTTCCAAGACATTTTAAGTTCCTAGAGATATAGCTGTTGCACCAGAAAAGCTTTGAGGGTGTTGATACAGCCAAAGACTTGCAAAATTAACCAAAGAAAGGAGGAAAAACATTTCAATGCAGTGCATAAGAATCTTGGCAAATACCACTCTTGACCAAGAAGAACAAAAAGGCCAACTTGAACATGGTAAAATTTATTTGGACAGACCTGTGGAGTTCTGGAAGAAAGTTTTATGAGGTGATGTGACCAAACTGAAACTTTTGGACCTATGGATCAGCAGTATGTCTGGTGCAAAAAAAAGGCAAAGCTTATAGGCAAAAGAACACCATCTCCATCATCAAACTTGGAGGTGGATCAGTCCTGTTATAGGGTTGTTTTACTGTAGCAGGATATGGAAAACATGACCGCATAAAGGACATCATGGATTCTTTGAAGTATCAGGCCATTTTGACAGGAAATTTGATGCCTTTGGTGCAAAGACTGTCACTGAAGCTAAAGATCAATGGACTTTCCTGCAGGACAATCATCCCAAAGTAAACATCCTAATCTACTTAAGCTTTGTTTAGGGATCAGTCATACAATGTTCATGAGCGACATGTTCAGTCTCCAGATTTAATTCTCATTGAAAATATTTGGTTGAATTTGAAGAAAGCAGTGGCAATGTAAACACCAAAGATTATCAGTGATCTGAAAGCTTTTCAGGTGAGGAGTGGGCCAAGATTGCAGTAGAGAGTTGACAGAAGCTTCTAAGCACTTCCAAGCAGCTTTTTTGGTGTTTTTAAAGAATAAAACATTCTGCATATATATATTGGGATATGACTTTTTGTCAGTAGTGCACACCCCTATTTCAGGGTTAACAAAAAGTAGTTCAGCCTGCACAAGGGCACATTTTCTCCAATCCCTCAGTCTAAAATGAGTTTGAAACCCCTGCTCTAAGAACAATCAGACCAACACACATCTATTCACTAGAGAACCTATGACATCACATTTTAATGTTCTGTTCATTTTACAACAGAAGAAAATATGATACTAAAACATTTCCATAATCATTCACAATTCGGATTCATCTTTAAATGCGTTACCCCAAAGTAAAACGTGTCATTACACATCATCCAGTGGACCTTTGACAGTTTCAGAGGCTTTGTTTTTCAATTGCTTTGGCACATTTAGACAATTGTAGTAGATTTTCCTAGTTTTAGACCACTGAGGCTAAGCACAATTTACAGTTGAACATATTCTGGTCACTTTAGAATTCCTTTTCATTCTGCTAGCTTTACCTTTGTGGTTGTGGCTTGTTTAATGTACAGTAAATTAAAATACATGTTGGGATAAAATTTACTGCTACCCTGATTTTTGCAATTAACCACTAAATCATAAATACCTGGTTTAGTGCCACACTGACCACTGAGTTTTTGTTGCACATGGCTTTCCAGGCCAATCCTGAGATGGCAATAATGAACCGAAGAATGGAGAGGATCAGCAATACTCCAGTGATTCCCAGATCAAAGTTCTAAAAAAATATTCAATATGCCCATATGAAAAGAGTCTGCCAAACAATATCCCATATTTGGTACTGCCTAGTGATGCCTTTGGATCATTTTGAAGCATGACATTTCTAGTCCATAGTGATTGCAATTGTATGGAAAAGACAGTTTTTATAGCAAATTATGACAGTTGTCATTTCTGGGTGAACTATTCATTTAAATAAATGAAGCAACAATTAAAAGCTAAAAACAAATGTATACAGATTCTATTACAATAGTATTGCACATTGCACATTTAGTACCTGATATGTCTTTTATAGTGCCCTGAAATAGCAAAGAACAGATGACTAAAAGGCTTGTTTTATGCTTTTAGTGGTGTTAATTACACAACAATAGTGAATAAATAGATTATAAACAATGTAACAAAAGAGTTCTCACCCACTGATTTCAGCACATTATATGTACATACCATACACAGATGAAGTTGTTTCTGCGCAGCAACAGACAGAGCACCAGTACTGATGTACTGAGAAAAAAACACAGGACATGTTAAAGTTCATTCTGGAAATTAAGATCAGAAGCTAGAAAGCAAAGCCATTACATGAAACTTACAATAATGGATCCCCAGTAGTGGATGCCACTACTGGCAGAAAAGGCTGGGTAAGGGTGGCTGTAGATATTGGTGGTGCGTGCAATGCCAAATACGAAACCCATCACTCCAATAATTACATGGACAGTCTAGATAGGGCAGATATGGGTCAAATTTATAATGACATCATTCATGTCCGGATACACACACAAAAGCAATCAGACAGGCACACACCCATTCAGGACCCATGGCAACCTCTACATAATTCTCACAGAAGACAATGAGATACTAAATGTATTCCCAAAAAGCATTCATAATTAAAATGTATCATTAAATGCATTACCCACAGTTCCTTTGGTTGTGCTTAAATAACAGTATCTTGAGCCTCCTGTGGATTTTCTTGGATGATAACTGTAGCTTTGTCAGTTGAGAAGACCTTGCTTTGCTTGCTTTCCATTCTAGGGAAAGTTTTCACCTGTAATTAAAGGGATAGTTCACCCAAAAAGCAACTAGTTAAGAAAGTAAGTCATACAGGTTCGGAACAACAGAAGGGTGAGTAAATGATGACTTTTTTTTTTTTTTTTTTTCATTTTTGTTTTTCATGTACAGTACATTTACATTTAAAGCATTAGCTGATGCTCTTGTATAGAGTGACATACAAAACTGTGGTACTTGTTTCTCAAACAAGAACATTTCTAAGGCTTGTATTAGCTTGCACTGTAATTAAAAAAGGTAACACTTTAGTTTAGTGACCAATTCTTACTATTAACTAGTTGCTTATTAAAAGGCATATTACTAGCATATTGGCTGTCTACTTATAAAGCACATATTACTGTTTTATTCCCTTGATCCTACTCCATACCTAAACTTAACAACTACCTTACTAACTATTTATAAGCAGCAAATTGACTCTATGCACGATCACTTCCGCGTTTGGTCTCAGCCCGCTCAGTTGCATCCGGTGCAGCACCGGAAGCCGTTTTCGCTATTGGCGATAACTGTGTGAAAATGCCGCAGGAGAGGATGACATACTTCACTCGCTGTTTACAAGAGATTCCCTGGATAACTGTGAATGACCTTAATCGTATCGTGAGGCAATCAGCTCAAAACTAAAAAAGAAAAGGGCTTCAAATTGTATATTTAGAATTACATTGACAATTTTGAGAGTGAGTATTCTCATGCTATAATGTTATCCGAATATCGATTCTAGCCATCTCCGTTTCTCACAGTTTATATAGTCTTTGCATTATTTGTAATTTATTTATTTATTTATTTATCTATCTATCTATCTATCTATCTGTCTAGTTACATTTTATGTACATTGTTTGCATCTTATATATATATATATATATATATATATATATATATATATATATATATATATATATATATATATATATATTATTAATACACATTTTGGATTTTACTTTATGAACGTTACTAACTATAAGTAATATCTCAGTTTCTAGTAAGGATCGGGTGACAGGAGAGATCTGCGTGAGGGCGACATGTTTCAAGTCGATGACGAAGTCAGAGAAGCCGCATAGTTTGGGAGTAGGAGGATTTCAGTCAAGACAATCAAGACTTTACCCACAGTTTACAGTTAACGTTTTAAATAGAGATGCACCGATCGACCTGTTTTGTGTCTGCGTGCTACACAGCGGAGTTTCCTTACTGAATAAATCCACGCATTTTAACGAATCAAGTGAGTCAGTGATTCAGTAATCCATTCATAAAGACAGTTGCTTGCCTCGTTTCTGAATGAATCAGCTGTTTGAACGAATCTGTTGAACTCAAACAGCCATTTGCTGCCACCTACTGGTTTGGTTTCAATTTATTTTCATTTCATTGCCTACAGGTGTAGAAAACACAAACAGACTAACAAAAACAGAAGACAAATAATTAATTATATATATTATTTACACAACATCACTGTACAGGAAATGTTTAACACTGTATCAAAGTTATTTATATTTACATATTTACATTTCTGCATTATAAATGTTTAGTTATGTTTACTGCAGTACAAATATTCAAAGTTATTTAAATATTTACATGTTTACAGGAAACTTTGTATAAAATATACATGTTTATATTATTTATTACGAAAATAAATATAAAATCATCAATCTCCAACAAATGTAATCTTGTCTTTAATCCTTGGCCCAAGCTTTCACTAACGGGCCATTCTGGTAATTACTATAATGTATAAGTATATAATACTATATTGTAATACTTAAATTATGAATCGCTGTCAAATTAATCTTATGAAAGAGTTTTGCCGCTAGCATAATTCGCTATAGAATGCGCTATGCGGAAGTAAATAGGCTGACCGAGATTCTACCGGAAATACGTCAGCAGCGTTCGTGCATAGAGTCTATTAGGAGTTTATTGAGGCAAAAGTCATAGTTAATCATTATTTAATAGTACACTCTAAAACTGCTGGGTTATTTTTTCTACCCAGTCGCTAGCCTATTGGGTCAGATGTTGGGTTCACTGTTAAAAATGTTCCTGTATTTTTACAGTAAGGTACTGGCAGCAAGGTTGCCAGCAAGTTACTGTAATTTGTTTTACAGCAATGTACTGTAATGCAACTTTACAGTATTTAGAACAATGTCCTGTATAACTAAAAACAGTATTGTACTGTATTTTTACAGTACTTTCTAATTTTGTTTCTACTGTAATTTGCTATTGTGTAATTATTATTGTGTATTGTGTAGTTGGAATAGTACATACAAATAGTTAGTAAAATTGTGATACTACTATAATTCAGAATAACATTACAAATCAAAAAACAATCCAAACATATTTACAAAAATATTTTTATTAAAACATTTCAAAACATTTTAGCATGGTGTTTGCTACCCAGAGTACAGTGCATCAACAATTTACAGCCACGAAAGCATTTTAAGTGTGCAAGAATATAAATAAAACAGATGAATCTTGAGGGATGGATTGGAAATCAATGTCCTAAGAGAGAACTTGATTGATCTTAAAACTATCTAAAAATTAAACTCTTAAAATTAGCAAAAACAACAACAAGTGTCTCATAACCATCACCCCTAAATGCAGGGCATGTGGGTGGTGGCAAACAAGCCACTGACCCTCTCTGTGAAGTCCTCCATTTAAACATCATTTTTGACTGAATGAAGCTGTTGACATGCAGGGTTGATGGCCATCACTCTGCACCACCGTCCTGATCTTCTGCTCACTTCCTGTGTGGCAGTATATTTATTCCCATCATTGGTGAAACTGAAACACAGTCATGAAAACACAAAAACAAAACCTGTTATCTACAGCACCAAGAAAAATGAACAGACAGCATGGGGAAAATAGTGAATAAAAAAATCTGTAGCATAGATGAAAAATAAATAAATGAATTGTGTTCAGTTGAATCCAGAAGTTTACATACACCTTTCAGAATCTGCAAAATGTTAATTATTTGACCAAAATAAGAGGGATCAAACAAAATGTATGTTCTTGTTTATTTAGTACTGACCTGAATACGATTTTTCACATTAAAGATGCTTACATATAGTCCACAATAGAAAATAATAATAAAATTTATAAAAATTACCCGTTCAAAAGTTTACATACACTTGATTCTTAATACTGTGTTGTTACCTGAATGATCCACAGCTGTGTTTTTTTGTTTAGTGATAGTTCATGAGTCCCTTGTTTGTCCTAAACAGTTAAACTGCCCGCTGTTCCTCAGAAAAATCCTTCAGGTCCCACAAATTCTTTGGTTATTTAGCATTTTTATGTATTTGAACCCTTTCCAACAATGACTGTATGATTTTGAGATCCATCTTTTTACACTGAGGACAACGGAGAGACTCATATGTAACTATTACAGGTTAGGTTTAAAGGATCAGGGTAAATGTAATTTATTTTGTCTTCTGCCAAACAAGTAAGTACAGTATGTTCTGTAGCTTCTGAAAGGCAGTTCTGAATGAAAAAAATATGATATTTAGACAAAATAAGAAAAATGTACACATCTTCAAAAGTTTTCACCCCTGGCTCTTATTGGATAATTTTTCCTTCTGGAGCATCAGTGAGCATTTGAACCTTCTGTAATACTTGAGTGAGTCCGTCAGTTGTCCTCAGTGTGAAAAGATAGATCTCAAAATCATTCAGTCATTGTTGGAAAGGGTTCAAATACACAAAAATGCCAGCAAAAGGGAAAAAAAAAAAGAATTTGTGGGACCTAAAAGCTTTCAGCAGCCAGTTTAACTGTTCAGCTCAACAAATGACTCAAGAACAACTATCACAAACAAACAAACAAACAAACAAAAAAACAGCTGTGGATCATTCAGGCTACATCACAGTATTAAGAATCAAGTGTATGAAAACTTTTGAATGTGGTCATTTTTATAAATTTAAGTATTATTTTGTCATATGGACTATATGTAAACATCTTTTATTTGAAATATCTTATTCAGGTCAGTACTAAATAAAAATATCATGCATTTTGTATGATAAGCCCTCTTATTGTGGTAAAATAATTAACATTTTGCAGATTCTGCAAGGTGTATGTAAACTTTTGACTTCAACTGTAAATAAAAATTTAATTACTTTACAATAATACATACAAAAACGTGCCTTGTAACAGCATTGCCCTTCCCAGGGTGCAAAGACAAGTGGACCACACCGTAAAGCTGCAAGAAATCAAATAAATTTGACTAAATAATGTGTTAGCCTACTTGTTTGACCATGCATAGGCTAAAGTCACACAGACTATTGCCTATACATGTGTATTTTATACACTCCAACATTACTTCAGAGTTATTAAAACAACAAACATATTATGCTTGACATTAATGAAGATTTTGGGATGCATTTTACTTGTCTTTGTTGACTAATAGATTATTAATAACTGATAAAAGTAATTGTCCACTAATAATATTTTTATTATTAGTAAAGTAAGTAGAAATGCCAAACTTGTCGCACGTGCTTGCTTTTTTGAATGGAAGATTATGAAGAAGCGAACAAAGACACCAACACTGCAAATGAGCGATTAATCGATGCGGCTGCTGCTACTATGAGTAATGTTTCAGAAAGCAATGTGCCACGATACAGTTTGATACCGTGACCGAGTACAAGTGTCTCCTAGAGCCCAGCAACTCACGGATTTGGATTCTCGGATATGATGGACGAAGGCCAACCACTCCTGTCGTTTGGTGAGTAAAAACTAGACACAACAACAAACACAGCAGTAGTAATGGTAGCAGCAGTTTAGGCCTTCAGGTAAAGTCAGAATTAGGTCATACCTCAATTAGGACATTTAAGTATCTTTTATAAACATGCCTTAGAAAAAGCGTTACTGGTGGCATCTTGATTAAAAAAAAAAAAAAAAAAAAAAACAATGGCAGTGACGCATTTTAATTTATGCCAGTGCAAGGCTCTTTCAGTTAAAACAGCCTAGACACGTTTCTTTTATGTTTTATGCCTAGTCTGTGAATCCTGGGGAAAGCGTAGCAAATAATAATAAAATATTTATGATAAAAATGAATGAAGGTAAAATAATAGCAACAAAAATTAATACCAATAATACAATTGATTAATATTAAATGTATAATAAAATAACAAATACACAATAAAATAATTAGTTGATGATCAATTAAATAAAAACAATAATGTATTAAAATATAAAAAAGTATAAAATAACTAATAATAATATAATTATTATACAATAAATACAGTAAAAACACAAAATAATAATAATTTTTAAAAAAGACAATAGAATATGTATGAATATAGAAAAAAATGCTAGTATAATAAAAGACATGGTAGTGTTCGCATCGCAGCTTTTCTTGATGAAGCATCTCAGTGGGTGATTGATTGGCCTGTGTAGTCAACTTCTCGCGGGATTGCTGTCTTGGATGGCGGTGGATAAAGTTGGGTGGTGAGTGCTGTCCCATCACACCATATCTATAAGAATGACCCAGGGCGTCCGGTGGTGTGGCACGCTCATTTACCCATCTCTCACCTGAAGCACTCTTACCATAGCGAGACGCTGCTTTACATTCTTGCACCTGAGCGTGCGAATCATTAGCGAGATGCATCGCTCGGTGGGTGACGGATGGTGTCACAGACAGCTTCTCGCGAGATTGTTGACTATAAAAATTACTGGTGGGAACCTTGATACAAAACATTTACACTGACATATTTTAAGATATGCCAGTGCAAGGTTCTTTCAGTTAAAACAGCCTAGACATGCATTTTAGTCTTATGCCTTGTCTGTGAAACCGGTGGATAGAGTAGCAAATAGTAGTAATAATAAAATATTTATGATAAAAATGAATTTAATATAACACAGCAGCAATAAAAAAATAGAAAAATAATTAAGATATGAATTTAAAATAATAAAACACAATTTATAATTAATATTAAATATACAATACCAGAGTAGCTAATAATAATAATAGATTATATATTAATAACATGAAAACTGTGATGATAGTATACAGTAAATACAATATAAATTAACACAAAATAAAAAATATAACAATAGAATATATATCAATATAGAAAAAATAGCAATAAAAATGCTAGTATCCCAGCTTCACTTATCACAGCTTGATGAAGCACCTCAGTGGTCACCCACATTGGCCTGTGTAGTCAACTTCTCGTGGGTTTGCTGTCTTGGATGGCGGTGGATAAAGTTGGGTGGTGAGTGCTGTCCCATCACACCATATCTATGGGAATGACCCACGGCGTCAGGTGGTGTGACACTCTCACTGACCCATCTTTCACCTGAAGCACTCTTACCATAGCGAGACGCTGCTTTAAATTCTTGCACCTGAGAGTGCGAATCGATAGTGAGGCATCGCTCGGTGGGTGACGGATGGTGTCAAAGACAGCTTCTCGCGAGATTGACTACAAAAATAAAAAAAAAATATTTGCAAATAAGCAGCTAAGCGATGCGACGACTATCAGTCAGAGTACAGAAGATGATCCATCCTTGATGGAATTTAATAACTGAAGAATATTAGTACAAAAAACAAAAAAACAAAAACAATTAATATTTAATATATATATATAATACATATTACATGAAAGTCATGAATTAATACATTTAACAGTTTTTAAATAAGCAAAATATGCAAATAGTAATATGCAAAAAAAATAATAATAAGTGTTTGTTAAAATCCTCGCAATATTTTACATTAAACCATCAGAAATTAAACTCTCTTAAAGCACACTTCTCACTCTCAGGAGTTTATTTAAATTGTCTACGAACAATGTCCAACGCGAAACGTACACATCTAAATATAATTATACGAAATGTATGCAGGTTATAATAGCACTTGACAAGACAATGAATTAGACCAATACAGCTTTTTTTCTGGCCAAAATATAATTTAAATATTTGCTCAATATGTTATAAACAGTGAGGCATATATTTCTCAAACTGAAAATAGATTTAATTTCATCCTTCATATAGCAAAATATATTTCAAAATGTATTTCAGGGTCATAAATATACATTTTCAATCTTATAGTAATACATTTAAATACAAATGTATTTTTACTGTGAAGTAAAACATCACCAGGTCGTTGGTGCCCTCTGCAGGTATTTATAATACGTAGTCTATGTATGTATGTTTATATATATTACATTCATGCATTTTAACGGTGTTGTTCAATAAAACCATGTAATTACTTGGTTTTTGATACTTTATTTGTGCCAATTATTATTGCCTCTTAGTTTATATATAAATATAGTCCTACTAAAGTTTTTATTAAAAATATCAGATTACTCAACTGTCAAAATAATCAGTAGATTGCTTGATGTACTAAAATAATCATTAGTTATGGCCCTAGATTAGGTAAAACATTTAAAAATACAACTGCATTTTTTTTTTTTTAAAAAAAGACAAGTATTTTGTCATTGAAAATTTCTTAAAAACAATATTAAAACATTGTCTGGTTCTAGTGAACTAAGTATCTGTATTTTCGTCTCTTCTTGTGATATAGCTCATAAATTTCCAAGTCTATGTTATAGCTTTCATTCTTCAGGTCAATCATATATTCAGGAAAAAAAACTCAGTTTGAATAAGGAAAGTAATAACTTTGCTATAGTATCCTTTCAAATGTTAAAGTTGCCACAGTCATTACATTCTTTGCATCTGCTGCACTTTATTTGTACAATTTTGCTCTATGATTTTATTAGAATTTGAATTTGATAATTTTTTTAAAGTCCTTGAAATCCTGGAATTTCATTTTGCAGTATCCGTATGAACCCTGTTTGTTACCAGTAAGTTACCAGCATTTTAATGGTTTTGTTGTTGTGAATTGAACTGAACTGTAGTTTTCTGTAGTAAACTGTCTTCGTATATTTTTTTGTATTTCCTAATTTATATTCAGTTTCTTTAATTTACCATTATTTCTTTTAAACAAAACAATTTCAGAAATTTAAAATTTTAGATTGTAGGTCATCTTGTACCCTGTCAAGGACAAAGCTAACCAGCAAAATGTGATATCAAAAGCATGATAACTGTTACATGTGCACCATATTGTAGTGAGTAACCTTTCTTGGTATCGCTGTTTCAAATAGCCCACCATAACTTGTAATCTGAGCCTGTCAGGCACTTTGTGTGAGTATATACATGTTGGAGAAAACATTTCTACACAATTTAAATCAGGTTATACAACAGCTAGAAAATGCTGTGGATTGTATGTTCTTGTATGTTCTTTGAATTCTCGTCTATTTTTGGAATAGCGGTTCGAATGCTTGGCGTGGCCAAAAAGCTAAGAAAGACACTTTTTGGAAGCTTCATGTATCACAACACCATAATTCCACAAACAGAAGTGAACTAAAGTGAACTTTGGACCAGTTCTCCTCTTTCCACACAACGTGCTCCTCAGCAAAGATGAGCTTAGCCTTTTTATTCTTTCTTTTATTCTACTGATGAGAGGCTTGGTCACTGCAGAGTGTGCTTTCAGTTTGACTTCTCTTAAACATTCCGAGATGGATCCTTACCTTGTTCAGCACTGAACTGGAAAGCAATTTCAGTTGCATTGCTGAACCGATTCCCCATTGAGACACTTTGCATTTGTCATCGTCTTGTGCCTTTGTCTTGCATGGACAATCAACCTTTTGGGGGGACCTAAATTAATTTGTGTCATTTAAAACCTGCAATATTCAAGAAATCAAACTCCTGTCCCCCATGTGAAATTGCTCCTGTGAGTGTACATTATAAAACATGTCTGACACATTTTTTTTTAAATCAATCTTCTCAGAGGGAGAAATGTCTGTATTTAAAAATGTTTCAAAAAAAATCTGCTTGAGTGAACAACCAACAAGTAATCTTTGTTGTTTTTGTTTGCTTGTCTGTTTCCTTTTTCAATTTACCTCCTCTGGTTGGTTTCATTGGTTCTCTAGTTGGCACCTTATTAAATTCTAACCCTTTTATATAAACAATGCGCATGCGTAGTCTGTGTAATCTGAGTCAATACAGTTAATACTTCTTTTCAAAATCTTCCTATATTGCTGTTTTACCTTTTTTCTTGTAAAGGGCATTTGTTGATCTTTGCATGTTCACTTTGTAGACACTGGGTCGGTACTTCTGCAGCGATAGGATGGTTTTGATGGTTTTAGGGAAGCAAACGAGTTGGGAGTTTTTCCCGACATACCTTTACTGACTGTATTAAACTGGGGGCAAAAAAGTCTACACAGACCAACTTGTTTATATACATTTGATGTTAAAAAGTATATAAATTGTCAATTGTTTTCAAAAAATGAGTGATCATTTTGCTAGATAAGACCCTTCTTCCTCAGCTGGGATCATTTAGAGCCATTTGAAGCTGCATTTTGGAAGTTTTCTCAAGAAACATTTTATCAACTGGAGAAAGACATGAACATCTTGGATGACAAGGGGTGAGTAAATTACCTGTGTTGTTGTTGTTATTATTATTTATTTTTATTTTTTTTCTGGAAGTGAACTTCCATCCTGTAAGAGAATAAAGTAAACTGAACTGAGTATAGTAATGTACTGTTAGACATTTCAAAGGGTTTTTACAGTAACTTACTGGCAACACTTTTGCCAGTAAGTTACTGTAATTAGAATTTACAGTAGCAAACCGTATTTAATTTACACTTGCAAACTGTAGCTGTCTTACAGCCAAATACTATTAAAAGATCAAATTCAACAGTATACTACTGTAATTCATTCATTTTAATATAGATTTCAGTAGATTTTATAAATTTATATATAATTCATTTAAATTTATTTTATTTTTACTCTACACAGGTACTATTGACATTCAATTAAAACAGACACAATAATCACAACATATCAAATACTTGAAAACAATGCATGTATAACACTTAAAAATACAGTCTTAAACTGCTCAATGAAGTTGAAAAAACTGCATCATCACCATTTCCCCTGCCTTAGGACGTTTTGCAGTGCATTATGTTGTATCCTCACAAATAATCTATAGGCAACAGAAACATAATGGAGAAAAAGACATGTAGCCAAAGAATACACAGCCATCTGCAAAACCCAGGTCTGCTCCAAAACGTGGCCACCACCTTAGCTCACCGTCCACTTTGTTAGTGACAGAAATGTCTTCTCTGAAAAACAAGTAGAAGAAATGGCACACTTTTAAAAGGAAAACCCCACAAAAAATACACAAACTTCTCAAAACCATAGTTGTTCTCTTACCATGAACTATCAGTGGTCTTTCTTGATGCTTCATTGCAGTTGCCTTTAAAACACAAACACAACAAAATGCAGTAAATCTTAAATTCCATTAATATTATAACAAACTAATTCTAAAACTAGAAAGGCAGCTAACAGTTAGCCATATAACTTGTCTAACCTAGCTAACATAGGATTTTTTTTTTTCCTCAGTAGGCTACTGGCCAACATTATACTAACACCTGAACAAAATTTCACATTAGTTAACCTAATGTTAATATAGGATAAGTGTTGCTTGTTGAAAATTATTTTAATTCAGTAACTTAATTTAATAAGCTGACAAAAAACGTTTGTAAACTGTAAAACAGTTTACTATAGTAAAGTTTGTAACCGCCATGTTGACGGGTAAATATTACTAGGTTAAACTGGTGTGCAAAAATCTGCCAAACAGACAAACGTATATATATATATTTTTTTTTACCTTACTTGCTGCCCAACAAACATTAGACGTCCACCCGACGTGCAGATCATGTCTATATTCCGACAAAGACGTTGAAATGACGTCGTTTGGACGTACAGTGCTCAGTGGGTGGTCTTAATCTCTCGTAAATTGCATCGACACACAGCGCGGATGTTCTCCGGAACTCTTACGCTCTCGCGGGTTCATCCCCCGGGCAAACGCCGCGACGCTGCCCGCTGCTTCAGCGTCTTCCTCGGAAACGAGTGGCGTGGCGCGGCGCAGCGCGACTTGACAAAAAAGACAATATAGAAATCATTAAATATACAATCTACAGTGAATGCTTACAGTAAAGTAATGCCCCGGTATATTTCTGACTTACAGATGTACTTCAAGCGCTCGCGCTGTGTCTGACATGAAGGACAAACGGATTTTTCAGTCACTACAAGCGATGCAACACATCCAGTGTAGTCCGTCCCAAGCCGTTGCGGCGTTGTAGACACGGTGTAGGGCAAATCTTGTCAATCCAAATAAAATAAATGAGGAAAATAAAACAACCTCAATAGAATGCCACCAATGAGAATGTTACAGCAAATACAGTAGTATATAGCAATTTAAAAAAACACAGTAAGTCCCTGTATTTGGGGTCTGACGTCATAGAAAATTCCCATAATGCAATGCTTATTACAGTTATTTACTGCAAAGGGAATTTGCAGTATTATACTGGGTGAAATACAGTTAATAACTGTAGAAATTACAGAAATGTCTAACAGTGTGCATTTGTATTAATCAAAATGGTACAAAGTGCCTATTACTGCAGTTAGTTTACTAACAACTGAACAATGTGAATCGATGTGATTCAGACAGCTCAGCAACTATTTAGAGATCTTTATTTTTCTTTTGCTTACATGACGCTTGATTATTTTGCTTACAAGGAACTCTTAGAAAAAGTTGTTCTTTTATATATAAATTTTAATGATTTTTACTGTGTGTATATATATAAAGCATTCAAAAAAAGCAATTAACAATCAATGAGCACCATGGGCGTCAGAAGCAAAATAAATGTGGGTGGGTCCTCCCCTCAAAAAATTACTGGAGTATATGCCATTTTCAGTAGTAGGGTGCCTTTTATTATGCATATTGCCTCTATCCAGTAACGTAACAACACCACAAAAGACGGCTGTTGGAATGCGTTTCCACCGGCGTAAGCGGTAAGGCGAATAGCTAGTGCTTTTTAATGCAAACGACCCGAGTTCGCGTCCGCCTGTTTCCGTAATCGATCTTTTGCTTTTTCACATCTCATTTTACATCGGAAAGGCATTTGTTTTCAATTAAAAAAAAAATGAAGGAAATGATCGAAAAGTTTGAATAAAGTATCGACAGCGATTCGGTCAGGACCGTGCCCTCCGCTTCCTGAAATATGTTTGATGATTGCGCTTGATGCGCCCGCTCCGTCCACTCCGTCCACTCCTCCACCCCTGATGCTGCCTGTTCACATGCATGACCATAGAGCTTAATCTATTAGCGCATTCGTCATGTGGAATGGATTTGACTGATGGCGCTCTAAAAAAGTGCGCAGACATATTCGCCAAATTAGAGATGGTAAAAGTGGGTGGGTCCTATATCATTGGTCTTTAAAAGTGGGTGGGTCCTGTCACACCCGCATTCAATGGTTCTGACGCCCATGGTTGAGTTACTGTCAGAGCGTGGGCTTTTTGCATTCTCTTCAGGAGAGGGCGATTCTCAGCGCCAGTGCACTTCATCAGTGAAATAAAGGCTTGTGTAAGTTTTATGTCATCTATAAAGTCTTTACTATGCTGTAAATTATTTTATTTTACACAACGCAACATACAGGAATGACATGTGAGCAGGGCCAGATTAACACTTTGTTGTACCCTGGGCAACAATATTCAAGGGCCCCATCATCACGACCCCAGGATCACCATAATATGGTCATATATAGAATATATTACTGTAATATACAGTAAATATACTCAATACTTCAAATCCTAACTGTCTTCATATTTTGATTTACAAATATTTAAATGCTCATAGAACTACAAATGCACTACTATGTCCCCTATCAAAGACATTCACTCATATATGATGCTATGAAAACAAAACACATCAGCATCTGTGTATGATCTGGTAAAATTGACCCACTACATTGAGAGGGAGGGAAGTATCCTCCATTTTCACAAAAAATGAATAGATAAGCAACCACTTTCAAACCATCGTTTATTTAACAACACTTATTCCCAATAGAAATGTATGGAATTGATAGAGCTATCACAGAAGACAAGGCAATCAAGTTATTAGTCCAACACAAACAATTTGAAATCTGCCAGTTATCCCTCCACAACAATTTACAGCATTTTCATAAAGCTGGCACCTCAAGGAAAAAATAAAAAAATAAAATGCAGTATCACTATTTGATCATAAACATTTTGATCCTAAGCTCATTTAACTTGTTTTAAAATAGAACAACAACATGTTATAGCACAATTAACCAGTTAAACATTTTAGTGCTACATAAATACACTACACAATACTAAATAAACAAAACAATTTCTCTGAAGAAGACAGGATAAAATAAATGCTATATAATCTGGCAAAACACACAACTTTAGTCCTAAATAATGAGGAAGTGCATGTTTGAATTTGAGTATATAGGTATATACTTTAAATTTTCAGCGTTTCTGATGTCCTTTTCCTTTTTTAATTTTCGCTTCGCGCTCCCACTTAGTGTCTCCATTGTGTCTGATTTCTGTTGTAGCAACGCCTGACGTCACGTAACGCGCTCGGGCTCGGCGTAAGCTTTGACCCACCTCATGCGGACTGACCAATGAGGAGAGGGTCTTAACTTGAGGCCCTCTCTTCATTGGTCAGTCCGCATGAGACTGACTCTCAACCGCTCTCAACTCACGTTCAAAGTCATAGGCAGCGCAGCATATCTCTGTGCAGCGCAAAAGCCCGGGTGAACAGTTTGTTAAATATAAAGCGGGAGATTACAGATACAGTATTTTGCTCGTGCCCTTGCTGTCCTGGGCCCTTTAGATGTCGTGGGCCCCTGGGCAATTGCCCAGTTGCCCGTATGGTTAATCCGGGCTTGCATGTGAGTCAGCTAAATGTGTCAGCAGCGGTCGTTGAGAATCAGCAGCATGAGGCAAACACCTTGCGTAACAAACTCATTTTATTCATTATAATAATTAATTGAATTTATTTTGATATTAAAATATGTTCTCCGTTTTCAGTACTGTTTGTTTATGAGCAGTATATAGAGTCAGTCTTGGTATCTTTCATCTACGAGTGAAACACGAGGCAGCAGTTTGAGATTTGGTTGTTTATGTTATAAGTGGTTGAAATATTGATAAAAGATGCTAAATAAATAAATACAACAACCCAACTTGTTGGGTCAAACACTTAACCCAACAAGCTGGGACAAAATAACCCAGTATGTGTTATGTCCCATATTTAACTAGCCCAGCATTCTTTAGAGCAGAGGTTCTCAACTAAGATGCTCGAGATCCACTTTCCACCCAAGTAAAATTTTAAAAAGGGCTGCACAGCTACAGATGTTGTCACTCTAATATATACTCATATCATAAACATTTGATTGTCTGATGTAAACACTTAAAGAATTAGTTCACCCAAAAATGAAAAATTGATGTTTATCTGCTTACCCCCAGGGCATCCAAGATGTAGGTGAATTTATTTCTGCAGTAGAACACAAAAAAAGATATTTAACTCAAACCGTTGCAGTCTGTCAGTCAATGGGATCCATGGATTTGAGAGTCAAAAAAAACATACACAGACAAAAACAAATTAAACCCTGCGGCTTGTGACAATACACTGTGGTGTTAAGACACAAAACAATCGGTCTGTGCAAGAAACTGAACAGTATATATATATCATTTTTTTCCTCAGATCCAACTGAATGTCCAACTGTCCTGAGCGCGTTCACAAAATTTGGTACGTGACGCTTCAACATGCTCTGGCATGCTGCAGTCGGTCAGGCTGAAATGTTGGGAATCGGTTAAAAGGTAACACTTCCGGATGAGTTCACGCAAGCAAACGTAATTTTTTTTATTTTTAATTGGTTGCAACAACCAGGTTTTGTCTGTGTGTGTTTTTTTGACCCTCAAAGCCATGGATCCCATTGGCTGCCATTATATGACTGACAGAATGCAATGGTTTGAGTTAAAAATCTTAGTTGGTGTTCTTCTTCTGAAGAAGTGTCACCTACATCTTGAATGCCCTGGGGGTAAGCAGATAAACATTAAATTTTCATTTTCGTGTGAACTATCTCTAAATAGTATGTATTTTTGGTAAATGTATTTTTGACAATGATCCAAACAAATCACAAAACTTAGTCTTAATCACAAAACAACAAAATAAATTTTATGTATCAAATTATAACAATAAATGAGCAAAAACTTACACTAAAACAAATGCTGGTATGAAAGATCACAAAAGTCAAAAGATAATGGTTATTTTATAAGCAGACTGCACTAATGTAATACTTGTATACTCCAGAGATGTTATGTTGCCATTGCATGAGCCTACTGCAAATAACTAGCATATAGAGATAACATCACCTGCCTTCATGGTTACAAGGTGTACTGACCCCAAAATCAAGAAAATAATTAAAATGTATATTTGGGGGGTTTTTTTTAGGTTAAAGAAAAAAAAAAATTAAAATTAAATATAGTTTTAATACAACTATATTGTCTCATGTCTGTTTTGACCACAAACAACATGACTGTGACTCCTAAATGAACAGAAGGTTAAAACTGTAATAATAATAACAACAACAACAACAACAATAATAATTATAATAATTTGAAAAAAAAAAAAAAAAAGAAGCAACAGTATGAGTTGTTAGTTTCTAGCAAGTTTTGGAGGGTAGGATCTCCTTACTGTGACTCAGTATCCCTGAAAAATAACGGAAAAATATGTTAGTAAACAAAAGATTCAGATTCATTATCAATTTTAATTTTGTTAGTAAGTTCCACACCATAAGATCTACTTCATCATCTATTTTATAGGCTAATACCCACTGTCAAACATTTAACCAGTCTAGCAGAATGAAAAAGGTTGTAGTTTACAATAAAGTATGTCGTTTTTTTTTTAATTAGGAGTAAATGAGTTGTTATATGTAGCATAATTACATTTCAATAATACACGTTTAAAGATAAGAGTTAATTGTAACAGTAGATTGTTGTAGTAGATCTTAGTAGTTTTAGTACACTGAGGTTAAATACGGTTTACAGTGGACCATATTATGATTACTTTATCATTCCTTTTCATTCTGCTAGCTTAGCTTTTTTTGTGGTTGTGGCTTGTTTAATGCTATAGATAATTCTTACTGCTATTAATTATATAATTATAATAATTGCACCATTAACACTAAATCATTTACTTGATTTAGTGCCACATTGACCACTGTAGAGTCGGTGTTGCAGGTGGCTTTGCAGGCAAATCCTGAGATACAGATGGAGACGATACACTGAAGGATGGAGAACACCAGCAATACTCCAATGATCCCCATTTCATATTTCTAAAAAAAAAAAAAAACATGCCCATATGAGAACAGTTTTACAAATAATATTGCAGCAATTATATTGAGTGAATTTCTAAATATTATTAGGTTATACTATTAAGAGGCATCATATGACTTTTTTTTATGATACTTTGGCTGTGCTTTTATGTCATTTTGAAGCATGAAATTTTTAGTCCATAGTCATTATAATTGTATTGAAAGGCATGACCAGAACAATTTCTATTAGTAAAATTAGTAAATGATTAAACAGTTGTTATTTTTGATTTAACTGTTAATTTAACTAAATAAAACAGCAATTAAATATAGTATTATATAGCATTTAGTACCTTAAATCTTGAACAAACTTCAGAGCCAGTATAATCATAGCTATAGGAGCACCTTCGATAGGGCTCTGAAATGAGAAGCATCTCTATGCCCATCAGAGTAATGGAGATTACTCCAGTTATAGCACTGATAACATTCATTGCAAGAGAGGCTTTCACCTACAGGAAAAAAAAGGTTGACACTTAAAAGGTGACATATAGTTATAAGAATTGTGTACACTTGCAAAACAGATTGAAGAGTTTTTAACTATGCAAACTGAAAATGAGTCAGATGTTCTTTTAGTCCACATCCTTTCAGTGGTAACGGGTCTCATGTTTCAGACTACTGTGGTAAAAGAGACTTCATCATGGAAAGTTTTGCAGTTGCAGTTTATTCAAAAATGTGTTAGTGTGGCTAAAACCTCCCTAAAGTTTTTTTTTATTTATTTATTACTATTATTTATTTATTTTTATTTATTAGAGAGAGTGATTGAGAGAGAGTTCTCATTGAAAAATCATGTAAATACAAGTTATACAAGTGTTGTTGTTCTTGTTATAATTTTAATTTAAAAAACAAATTAAATGGTGATTGTAATATCTTTTTGTTGCTATTTGGTGATTATGGGTTTGAAAATAAAATCTTCTACCCCTGTAGCCCCATTGTACCCTACATGTCATCTTTACTCAAAGAACAGATGATAAACAACAATTGCACATCATTTTTAGATTTCACATTTTAGCCTATGTACATACCACACATGGATGAAGTTTATTCTGTGCAGCAACAGACAGTGAGCCAGCAATGATGTACTGAGAAAGAAACACATGATATGTTAAAGTAATTCTGGAAATTAGAATTAGAAGCTAGAAAGCAAAGCCTTGAAAATGACACTTACAATAAGGGATCCCCAGTAGGTGATGCCACTAATGATAAAAATAGCTGGGTATGTGCCACTGTAGGGATTGGCGGTGAGTACAATACCAATTAAGAAAATCACCACTCCAAACATTATCTGGACAGTCTAGAAAGGGAGATATATGTCAAATATTTGTTTATGTATTTATTTATTTATATATTTTTTGATAATGGCATATCATTAATGTTTGAAACACACACACACACACACACAAAGGAAAGCTACAGTATTGTTTTATGCACTACAGATGTAAAGCAAACAGACCTTCACACATCTATTCACTTAAGGACAAGACAGTTTTATTTTCTGTTAATTTCCTCACTAAAGACAATATGACACTAAAATATTCCCAAAATTATTTATAATTATAACTCATCATATAAAATGCATTACCCCCAGTGCCTTTGGTTGTGCATTGAAAAATCCTTTAAGAGCCGTATTGTGATATGCTCCTGTGACCTGCTGTCCATCATCACAAATAACAGTGTCTTTTGCCACCTGTGGATTTACTTGGATGATAACTGTAGCTTTGTCACTTGACATGACCTTGCTGCTTTCCATTTTCTTTGCAAAGTTTTCACCTAAAATTAAAGGGAAAGTTTGCAAAAAAAAATTGTTGCAACAACTTTTCTTTCATCTGTTAACCACAAAAGATTTATTTGAAGAATGCTGAAAACCAAACCTTTGATAGTAGCTACTGACTTCCATATTTTAAATAAATAAATATGATGAAAAACATGAAAATCAATTTATTACATTCTTCTAAAATCTTTTTTTCATGTTACCAAAAGATTCTTTGGAAAATGAAGGTTTTTTTGATGAATTTTCATTTTTGGGAAAGAAATTTGGAACAACATGAAGGTGGGTAAATGATCCCCTTAAGCATAAAACAATAAAATTCAGAAATCATTTAATTATTAATAATACATGTTAACTGATAAATAAAATATTTTACCTGAAGTGAAATGAGTTGTGTTGATGTGGATGTCTGACTGTTCTTCTGATATATATTTGTGTGTGAACAGTGAAGAACCACTAAGGAGGAGCATGTGTCATAATATCCTTTCTCCTAAAATTTAAACAGCTTTACATAAGATAAAAACTACAAGGTAGCATACACTGTAAAAAAAAAAAAACAAAAAATAAATAGTTGAGAAAACTTTAAAAAATAAAGCAACTTGATGCAGTAAGACTTTTGAGTTCTCTCAACAATAGTCTTTCCTCAGTAAAGATACTTTGATTAGTCAACATAAATTTGTTTGTTCCTGCAATGCTGATTGTCTTATTTTGCTAATAGAAAAAGTCTTGTAACAGCAAACAATTACTGTTGTTGAGGAAAATATTTTTTATTTATTTTATTTATTTATTTTTGTGTCAATTTTTTGTTTATTTACAAATGGCAAATAGTGAACTGTTATAGAAACCTTAATGGATAACTAAGTCTAATATGTAGACAACATTGTCTTTGTTTGTAAAACATCACAAGACTAAAATATCCAGCAAACAGATATAAGTGGTTGCCTCAAAACTAGACTCACAAATCTCAAGAACAACTGCAATAAACAAATGTTAAAAGATGAACTCTGTACATCACAGTGCAAAAAAAAAAAAGTTAAATAAGTTTAAAATTAAGTCAGTAAACAGCAAAACAATAATCCTATAACAGTAACTGCATAATTTATTCATGCTGCAATCTATGCTGGGAACTCACAAAGCATTAACATTTCAACAATATAAAATTTTTTGTTCAGACAACTGTGTTTGACTATTTGGAACAACATTTGGAATAATTTTGTTGGTCTGACAAGGGATATTTGAGACTTAAAATGTTTTGTAAACTGGATAATATGTATTTATATTTTTTACAGTGTAAATTATGTCCATTTGAGAACCAAAAATATCTCCAGTTAAAGGAGCACCAGCAGACATGTTTAAACATAATCATAAACACAATAATCCTGTAGTTGGGCACTTATTTAGTAGTAAATGATGGAGTAAGGTCATAATTCTTAATTAAATCCAGAAGGGACTAACTTTAAATTAAATGATCAAAACTCACTGAAATATCACCTGCAATGATTGTCACATTAACTAAAGGGACGCTAGAGCCCAAGACCAGCTCTAAGCATGGTGAGGACAGGCTAAGCCCACCCAAATTTCTCACTTACCCAATCAAAATGTAATTTTTACAATTTAAGAGTAAAAGCACACTGATTTAAAGCAAATTATCAAGAGTTAGACACAGAGCGGTTACTTGTAAGCAACATATTAAGTGATGTGTCATTAGATATAAATGACAGAATACAACAAATACAGCACTCTTTAGTCTTACTACAATAGTCCATTTTTCTGCATCATGAAATAAGTCAGGAAACTGGTTTTGAGTGAAAAAAGTAGAATGAATATATTTATTAAGCATTTACAACATGTGCTCACTATTTGGCAGGTATTGTGCTAAAATCACACTTTTTTTATTTGTTTTAACATGACTTCTATTTCTTATTAAAAAAAAAGTATCCGTCGTATTACATTTTTGTCAGTGGTGAATTGATTGTAAGGACAGTGGTATTAAAAGTTAGAGGCAAGAGAAACATTGGTTGATTGGTCGATTTTTCACTTCATGCTTGACATGGACCAAAGATTGTATTTGCTAATCAAGGTTCTGAATGAGTGTATATTGGAATAGTATATACACACACACACACACACACACACACACACACACACACAAAGCACTGAACAAAATACTGTTAAGTGATGCTATAGTTTTAGTAAAAGAAAATCACTTATTAAAATTTATTCGCTTATTAAAAATTGCCCTTTAAAGCATGCACAGAGCATTAGGAACCATGTGCGTGGTCCACTGTACCACAAGATAATTAACATCCAAGATCAAAGTACTCAGAAACTTGGTTAACAAATACAATCTTTGGTCCATGTCATACATGAAATGAAGTACATGACAAAAAATTCAGTCACAAAATATCCATAAATATTTTTGCCTGTAACACTAGAACAGATACAAAAATATGAGGATCAATTATTTAAGATACCAATTCCCAGCTTTTGGATTGTAGCATCACCTCACTGTAACTCAGGGTCCCTTGGAAGTAACAGACAAGTTATATTAGTACAGAAGAGACTCTATAGTTTGAATTCTAATAAAAAGCATACACCATACAGACTAATTTTATAGGCTACTGATAAATGACAAAAAGAAAAACAATAAAACATGTTGTTATTGGCGTATAGTATATATTACATACAGTATGATGTGCACTAAGGTTAAAGGCAGGTTACCATAAAACATCCTGGTCATTCTTTATGTTCTTTACATTCTGCTAGTTTTATCATTCTGCTTGTGTAGTGAAGTTGCAATGTTCTCTAAAAACATCGGCACAAACACTAACTATTGATTGTTGTGATAAAACTTATTGCCAAGCTTGTAATAGCAATTATAGCTTCATCACCACTGAAAGTATTTACCTAGTTTAGTCCACATTGACCACTGTAGAGTTTTTGTTGCAGATGGCTTTGCAGGCAAATGCTGAGATGTAGATGGAGATGATGAACTGAGGAATGGTGAACACCAGCATTATTCCAATAACCCGCAAAGTAAAATACTGCAAAAATTGAAGGAATCATTTTGAGCTAATTATAAAAGTTGAGAAAATCAGAATACACACATCCGCACACATACAGAAGTCAGATTAATGGACAAAACTGCATTGTTTTACACATTAAAAATGAGTATAAAATATTGCACATTGTGTATAAAATACCTCAACGTATAAAGTTGGCTCATCCCGTGATATTTTTTCTAATTGAATGCCCATCAGAATAATGGAGAACGCTGCAGTTATGGCACTGAACAGATTCATTAAAAGAGAGGCTTTCACCTACAGGAACAGAATGTACTAGTAAGAATCAGAAATAACAGATCATTTAAAAGGCTTGACACTTAGGAATTTTTTTTAAGTAGGGAAGCCCTACTTAAAAAACTGTACGTATTACACACACATATGTACATACCACACATGGATGAAGTTTATTCTGCGCAGCAACAGACAAAGAGCCAACACTGACATACTGAGGAAAAACAAAGGGCGTTTAAAGGTCATTCTGAAAATTAAAATGAGAAACATTAAAGCAAGCAAAACCATTAAATAAAACTTACAATAAGGGACCCCCAGTATGTTATGCCACTATAGACAAGAATTGCATAATAATTGTAGATACTGGTAGTAAGTATAACACCAAGTATGAAGACCATCGCTCCAATCATTATCTGGACAGTCTGGAGGGCACATATAGGTCAGGTATTTTATTCATGACAGCATAAAATGTCTGCTTTAATGCAGTGATCTAGAAGAAATGAAATACTCAGAACATTCTAAAAATTATATATCATTATAATTCACCATTAAATGCATTACCCCCAGTGCCTTTGGTTGTAATCTGAAAAATCCTTTAATAGCCGTATTGTGATTTTTTCCTGCGGCCTCGTGTCCATCAACAAATATAACAGTGTCTTGTATCACCCGTGAATTTACTTCGATGACGACTGTAGGTTTGTCAGTGGAGATGACCTTGCTGCTTTCCATTCTTAGAAAAGTTCTGTATTTCTGTAATAAGCATGTTTATGT
Source organism: Labeo rohita (assembly GCF_022985175.1). Classification (NCBI taxonomy): domain Eukaryota; kingdom Metazoa; phylum Chordata; class Actinopteri; order Cypriniformes; family Cyprinidae; genus Labeo; species Labeo rohita. Next base: position 26,104,425 of record NC_066873.1, read on the forward strand.
AATGCAAAGTTTAAAAAATAAATGTGAGCAAAGGACTTTGTATACAGGAGAACGTATGACTATTTAAAGAGGACAAAAAAAAAGAGGAAAATGAATGAATGAATGAATGAACGACAGATATCGTGTTAAAAAACCAACCTACTGAAATATTAAATTCTATTTCATATCTTTGTAATACACTGGCAACCAACAAGAACACAGATGGTAATGAGAAAGCCACATGATGAATCAAAGCTCATCACAAACTTTTCCACAAGCTAAATGTGGTAAATACTAACATATGGTAAATGCACAACACCAACATGGTAACACAGATGACACTAAAATAATGCGATAAACATTAATTTAACAACATGAGATGTAACATAAATCATTAGAAGAAACATAGTCTTTCAAAACATCAAATGTGACGTGCGACAATTCTGGGAATGTCAGTTTATGGTCTTTCACTGTAAACTATAAAATGTCACCATAAATTAAATAATATTAATTACAGTTCATTGTAGAGTAATGGAACTCATCTTTAACCAAATAATAGATTTTTTTACTCTTGTACTGTTACAAATGCAATTTCTTTTGTGTGTTGCTAAATACCTTTTTGACTAAGATGCTTTTGTTGAGCCTAATGTCCTAACAAATCACAAAACATTTCAACTTAGTTTTTAGTACCAAACAATAAATGAGCAACAACTTACACCAAAACAACCACTAGATTTTATTTTGTCAAAACATTTGTTTCTTAAATGGCTGCATCACAAAGTGTATACAAGCACACAAAATAGAAAAGAATCTTGATGTTAATTTATAAAATAATTTACCTGAAATGAGGTTACTTGATGTCTGGTAACTCTTTCTGTATTTTTGAGTGTGTGAACTCCGTAAAGAACAATTAAGGAGGGGCTTGCTTCAGTGTACAGTTTCTGTTAATGGCCAACTTCTTAAAATACAAAGCACTTTTATAAAAAATAATATTCAAGGCAAAATAACTTACTGATGATAGCAACTGATGATAGACAATGTGTGTTTCTCTGATTTGTTTTTTAAACTAATAAGAATAATCAGAACTCTTCTAAGAGCACTAGGGTGTGTTCAAAATACATGCAGTATAATTATTTCCTTATGATTATTTATAAATTAAATCCATTTAAATAATTGTCATTGGTTCAAAGTCCTAGTTACAATATGTAACATTCTTAATTCCGTTACTGCTTTATTACTCATTTTTGGCACAAAGGGTACTCAATTCACATTAGACTCTTTCATTCACATCAGATTTTTCATTCGATCAACAACAGCCACAGGCCATATAAAGACTATTTAATACATCATATTACAACAAAAAGGGAGAATGCTCTAAGGAAAGGTTTCAATGTCTGGGCTGAAGAGAAATCTAGCATTATTGCTCAAACAGTAGAGCATGGCACTAGGTTACGGATTCAATATATATATACAAGCTCAGACAACGACAGCAGACTGCTCTAGTGTCACACGAACCAAGCTGAAGGTGGTTTATCATAGCGCATTTGTGGTTGCCTTATTTTATTTCCTTTTGCTAGCTGTATATTTGCTGGCTTGTGTAGCTATTTAACCATAAAGCCTAAACTTGAGTAGACTTGCTAACTTTGCAACATTAGCAAAATGTTTCTTTCCTGTTTTTAGCACTGACCAAATTGGAATTTAATGTAAGACATGTTAGAACAAGCATAAGAACACGTGAGCAACATACACATGATGCCATATTTTGCTTGATACTTTAAAGGTATTGCTTTTAAAGGCATTACTGTATCTCTGCTCAGAAACACTGAGAACGGATACAGAAGGTTAACTGATTACAAACCACAAACGGCACATTTTCTTGCCATGCACAGAAACAGCTTCTTGTTCATTAAACAGAATTCTGGTTTTAATGGACACAATTCTGATTCTCGGTGTCAAACATGCCTAGTCTCCAGGTGAACAATATAAATTTTCTGACACACTTCCAACAATGAAGCTTAAACTTTTTATTACAAACAAAGGTACAAGAATATCAGCACTTAGGTAAATTGATGCACTACTAAATTAAAAAATAAATTAAGATCTTAAGCATGTTTGTGTGTGTGACATATTAAAGCTACGGTAGCACTTTATTTTACAGTCCTGTTCCTCATGTACATACTATGTACTTATCATAGTAATTACAATAACTAACATACCCCTAAACCTAATTCTACCCCATGTAGTTACCTTATTTTACCAGAACTCTTTTGGAGGTACACAGTAAGTACACGTAATGTAAAATAACGTACAACCGCTAAGTGTTAGAGTTACTGAAAAAACTCAAATACGAATGTTTACATTGTTTACTGAAAATGAATAAATAAATTTTGCTCCTGATCTCTTTTTTTATAGGACATGCTGTTCATCAACCCATTATCACTCCCGAGGCGTCAAAAACTGCAGAACGGTCAAGCGCCTCTAGCGTCACTATGAAGACGTCAACGGCGCCCCTCGGCGTCACTATATCGACGAACTGGGACCTACATTGATTTCAATGGGAAACTTTTGGCGTCAGAACACAGACGCGAAGGACATGAAATGATCGCTATGAAATCACGTTCAGGAAGTCTCATTCAGCACACATCGCGATATTTGCCATCAGTTTACGTGTGCTGCAGGTTGGGTGAGTAGTCGTAAATACACTGTCTTAATGTTTGTTTTAAAATGTATCCTGTCTTCTTTATTAATCAGGTTAGCGCCGTATGTTTATTCACTTAATTATATCCGTCTTTGCGTTTCATTGCGTTTAACTAATCGAACACACCTGCTAACTGGAGCCATTAACCTCTGTCACGTGACGTCAAAGACCTTCCCATCAGTTTTATATTTATATCAGGTTCAAAGATGTTGTTCAAACAGTTGTTGCAAGTTGTACTGTGATATTTTAAGTTAAAACACAGTAAACATGATTCTTTCCATGCTTTTACTTCAGTAACTGCAGTTTTACTGATATTTGACGTTAAAACGTATTAAACATGACACTTACCATGTTTTTACTCCAGTAACTGTAGTTGTACTGTGATATATGAAGTTAAAACAAAGTAAACATGATACTTACCATGTTTTACCACATTAACTACAGTTTCACTGTGAAATTTAAAGTGAAAACAGTAAACGTGATATTTACCATGTTTTTACTACAGTAACTGTAGTTTTGCTGTGAAATTTGAAGTTAAAACTAGGGTTGCAAAGGGGCGGAAAATTTCCGGTAAATTTCCGGTAAATTTCCGGAAACTTTCCATGGAAACTTTGTCTGGGGAATTTTGGAAATATTCCAATTTGGAAATTTAACAGAAATTTACGGGAATTTATGGGAATTAATGGGAAATTTGGGGAAATTTAGAGAAGCTGTATCATAAACAAATATAAATTTCAACATTTTGTTTGATTATAAGCTGACATGCATGCAAACTAATACAAATTTTAAGTCAAGTCAAGTCACCTTTATTTATATACTGCCTTTAACAATACAGAATTGTGACAAGGCGGCTGTACAGTATTAAATAGGAAACAGTACATCAACAATGCCAAAGGCAACATTAAACACTCACATTATAGGTAAAGGTAGTTAATCAAAAACAATAAAATAAAATGAAATATTGTGTTAAGAGAAAGTGTCCCCAACAATGGAGAAAAAAAACCTTGGGAGAAACCAGGCTCAGTCGGGGGCCAGTTCTCCTCTGGCCAAAGTTCCCGTGGTCTTGTGCCGACAGCCGTCTAGGTGATGTGGTCTTTAATGTGGATCCGTCTCTGGGGCTCATCTAGTTGATGTGGACTCCGCTGACATTCAGGGCTGTAGAGGTCGTCTCTAGGTGCTGATCCACCGTCTGGGCTGGGTTCGGACTGGATCCGGGGACTGCAGTGAACATCTGATCTGGATACGGACTGGATCTGGTGGTTAATGTGACCTCGGAATAAGAGAGAAACAGACTAATATTAGCGTAGATGCCATTCTTCTGACGATGCACCGAGTACATCGGGTGTTATGGGAAGTGTTCCCGGTTCCGGCTGACCTAATTAGTGCAGCCTAACAATCCTTTAACGGATTTGAATTATAAGAATGTGGATTTGTTATGTGTAAGCAAGGTTAAAGAGATGGGTCTTTAATCTAGATTTAAACTGACAGAGTGTGTCTGCGTCCCGAACATTGTAGGGTAAATTGTTCCAGAGTTTGGGTGCTAAATAAGAAAAAGATCTGCCGCCCGCGGTTGATTTTGATATTCTCAGTATTATCAAATTGCCAGAGTTTTGAGAACGCAGCGGATGTGAGGGACTATAATGCGATAAGAGCTCACTCAGGTACTGGGGAGCTAAACCATTCAGGGCTTTATAAGTAATTAGCAAGATTTTAAAATCTATACGATGTTTAATAGGGAGCCAGTGCAGTGTAGACAGAACCGGGCTAATATGATCATACTTTTTGGTTCTAGTAAGAACTCTAGCTGCTGCATTTTGGACCAGCTGGAGTTTGTTTATTAAGCGAGCAGAACAACCACCCAATAAAGCATTACAATAATCTAACCGTGAGGTCATAAACGCATGAATTAATGTTTCAGCATTTGACATTGATAGCATAGGTCGTAGTTTAGATATATTTTTGAGATGGAAAAATGCAGTTTTGCAAATACTAGAGATGTGGTTTTCAAAGGAAAGATTACCATCAAATAGCACACCTAGGTTCCTAACTGATGACGAAGAATTGACAGAACAGCCATCAAGTATTAGACAGTGTTTTAGGTTATTACACGCTGAGGTTTTAGGCCCAATAACTAACACCTCTGTTTTTTCAGAATTTAGCAGTAAGAAATTACTTGTCATCCAATTTTTTAACTCAACTACACAATCCATTAGTTTTTCAAATTGGTACGTTTCGCCAGGCCGCGAAGAAATATAGAGCTGGGTATCATCAGCATAGCAGTGAAAGCTAACACCATATTTCCTGATGATATCACCCAAGGGTAACATGTAAAGCGTAAAGAGTAACGGCCCTAGTACTGAGCCTTGTGGTACTCCATACTGCACTTGAGATCGATATGATACCTCATCATTTACTGCCACGAATTGATGGCGGTCAGATAGATACGATTTGAACCATGCCAATGCACTACCACTAATGCCAACATAATTCTCAAGTCTATTCAAGAGAATGTTGTGGTCAACAGTATCAAACGCAGCACTAAGATCCAGTAGCACTAACAGAGAGATACAACCACGATCGGATGATAAGAGTAGATCATTTGTAACTCTAATAAGAGCAGTCTCAGTACTATGGTACGGTCTAAAACCTGACTGAAAATCCTCACAGATATCATATTTCTGTAGGAAGGAAGATAACTGTGAGGATACAACCTTTTCTAATATCTTTGACAGAAATGGGAGATTCGAGATAGGTCTGTAATTAGTTAATTCGTTGGGGTCAAGTTGTGGTTTTTTAATTAGAGGCTTAATAGCAGCCAGTTTGAAGGTTTTGGGGACATATCCTAATGACAGTGATGAATTAATAATATTTAGCAGAGGATCTATGAGATCTGGAAGCATCTCTTTTAGTAGCCTAGATGGAATAGGGTCTAGCATACAAGTTGTTGGTTTAGATGATTTAACAAGTTTATACAATTCTTCCTGACCTATAGTAGAGAATGAGTTGAATTGTTCCCCAGGAGATCTATAGCGCACTATCTGATGCGACACTGTAATTGACGGCTGCATAGTGACAATTTTGTCTCTAATTGTATCGATCTTAGAAGTAAAGTAGTTCATAAAGTCATTACTGCTATGCTGATGGGCATAGTCAGTGCCTGTTGGTTCTTTATTTTTTGTTAACTTAGCCACTGTATTGAATAAATACCTAGGGTTATGTTTGTTTTCTTCTAAAAGAGTCGAAAAGTAGTCAGATCTGGCCGATTTTAACGCTTTTCTGTACGATAGGGTACATTCCCGCCAAGCAGTACGATAAAAAACCTCTAATTTTGTTTTCCTCCAGCTGCGCTCCATTTTCCGGGCTGCTCTCTTTAGGGCGCGAGTGTGCTCGTTATACCACGGGGTCGGACTATTTTCCTTAATCTTCCTTAGGCGCAGAGGAGCGACCGTATCTAGAGTCCTGGAAAAGAGAGAGTCAATAGTTTCTGTTACATCATCAAGTTTTTCTGAGCTATTGGACATGCTGAGGAATTCAGATAAGTCAGGAAGATTACTTAGAAAGCAATCTTTTGTAGTAGAAGTGATGGTTCTACCATACTTGTAATAAGGAGTTGAATTTACAGTTTTAGTCATCTGGAGAATACACGAGACTAGATAATGATCAGAGATATCATCACTTTGCTGCAGAATCTCAACGGCATTGACATCAATTCCATGTGACAGTATTAAGTCTAGAGTATGATTTCGACAATGAGTGGGACCTGACACGTGTTGTCTAACTCCAATAGAATTTAGAATGTCTGTAAATGCAGCTGCCAGCGCATCATTTTCAATATCAACATGGATGTTAAAGTCACCTACTATTAAGACCTTATCTGTAGCCAACACCAGCTCAGATATAAAATCAGCAAATTCTTGAAGAAAATCTGTATGGTGCCCTGGTGGCCTGTATACAGTAGCAAGTACAAACGTCATAGGGGATTTATCATTAACAATTGTTTCTCTGGATAATGTTATATGAAGCACCATTACTTCAAATGAGTTATACTTGAAATCCGCTCTCTGTGAAACACTAAAAATATTGCTATAAATTGTAGAAACACCTCCCCCTTTACCTTTTAGACGTGGCTCATGTTTATAACAGTAATCATGAGGAGTAGACTCGTTTAAGATAATGTAATCATCTGATTTTAGCCAGGTTTCTGTCAAACATAGCACATCTAGATTATGATCAATGATCATATCATTTACAAAAAGCGCTTTTGTAGAGAGGGACCTGATATTCAAAAGGCCAAGTTTTATCATTTGTTTCTCTGTATTATGTAAGTTTTTTATTTGTTGAACGTTGATTAGATTGTTACTCTTAAATTGGTTTGGACGTCTTTTGTATTGTCTAGCTCGGGGAACAGACACAGTCTCTATAGCATGATATCTAGGTGAAAGGGTCTCTATGTGCTGAGAATTAACTGATTCTGGTGACGTGAGGCGGCTAGCAGACGGTCGGATTAGCCAGTCTGTCTGCTTCCTGACCTGGGCCCCAGTTAGTCAAGTGCAAACTCTAAGACTATATGCCATATTACTAGAGAGAAGAGCAGCACCACCCCTGGAGGGATGAAGACCATCTCTTTTCAACAGGTCAGGTCTGCCCCAAAAACTTGTCCAATTGTCTATGAAACCTATGTTATTCTGCGGGCACCACTTAGACATCCAGCCATTTAGTGACGACAGTCTGCTATGTATCTCGTCACCACGATACGCAGGGAGGGGGCCAGAGCAAATTACAGTGTCTGACATCGTACTTGCAAGTTCACACACCTCTTTAACATTATTTTTAGTGATCTCCGACTGGCGAAGTCGAACATCATTTGTGCCGACGTGAATAACGATCTTTACGTTTAGCATTAGCCAGCACTTTTAAATTTTCCAAGATGTCAGGTGCTCTGGGTCCCGGTAAACATTGGACTATGGTGGCTGGTGTCTCTATTTTCACGTTCCGTACAATAGAATCGCCAATAACTAGAGCACTTTGATCAGGTTTCTCAGTGGGTGCGTCACTGAGTGGGGAGAACCTGTTTGATGTGTTCTGACAATTTTTGCTACCCTGTCAGATTTTGCTACCTCCCATTAAAACAGATGGTAGCATAATTCGACAGCGAAAAATGCTACCTATCAGATTTTGCTTCCAGCATGATATTAATATTGTGTGAGGCTTTATTAACGTGTACACCTACCCCAACCCTAAACATAACATTACAGTATGAAAAACACAGTGCTGGTAGCACAATCTGACAGGTAGCATTATTTGTTAAAACACCCGGAACCGAACAATGTACGGGACTTCCTAAGCTAGTCGCATCCAAAGCCATATCTAATGCCCTCACATTCTTACTATCCTCGATTAAAGTTTGGATGCGTGTCTCTAGTTCTGAAATCTTCTCTGTCAGCCTAACTATTTCCCTGCATTTGTCACATGTGAATCCCTCGCTGCCGACAGAGATTGATAAACTATACATATGACAGGTGATGCAGGTTACCAGGAAAGGAGAAGAAGCCATTACTCACCGTAGATGTGTAGAATGATTTCAACTCACCACTGTTGTCTGATGAACTTGTGTAGAAAAAGGCGTAGAGAAAAATTAAAAGTGAATGGCAAGCTAACCGGCTAACACACTACAAAACGCAGTAAACGGGACACTTGCCATGTTTTTACCACGGTAACTGTAGTTGTACTGTGATATTTGAATTTAAAACAGAGTAAACATGACGCTTGCCATGTTTTTGCCACAGTAAATGCAGTTTTGCTGTGAAATTTGAAGTTAAAACAGAGTGAACAGGACAATTACCATGTTTTTACCACGGTAACTGTAGTTGTACTGTGATATTTGAAGTTAAAACAGACTAACAGGACACTTACCATGTTTTTACCACAGTAACTGCACTTTGCTGTGGCAGTTTCAGTAAAAAAGCACAATAACCACAACACTTATTATGCTTTTACTGCAGTATCTTTAGTTTGACTGTTATATGTATAGTAATAGCACAGTAATCACCAAACTTACTATGGTTTTACCACTGTAATGCTAGTTTTGATGTGCTTTTACGACAGATACCACAGTAATCACTACAATTACTATTCCATGCTTGTACCTTTTAATGTAAAAAAAAAAAAAAAAAAAAATGTTGCTCACAGATCATTATTAACATTCTCTATATAATTGTTTTTTCTTTCCCTTTTTTTTTTAGCTGAGGAGACCTAAAGGAAGCCGTCAGTCCAGTCTTGTTTGTGGAGAGGTCTTCATTTAGAAACAGAGAAGACAAAAAGCTGAGGAGGGAGACATTTGCAGTGGTAGGTCTGTGTTATTTTTTTCCCTTTTATCAAACATTCCTGCTGTTATAATTTGTACAGCATATATAAGATATATAACATGTTGTTTCTTAAACTTTTGCCTTGTCCAAATACTCACACTTGCAGTTTTGCACCTTGACTAATTATATGACGTATTTCCTGTTTTTGGCCCAAGTGTTGAAGTGAACATGAAAACCACAAGTGTGTGTTGAACTTTTCATTACCTGACGGGACACACTTGTAGTGTGGTAAAAATGTGAGTGTTTACAGAGATTTATTTTTAGTTTCAACTTTGCATTTTAAAATAAACTTCTAAATGTCTGTTCAGTATCTCCCTATAACAGATGTCAATTTAATTTGTGGTGCTTCTAATTAAGTGATAAATAAGCAGTAGCAAATGATGTACAAAATAAATATTCTTCTTTTTGCATAAAACATGCAACACTTTGTTTTACTACCAAATTATTTGTAATATCTAATTATTATAATTATTATTCATTTTTAACTTACATTGGAAAGTTTTCCGGTTCTCTCGCAAGATCTCACGATTTATTCCAAAACATGATGCACGATGGGATACGCTAAGCCTCCTGAGCAGTATTTAAAATGGTGTGGATTTAGTGTGCTTTAAGGGCACTGCAGTTTGGCATCATTAAGACCTGGGACAGTCTTGAGCACTTACTTCCTGTCACATGCATGTGCTATAAAGTGGCCAAGACCGCAAGTGTGGGTAATTGGACTGGCTAAAAGTTTTAAAAATGCCCCATTAGTACATCAAAGTCTTAATAATTCAATAATTCAGCTGAACACTTCTATGATATAGTACAAGTGTACTTGTAGACAGTCCTGCAACGTTTACTCTACTGCTCATTGCCTCAGTCCCTGTGCAGTCTCATTTGACACTATCACAATATTTGTAA